>NC_081222.1:4440620-4792412 GCF_902713425.1 Acipenser ruthenus
CTGCGATGCTGGCTCCGGGGATCAACCACAGTGCGGTCTCCCCAGCGCATCAGCATGACAACCGTCTGGATTGAGCTAAGTAGGGTACATCTCTGGGGTCTTCAAGTGGGCACCTTCCATCCTCTGTGTTTTGTTGACTAGCCCACCACGCCAAAAGGGCTCGACGGTGATTCTGGCATCCCAGCATCATCCCCCTCCGTCCTCCACTCAACTCAGCCCAGCTTACTTACCTGTACATCAGCATTTCTTTCTTTCTAATGTGCTTGAGATCCTTAGCCAGAATCTTTCCGTCTCAACCACAGCCAGTTGCTGCTCCTCTCTGCTGCTTCAGATAAGTTCTTCACTGTGCGACGCAACTCTTGGCCACTGAATCTGACGTCTCTGAGAAACCGGGTTGTAGAGAGTGCCACAAATCCTCGACAACCCACCTCCACTGGGTAAACCCGGACTCTCCATCCTCGCTGTTCCGCTTCAGTAGCTAGTTGAGCATACCGCAGTTTCTTCCTCTCATACACCTCATCTACAGCATCCTCCCATGGCACTGTTAACTCTACCAGGTGAACAAGGCGTGGTGATCCAGACCACAAGACAATATCTGGTTGAAGGTTAGTGGTGGCAATCTCAGGTGGAAAAATAAGCCGTTGACCAACATCTGCCAGCATTTTCCAGTCTCTAGCAGCTTCCAGTTGTCCTGGGCGAGGACTGGTTTTAACACCTTTTCTTGGTGGTTGCTCTCCTGGGCGGAGGGATGTTGTCTTTTGTGTGTAATGTTTTGATGGAACAGGTGGCAACTTATTGGTCATGTTATGCTTGTCTTCCAATGTTAAGGCCAAACATCACAGCACCTGGTCATGGCGCCAAGTAAACCGTCCTTGGCTAAGAGCCACCTTACATCCTGTCAAAATGTGCCTTAATGTTGCAGGTGACGAACACAAAGGACATGAGGGATCCTCTCCTACCCAGAGGTTTAGGTTCTGTGGTGATGGGAGAACATCATATGTTGACCTGATGAGGAAACAATAAAAACAATATATAAAACAATTTATACACAGATATCACAGAAATGCCATATTTAACAGTATATATAATTGCTTGGCAAAAATGTTATTTGGAATTCAACAGCTTCACACCATTAACAGAACAATTTAAACAAATGTTTTTAATTGAGCAAGAAAATGAAAATACAAGAAAAACACTTACTGACATACACCTCACAACGTCGTATTTGCATTCAGTGGGAGAAACAAGGGAATTTCTCCAGATACCTGCAAAGACCTGGACAAAAAAGTAAAAAAAAAACCTCTCCGAAGCATTTTTTAGCAGGGTTGACCGTTACCTACTCAGACAAAATAAATGCAGCCTTTCAAAAAAAGACCCAGTCTAACCACTGTCCCTCTGCATTGCCACGGCAGTGCCACTGTCCCTCTGCATTGCCACGGCAGTGCCACTGTCCCTCTGCATTGCCACGGCAGTGCCACTGTCCCTCTGCATTGCTATTGCAGTGCCACTGTCCCTCTGCATTGTCACAGCAGTGCCACTGTCCCTCTGCATTGCCACGGCAGTGCCACTGTCCCTCTGCATTGCCACGGCAGTGCCACTGTCCCTCTGCATTGCTATTGCAGTGCCACTGTCCCTCTGCATTGTCACGGCAGTGCCACTGTCCCTCTGCATTGCCACGGCAGTGCCACTGTCCCTCTGCATTGCCACGGCAGTGCCACTGTCCCTCTGCATTGCTATTGCAGTGCCACTGTCCCTCTGCATTGCTATTGCAGTGCCACTGTCCCTCTGCATTGCTATTGCAGTGCCACTGTCCCTCTGCATTGCCACGGCAGTGCCACTGTCCCTCTGCATTGTCACAGCAGTGCCACTGTCCCTCTGCATTGCCACAGCAGTGCCACTGTCCCTCTGCAATGTCACGGCAGTGCCACTGTCCCTCTGCATTGCTATTGCAGTGCCACTGTCCCTCTGACTGTCTGCACTGTCACTGAAGATGTGAATGTTCCAGCCTCATCCCATTGTTGTTGCTGTATGGGAATGATCCAGTCTCGTCTCATTGGCATTGTACTGTGTGTGTGTGTGTGTGAGTGCAGATGGTCAGGGCTGCATTGTGCTGGGTGTGTGTGTGTGTGTGTGTGTGTGTGTGTGTGTGTGTGTGAGTGCTGAGGGTCAGGGCTGGGTGTGTGTGTGTGTGTGTGTGTGTGTGTGTGTGCGGAGGGTCAGGGCTGCATTGTGATGGATGTGTGAGTGAGAGTGCGGAGGGTCAGGGCTACATTGTGATGGATGTGTGTGTGTGTGTGAGTGCGGAGGGTCAGGGCTGCATTGTGATGGATGTGTGTGTGTGTGTGTGGAGGGTCAGGGCTGCATTGTGATGGGTGTGTGTGTGTGAGTGCGGAGGGTCAGGGCTGCATTGTGCTGTGTGTGTGTGTGTGTGTGTGAGTGCGGAGGGTCAGGGCTGCATTGTGATGGATGTGTGTGTGAGTGCGGAGGGTCAGGGCTGCATTGTGATGGGTGTGTGTGTGTGAGTGCGGAGGGTCAGGGCTGCATTGTTCTGTGTGTGTGTGTGTGAGTGCGGAGGGTCAGGGCTGCATTGTGCTGTGTGTGTGTGTGTGTGTGTGGAGGGTCAGGGCTGCATTGTGATGGGTGTGTGTGTGTGAGTGCGGAGGGTCAGGGCTGCATTGTGCTGTTTGTGTGTGAGTGCGGAGGGTCAGGGCTGCATTGTGCTGTGTGTGTGTGTGAGTGCGGAGGGTCAGGGCTGCATTGTGATGGATGTGTGTGTGTGAGTGCGGAGGGTCAGGGCTGCATTGTGATGGATGTGTGTGTGTGTGTGTGGAGGGTCAGGGCTGCATTGTGCTGTGTGTGTGTGTGTGTGTGAGTGCGGAGGGTCAGGGCTTCATTGTGATGGATGTGTGTGTGTGTGTGTGTGTGCGGAGGGTCAGGGCTGCATTGTGATGGATGTGTGTGTGTGTGTGTGGAGGGTCAGGGCTGCATTTTATTATTATTATCATTTATTTCTTAGCAGACACCCTTATCCAGGGCGACTTACAGTCGTAAACAAAAATACATTTCAAGAATCACAGTACAAGTATTAATACAATTAAGAGCAAGATAAAATACAATCACTTCGGTTCTAGCAAGTACAAGTATATGACAAAATACAATTCAATAATGGAGCAGATAACAGTGTCAGTTATAGTTACATCAGGATATAATTAAATACAAAATACTACAGATTAAATGACACTTGACAGATTACAGTACTCTAAAGTACAGGATTAAATGCAGTAAAATAGGGAGCAAATAAGAGCAAGTAAAGTGCATTTTAGGAAGAGTGATAAGTGTCCAGAGGGAAAAGAGGAGTTTCTGCAGGTGCATTGTGATGGATGTGTGTATGTGTGCGGAGGGTCAGGGCTGCATTGTGCTGGGTGTGTGTGTGTGTGTGTGTGAGTGCGGAGGGTCAGGGCTGCATTGTGATGGGTGTGTGTGTGTGTGTGTGTGTGTGTGTGCGGAGGGTCAGGGCTGCATTGTGATGGATATGTGTGTGTTTGTGAGTGCGGAGCGGAGGGTCAGGGCTGCTTGGCGTGCAGCATCTCAGTGAGCAGGTTGTTGCAGGGCAGGTCCCCCTGGAGGTGCCTCGTGTACAGGTACTCCTCTGCCTGCAGCCCGATGCTCCGGATCTCAGGAAGTTTGAGCAGCAGCTGGCCGAACTTGTCGGGGTGCTGGGGGTGCTCCTGTGCTGTGTAGCTCATGAGGGACCGGTTCACCTGCTCCTGCACCCTCTCGACCGCTGAGCAGCCAGCCAGGCCCTTCACATCTGCACCAGAGAGAGAGAGAGAGAGGGAAACCCCAACACTGCAATCAAAAGACACGTTCACACTGGGATTGAAATCAGACTTGTTCATTTCCATTTCAATTGGGACTCAATTGGGATGGAAATAAGACTCCTATTGCAAAGCAGATTCACCATTCCAGGTTTTACTATGAGTTTGATTAGCCCCAGTGTTTACGTAACAAGCTCAGGTGTGTCTTATTAAACTCCTAGTAAAACCAGGAATGGATCAAACTGCTGTGCAATGGGAGTTGTAATGACCCCTTGTATGTGTACTCTGTACCTTTAATGTTTGGGCATTTTGGAGACTGACGTCTAACCCCACCCAGCGGAGGAGATGCATTGTGGGAGTGTGATCACAGGGAATGGAGTTGGACTCTCAGTAAGTGAAGCGCATGGCAGTTAACAGTGTGCAGCGATATCAAACTTAGCAAAAGCAAATGTAATGTGAATGGAATTCAGAGCTGGCACTGAATACCGGACGTGAACTCTTACTGTGCTGTGCTTTTATCAGACTGTCAGTGGATTGTGTAACAGATTGTGAGGACAGGGTAAAGCAACATGTTGATAAATAAACCAAGGCTTCTTCGGAAAACCACATGTCTGGAATCCTTATTCAGTGAAATATTCTTCACCACAACGTTACTCCAGCAGAAACTTTACAGAGTCGTATTCCATCCCTGCTGACTGTCAGCCCCAGCTAGGATTGCAGGCTGGCAGAACTCCATCTCTCCACACTATGGAGAAGGACGCTAGAGAGAGCTCAATCTGACTGCAGAAAAATAATGATCTAGGTTGTAAATATAAGGGAAATATTGGAGGTTGATTAATTCATTTTCACATAATGATAGATAATAATGAATGGTACAAAAATGTGATACATGGTGATTGTTGACTTTTGTGTCCGGTTGCAGATCGGATTGTAGATTGAGATCTGCTGATGAAAGCGGATGACTGGTTTCATGGTGCAGATGGAAATGTGGCAAAAGGATTGTGGGTTGTCACAACAAATTTTATATCACACAGGACTTAAATATTAAATTACAACAAAATTTGAGAAAGGGTGCTCCCTCCAGTCCAGGGCAGGCATGAGGCATGGAGACTGAACTGCTCCCTTCCTCATCCTCTAAGAGAAAGGGTGCTCCCTCTAGTCCAGGGCAGGTTTGAGGCATGGAGACTGAACTGCTCTCTCACTCCCTGACCCCCTAAGAGAAAGGGTGCTCCTTCCAGTCCAGGGCAGGCTTGAGGCAAGGAGACTGAACTGCTCACTCACTCCCTCACCCCCTAAGAGAAAGGGTGCTCCCTTCAGTCCAGGGTATTTGAGGCATGGAGACTAAACTGCTCCCTCCCTCACCCTCTAAAAGAAAGGGCAGGATTGAGGCATGGAGACTGAACCGCTCCCTCACCCCCTAAGAGAAAGGGTTCTCCCTCCAGTCCTGGGCAGGTTGAAGCAGCAAATCATCACAAACATTAAAAACATTATATTGCTAGAAGACTCGGACTGTGCTGATACTTGTACTCAGATTTGCCTTTAGTGAGAATTTATTGGCAGGTATTCAAGAAATCCATTCATTAATGTGTTGATTTAAAAACAAGAAAAGCTGTCCTCCCCTCACCTTTACAATTGAATACAATTTAATATTTGTACTGCTGTACTGGCAAACCGAGGAGTAACCTGAGCCGTACGGCAGTAAAAATGTCAGCACCTCAGATGAGAAGAAAATAATCTTCCTATCGGCTTTTAATACACTCAATCCGGAAATTGCCATTGATTGGTACTCAATTGCAAAGGTGAGGGAAGGACAGCTTTTCTTGTTTTGAAAACAACACATTAATGAGTGGATTTATTTAATACCTACTGACAAATACTTCTTAAAGGCTAGGAGTATAAGCACGCCCCAATAGAAGACAATAGGTGCTTATGTAAGGCAGAGACACTCCATGTCTTACCAGGGTTAAAGAGCACCAGGTACTTGAGACACACAAACTCCTGTCTGTCCAGCTGGAGTGTCCTGAGCTTGGACACCAGCTCCTGAGAGCGAGACAGCAAACTGGTCAAGGCGTCCCCAGCCTGAGAGACGATGGTGGAAACTTCAATCTGGAGGAGAGGAGAGACGGGAGGGTTACCCTTTATAAAAGTCTTCCACAGTAAAGGCACAGCAAAGTGTAACAAAGCATGGTGAAGCAAAAAATGAAAAGCATAGCAAACCATGGTAGACTATTGTAAACTGCGAAATTACCATGGTAAACTGTCACAAAGACGGCCGGAGTGGGTGGCGTCAGACCAGATGCAGGAAATAAACAGACAGAGATTTGGGGTTTGGTGCAGCTGAGCGAATGCTTTCGCTCAGCATTTAATAAACAGAACAGAAAATAAAAGGTTTTAAACACAAAAACACGGGACACGGCACTACACGCCAAAATAAAAAGACAAACAAAACGGACTAGACAGACAAACAAACACGGTGAGCAGATGACAATATTTACGTTCCTTTCTATTTACGTTACTCCTTCTCTCTCTCCCGTTCTCCACTCACCGAACACCCAACCCTGAGTGAAAGAAATATCCCGTGTACCAATGACTATACACCAACATTTACACACGCACGCAACACACAAATGCACACAGGGACGGGGCACATTGCCACATATACCCCCCCTTGTGCGCAGCACACATGGCCTCAACGGCCACCTCCCCCCTTAAAAATCCAGCAGTCCAGGACAAAGTCTCGGGCTGGGAAGGGAGGCTTCCAGGGGCCCACAGGTGGCAATGTTGCCAGTAGCCAGGCTGCTACTGGCCATGCTGTCAGCAGACGTGCTGACAGCTCCCAGACTGACTCCTTCAGCCGGGGCATTCCTGGCAGCGGAAAGGCTGCTTGGGGGATGGTCTCCTGACCTCCCCTCTTCTTCGTAGCCGGCAGCTCCCTCTTCCGGGGCTCCGGCCACAGTCTCTTCTGCAGCACAACTGCTGCAGTGGGAGCAGGTCTCCTGACCTCCCCCACGATCTCCGGCAGCGAAACTGCTACTGGGGTTGTTGGTCTCCAGACCTCCTCCCCCTTCTTCGTGGCCGACAGCTCCCCTTTCTGGGGCTCCGGCCACCGTACTCCCCGTGGTGGAGGTACGGGAAGCAGAGACAGCTCCTGCTGTTCTGCTTCTGGCAGTGGCGGAGGCAGAGGCAGCTCCTGCTCCTCTGCTCCTGGAAGTGGTGGTGGCGGAGGCAGAGGCAGCTCCTGCTGCTCTGCTCCTTGCGGTGGAGGCAGAGGCCATCGGGCTGATGCTGGCCACTCAGAGGGAGGCTGTGGCGGTGCTGGCTCCCTCTGCTGTGGCGGCTGGGCTGGTGTGCGCCGTGATCCCTTCAGCAGCATAAATAGAGGCTGCTGGGGGACACCAGCATCCTGCCCTTCTCCCCCCCAGAAAAATTCAGGGGGTTGAGCCTGTAATTCCTCCCCTTCTGGCTCTTGGGACGGCAGCGATGGGGACAGCAGGCATTGTTCTTCTGCTGGTGGAGGTGGAACCAGCAGGTATTCTCCCTCTGCTAGCAGCTTGGGTCCTAGGGCTGTGGAAGCCCCGACTTCCCTCTCTTCGGGCTGTGGACGCACCGACTCCTCCCTTTTAGGCTGTGGATGCCCCGACTCCTCCCTTTTGGGCTGTGGACGCACCGACTCCTCCCTTTTGGGCTGTGGACGCACCGACTCCTCCCTTTTGGGCTGTGGACGCACCGACTCCCCCCTCTTGGGCTGTGGACGTTCGGGCTCCCCCCACTCAGGCGTAGGACGTTCGGGCTCCTCCCACTCAGGCATAGGACGTTCGGGCTCCTCCCACTCAGGCGTAGGACGTTCGGGCTCCTCCCACTCAGGCGTAGGACGTTCGGGCTCCTCCCACTCAGGCGTAGGACGTTCGGGCTCCTCCCACTCAGGCGTAGGATGTTCGGGCTCCTCCCACTCAGGCGTAGGACGTTCGGGCTCCTCCCACTCAGGCGTAGGACGTTCGGGCTCCTCCCACTCAGGCGTAGGACGTTCGGGCTCCTCCCACTCAGGCGTAGGACGTTCAGACTCCTCCCACTCAGGCGTAGGACGTTCGGGCTCCTCCCGCTTGGGCTGTGGGGGCAAAACCAGCAGGCATTCTTCCTCTGCTGGTGGAGACGGGGACAGCAGGCATTCTTCCTCTGCTGGTGGACCTGCTACCTGGGCTGTTGTAGTTATAACTGCCTCCAGGTAGCTGAGGACCAACCCCACACCTTCCTCCCAGGTGCTTACGGTCTGCTCCCTTGCATATGCCTCCCATCTCTCCCTGTCCATCAACTGCAGGAACCGGATGGCTACTGGTATAGAGTGGGCCTCCAGCCCAGCATTTTCTAGGATCCAGTCCCGCACTTTGATGACGTCTTCTGCCATTTTTTTTTTTCCCTCTTTTTTTATTTTTTTTTTTTTTTAAATCCAAAAATGCGGTTCCTGCTCTGGCCTGAGTCCTGGAGGCGCTGTAGATCCCACGCAGGACACCACGTGTCACAAAGACGGCCGGAGTGGGTGGCGTCAGACCAGATGCAGGAAATAAACAGACAGAGATTTGGGGTTTGGTGCAGCTGAGCGAATGCTTTCGCTCAGCATTTAATAAACAGAACAGAAAATAAAAGGTTTTAAACACAAAAACACGGGACACGGCACTACACGCCAAAATAAAAAGACAAACAAAACGGACTAGACAGACAAACAAACACGGTGAGCAGATAACAATATTTACGTTCTTTTCTATTTACGTTACTCCTTCTCTCTCTCCCGTTCTCCACTCACCGAACACCCAGGGCCTGAGTGAAAGAAATATCCTGTGTACCAATGACTATACACCAACATTTACACACGCACGCAACACACAAATGCACACAGGGACGGGGCACATTGCCACATAAACTTTTATAAGGGACGGGTCAACAGTAAATAATAATGTTTTTTTTTTATTTTCTCCCAAATTGGAGTGCCCTAACCCTAACCCTAACCCTAACCCTAACCCCTCACTGCATCAATTCCTCACAGGGCTCAGGAGACCCGAAGGTCCAGTGGACATCCTCCGATCCCAAGACCAAGCCAGCTTCCTTTTTCACCCAGGAGCTCGAGAGCAGATGTCAGTGAGCTACTGACATCTGGGAGACAAAGGGCAGGCCTGCAGGTGTCCGCTATTGAGCTCACTGGCCACCTGGCCAGCAGGGTTCGCTGAGGAGAAACAGTCCTTGCCGGCTTAGCCTCCCTGATCTACAGGAGCACCAGAGCCAATGCAACGCTCCCCGGAGTCCCCAGTGAAGACCAGTGACTCTCACAGCTGGGACGCGGCCCTGCGTTGTATGACTCACCCTGCACACCACACGGCTGTGCTTTTACCAGGTGAGCCACTCGGGGAGCCCCCTATAATCTTAGCTTTTTGTTCTTTATATGCGTTTAGGTGATTTTGTAAAGCTCTGAGGATCCCGTTTTGGGGATTCAGTGCATCAGTTGCAACTTGCTTTGTGTTTTCATGCTATGGTTGGAGCTGGGCAGGGGTCGATTCTTCGGTTCCGTACCTGCTGTCCAGTGACCAGGTGCACACTTCCCTCCCTCCCTAGCGCCACCTGTCTGTAGAGATGGTCCATGACTAGCAGCTCTCCCCAGCAGTTCTGCATGAGCTTCATCTGATCTTCAACCTGCAGAACAATCAACGCCGGAATTTCAGCCAGAACAAGGTAAAACTCTGAGAAATGTTTCAACTAGAAGCCTCTCTCAATGTCTTCAGTGTTCAATGCACTGAGAGAGAATTACAGTCGAAACGGCATGGCTTTAACTATAGGGATCCCCTAAGGACGATAGCCAACTGCGCCAGCCTGTGTTTAACTGAATGGTCAGAGCTCTCAAACTAGCACACAGTTTCTTACAATATTTGATCAGGCTGCCAGTACTGCAGTTTTACTGAGCTTATTTTATAGCAGTGGTTAGTACTCATGTCAGTGTTCTAAAAGGTGAATCAATGGATTACTTTCATGTTCTTGTGTGGGTGAGATATTCATGCGATACAGCCATTTGAAATGTCTTTATAATATAAAGCAGACCCTGATATTGATGCAATCCAGCCCTCTGAAATGTCTTTATAATATATAGCAGACCCTGATAGTGATGCGATCCAGCCCTCTGAAATGTCTTTATAATATATAGCAGACCCTGATATTGATGTGATACAGCCCTCTGAAATGTCTTTATAATATATAGCAGACCCTGATATTGATGTGATGCAGCCTTCTGAAATCTCTTTGTTGTATCAGATAGTTTGTATCAGATGGACATTACAATTAGCTGTACTGCTTAACTATCCTCATCTATTTTAAAAGTGACACTATAGGGTGCTGTGAAAGAAACAAGCTGATTTTCACCCACTCAAGGACAGGCTTTTGGTGCAGCGGATGTCAGCTTGCCTCACGCAGCACGCTATACGCTATTCTATTCTTTCTAAATGATGGCGCTGTTGAACGTTGGATAAGTTACCGTGAGCTGCTTGAAGAAGACGCAGCCCCTGACCCACTCCACCAGAGCGAAGAGGGTCTGATCTGCCACCCTGCACATGATCCCCAAGGTGTTGAGCCGGTCGTGCTTGCCCCTGCTCGCCAGCTCCCTCTGCAGGTGCCCCAGGACCCGTGCGCGCAGAGCGGCCTCCTCCAGCTCACAGTGCATCATCTCGGGGAGGAGGCTGGGGGAGGGCAGGGGGGGTCTGACCTGGGAGCTGCACAGCCACTCAGACTTCACCTCCTGGCAGTAGGGATCGCACAGCTCCGGGAGGCAGCCTGGCAGGGGTGATTCCAGGGGGGAGGAGAAGCCCAGGCCTGTGCTCTGTGAGTCCTCGTAGCTGCAGGGGGACGGCGAGGGTGTGGGAGGGGTGCCCCCTTGTGGTTGGAAGCTGTATTCCAGTTTGATCCCGTAGACGCTGATGCCGGCAGGGCTGCTGTCCAAGCCTCTCCGCTGCTGTTTGAGCTGCCGGTCCCGTCGGTACAGGGGGCCCAGTTTGTTTCGGCCGCCTCTCGTTCTGTCAGCTCTGACGGCTGAGGAAGGAGAGAAACAGGGATGAGTTGGACAGGGATTGAATTGGATTGAATAAAACTGGAATTGGAATGAAATTATATGGAATAGAATTGAGTTAGATTGTAATAGAATGGGATTGAATTCTATTGGCTTGGCTGTGATATGAATTGGATTCTATTGGCTTGGCTGTGATATGAATTGGATTCTACTGGTTTGCTGTGATATGAATTGGATTTTATTGGCTTGGCAGTGAATGGGAGTGCACCACCTTCGAGCCTCATGCCCACACTGAGGCACTTGTGGAACCTGCAGGAGGGGCAGCGCGTCCTCTGGGTCTTGTCGATGGGGCAGCTCTGCTTCTCCAGGCAGGTGTAGCGCTTGTCATTCTGCACGGTGCGTTTGAAGAAGCCCTGGGGGTGACACACAGAGAAGCACAATGCAATGCAATGAAATACACTTTAACACATACAGAGGATTTGAATGACGGTTTGTAGTATATAGTTTTTATTCACCGCTGGAGGATGTCCCAGTAAATCAGAAGCCCGACAGGGGCGAGTGGTTTATGCACGGACATCCTCCAAACAGGAATAAAAACACTATACCATGAACGATCAGTCATTCTTTTTATACCACAAGTACATTTTTTAAATGAACAGCAATACAATTTGTACATCTTTTTTCTATGAAATCAGTTAAATCAGGGATTATTTTACCTGGTGGATCTTTACTTTCATTTTCAACAGACTATGCTTTGAAACAGATTCATTTTAAACCCTGTTTATAGCCTCTTCGCAATCGTCTTTTTAGATAGATCCTTGAGCTCAGTCTGTCCATTTGCAGCCAATTTGCACCCTGCTCCCCCTGCTCCCCCTGCCCCCTACTGTGCTGTACATTACTCCCCTGTGCTGTACCTTGCTCCCCAATGTGCTGTACCCTGCTCCCCTGTGCTGTACCCTCTCCCCTGTGCTGTATTTTGTTGTGTATCCTGCTCCCTTGTGATATACTGTACCACCCATTCTGGATCATCATATTATTCTAATTTACTTTAAACAAATAAAAATAAAAATAATCCTAGATTTCTTTTTGCTACTGTGACAAGCAGGCTGCAGTGGATGACTTCAGACCTGAAAGGAATACACAGAGACAGTAGTGGAGTGTGTTGAAACTGAGTCACGGCAGCGCTCAGTGTTTTAATTGAACAAAATAAAAGATTTAAACAAAACAGAAGACAGGACACGGCACTTACGCCAAAATAAATAGACAAACAAACACGGTGAGTACACATACTTATTATTATTTTCGTCTATTTTCCTTTCTCCTCTCCACACCCGTTCTCCACTCACCGAACACACAACCCCGACTGAGTGAAACGTGCATCTATATATACTGTTGTGCCGGGATTCAATTACTAATTAAGCATTCACTTGAATCCCAGCACGTGAATTAATTACACTATGTAACACAATTTTTATTCCTGGGTAGTAAGTGTTATTTCCTAATTGCTTATGCCTCAAAAGTATAGAAAATGGCTATTATTCCCCACAAACTTTGCTTTTGTGACCAGGACAGTGATATTTTGAAATGTACCTATTTCCAATGAGAGAAAACGGGCGAATTTGTGTCTTTTCATTCACATAAAGTCAGAAAAAAACAACATATGAATCCAAATTAACATGTATTTATACTAAAGTAATACAAAAATGACTACAAAAGATTTAGAGGTGAGTAGTTTTTCGAGATTTACGATTATACTGTAAATCACTTTCACGAATCAGCCCCCAAATGTAGTCTCCCATCATGTTCTCGTTATACTGTCCTTGGTAGCGGCGTTCAAAGTCCAGTATATCCTGGTGGAAGCGCTCGCCTTGCTCCTCCGAGTACGCTCCCATGTTCTCCTTGAATTTATCAAGATGAGCATCAAGGATATGGACTTTGAGGGACATCCTACAGCCCATTGTGCCGTAGTTCTTCACCAGAGTCTCAACCAGCTCCACATAGTTTACGGCCTTGTGATTGCCCAGGAAGCCCCGAACCACTGCGACAAAGCTGTTCCAAGCCGCTTTCTCCTTACTAGTGAGCTTCTTGGGGAATTCATTGAACTCCAGGATCTTCTTTATCTGTGGTCCGACGAAGACACAGGCTTTGACCTTTGCCACAGACAGCTTAGGGAAGAAGTCTTGAAGGTACTTGAAGGCTGCCGACTCCTTATCTAGAGCTCTGACAAATTGTTTCATAAGGCCCAATTTGATGTGCAGTGGTGGCATCAGCACCTTCCGGGGGTCCACCAGTGGCTCCCACTTGACGTTGTTCCTCCCCACAGAGAACTCGGTCCGCTGTGGCCAGTCCCGCCTGTGGTAGTGCGCCTTGGTGTCCCTGCTGTCCCAAAGGCAAAGATAGCAGGGAAACTTGGTAAAACCGCCTTGGAGACTGTGGCAAAGTGCCCCGCCCCTGTGTGCATTTGTGTGTTCTGTGTATGTATGTATGTTGCGTGTGTAAATGTTGGTGTATAGATTGGTACACGGGATATAAACGGGTCTGTGTTTCACGTATATTTAAAAAGTGTAGATTTGTATTTAGGCACGGGATTGCACATCACGCACGTGCATTTAAAATATAATATGCGAGCACGGGGTTGCACAGAATTAATTCACGTGCTGGGATTCAAGTGAATAATTAATTAGTAATTGAATCCCAGCACAACAGTATATATAGAGACACATTTTCACTCACTGGTGGTTGGGTGTTCGGAAGAGGAGAACGGGTGAGAGAGAGAGAGAGAGGAATAAGTAGTAGTAAAATCGTAAACGTAAAGTGTTTGTTCTCATCGTGTTTGTTTGTCTCCGTGCACCGTTTGTTTAGTGTTAGTCCGTTTTGTATGTCTGTTTATTTTGGCGCAAGTGCCGTGTCCTGTTTTTGTACTGTTTACAACCGTTTTATTTGTTAATAAACACTGAGTGCAGCCATTGCACTCAGCTCATCACAACCACTGTCTGTGTTTGAATTCCTGTCTGGTCTGACGCAACCCACTCTGGCCGTCTTTGTGACACGTGGTGTCATCGTGGGATAATAGCGCCGCCAAGCGTCAGACCAGGAGAGGGGGTTTTGTGAAAAAAAAAAATAAAAAAATAAAGCGAGGATGGGAAGAAAGAGCTGCAGGAAGCAGCAGAAGCAGCAGCAGCAACAACAACAGCTGCAGCCCTCATCCTGCATGCCGGGCTGGGAGGAGGACAGCCACAACGGGGCAGTAGCCACCCCTCTACCCCCACTGCCACCGGGTTCCCCACCGTCCCGGGAAATATGGGACTGGCTGGTGCACCCCGAGGGGAACTTCGCCAGTGACCTCCCCATGGTTATTCACGCACTGCAGATGCGAGATGGGAAACGATGGGAGGACTGGGAGCAACAGCACAACCCGGCATCCGTTCGTGACCTCACCATTGTGGTGCTGGGTTACCTAGCTGCAGACATGGGAGGGATGCCTTCCAGTGAGCAAGAGGGAGAGGAGCAGTCGCTGCCCTCTCCAGTACCTGAGCGGGAGGAGCCTGAGCGTCCACAGCCCGAGTGGGAGGAGCCTGAGCGTCCACAGCCCGAGTGGGAGGAGCCTGAGCGTCCACAGCCCGAGTGGGAGGAGTCGGGGCGTCCACAGCCCAAAAGGGAGGAGGTCGAGGATGATGGCTGGGAGGTTTTTTTAAAGAACCTCGCAGCAGAGTTATGCCCTGGCTGTGGGGCTTATGGGCACACGTTAGCCATATGCCCCACCCAGTATGAAGAGGAGGAACCAGCGCCCAGACGGGGGGACCGCGAGCGTCCAGCGCCCAGACGGGGGGACCGCGGGAATCCGAAGCCTGAGAGGCAGCTGTTCCCACCTTCACCAGCAGAGCAAGAATGCCTGCTGGTTTCCCCATCACAACCAGCAGAGGTAGAATGCCTGCTGGTTTCCCCAGCACAACCAGCAGAGGAAGAATGCCTGCTGGTTTCCCCAGCCCAACCAGCAGAGGAAGAATGCCTGCTGGTTTCCCCAGCACAACCAGCAGAGGAAGAATGCCTGCTGGTTTCCCCAGCCCAACCAGCAGAGGAAGAATGCCTGCTGGTTTCCCCAGCACAACCAGCAGAGGAAGAATGCCTGCTGGTTTCCCCAGCACAACCAGCAGAGGAAGAATGCCTGCTGGTTTCCCCAGCACAACCAGCAGAGGAAGAATGCCTGCTGGTTTCCCCAGCACAACCAGCAGAGGAAGAATGCCTGCTGGTTTCCCCTTCAGAAGCAGAGCAGCACCAGTCCCCTGAAAAAGGGGGAGACTACACGCTGCTCCCACCTCCATCGGCAGGAGACTACACGCTGCTCCCACCTTCACCGGCAGGAGCAGAGCAGCCGGAGCTGCCTCTGCCACTTCCAGGAGCAGAGGAGCAGGAGCTGCCTCTGCCTCCGCCACCTACATCGGCAGGAGCAGAGGAGCCGGAGCTGCCTCTGCCTCCGCCACCTACACCGGCAGGAGCAAAGGAGCAGGAGCTGCCTCGGCCACTTCCAGGAGCAGAGGAGCTGCCTCTGCCTCTGCCACTGCCAGAAGCAGAACAGCAGGAGCTGTCTCTGCTTCCCATACCTCCACCACGGGGAGTACGGGGGCCGGAGCCCCAGAAAGGGGAGCTGTCGGCCACGAAGAAGGGGGAGGAGGTCTGGAGACCACCAACCCCAGCAGCAGTTTCGCTGCCGGAGATCGTGGGGGAGGTCAGGAGACCTGCTCCCACTGCAGCAGTTTCGCTGCCGGAGATCGTGGGGGAGGTCCGGAGACCTGCTCCCACTGCAGCAGTTTCGCTGCCGGAGATCGTGGGGGAGGTCCGGAGACCTGCTCCCACTGCAGCTTCTTCGCTGCCGGCAGTACTGTGGTCGGAGCCCCACCAAAGGGAGCTACCGGCTACAAAGAAGGGGGACGAGGTCTGGAGACCACTTTCCCCAGCAGCAGTTTCGCTGCAGGAGTTCTTGTGGCCGGAGCCCCACAGGAGGGAGCTGCCGGCTACGAAGAAGGGGGAGGTCGGGGGACCACCTGCCCCCGCAGCTTTTTCGCTGCAGGACAGGACCAGCATGCTGTCAGCCGTGCCACTACCGGCAGGGGAGCTGACAGCATTTCCAGCCATGGGCCCACTGAAGCCTCCCTTCCCAGCCCGAGACTTTGGCCTGGACTGCTGGGTATTTAAGGGGGGAGGTGGCCGTTGAGGCCATGTGTGCTGCGCACAAGGGGGGGTATATGTGGCAAAGTGCCCCGCCCCTGTGTGCATTTGTGTGTTCTGTGTATGTATGTATGTTGCGTGTGTAAATGTTGGTGTATAGATTGGTACACGGGATATAAACGGGTCTGTGTTTCACGTATATTTAAAAAGTGTAGATTTGTATTTAGGCACGGGATTGCACATCACGCACGTGCATTTAAAATATAATATGCGAGCACGGGGTTGCACAGAATTAATTCACGTGCTGGGATTCAAGTGAATAATTAATTAGTAATTGAATCCCAGCACAACAGTATATATAGAGACACATTTTCACTCACTGGTGGTTGGGTGTTCGGAAGAGGAGAACGGGTGAGAGAGAGAGAGAGAGGAATAAGTAGTAGTAAAATCGTAAACGTAAAGTGTTTGTTCTCACCGTGTTTGTTTGTCTCCGTGCACCGTTTGTTTAGTGTTAGTCCGTTTTGTATGTCTGTTTATTTTGGCGCAAGTGCCGTGTCCTGTTTTTGTACTGTTTACAACCGTTTTATTTGTTAATAAACACTGAGTGCAGCCATTGCACTCAGCTCATCACAACCACTGTCTGTGTTTGAATTCCTGTCTGGTCTGACGCAACCCACTCTGGCCGTCTTTGTGACAGAGACCCATCAGGAATGCCACCATTTTGAAGTCTCCTATGACCTTGATGCCATCTCAGAAAAATGCAGATATGTATCCACTTAGGCAGCTGGAACTAAACTGAACTGGTGGGCTTAAGGCCCCTGTATTTATACTACTATTTATATTACTGGAAAGTTCTAGAAGTTACTCCAAGTTTACTCAGCACTGAATCTATCTGGAATGTTCTGGAAAATAGGTAAATTTCAAAATATCACTGTCCTGGTCACAAAAGCAAAGTTTGTGGGGAATAATAGCCATTTTCTATACTTTTGAGGCATAAGCAATTAGGAAATAACACTTATTACCCAGGAACCAAAAAAAAAAACAAATTTGTTACACAGTGTTATGTGCAACCTCGTGCTCACATATTAAATACTTTAAATGCATGTGAAGTGAAGTGCAATTCCCGTGCCTAAATACAATTATACATTTTAAATAACTCGTGCTGCACACACCCATTTATATCCCGTGCAACCATATATATACACCAACATTAACACACGTAACATACAACATGTAACACACAAATGCACACAGGGGTGGGGCACATTGCTACAGCTACCCTAAACATATTAATTACCCCTCCCCCTCCCTTAATTGTCCTCCCCCTTGACATTGGCTCCTCTCTTAGCTGTGCTGTACCCTGCTCCCCTGTGCTGTACCCTGCTCCCCTGTGCTGTTCCCTGCTCCCCTGTGCTGCACCCTGCTCCCCTATGCTATACCCTGCTCCCCTGTGCTATACCCTGCTCCCCTGTGCTGTACCCTGCTCCCCTGTGCTGTACCCTGCTCCCCTGTGCTGTACCCTCTCCCCTGTGCTGTACCCTCTCCCCTGTGCTGTATTTTGTTCTGTATCCTGCTCCCCTGTGCTATACCCTGCTCCCCTGTGCTGTACCCTGCTCCCCTGTGCTGTACCCTGCTCCCCTGTGCTGTACCCTGCTCCCCTGTGCTATACCCTGCTCCCCTGTGCTGTTCCCTGCTCCCCTGTGCTGTACCCTGCTCCCCTGTGCTGTACCCTGCTCCCCTGTGCTGTACCCCGCTCCCCTATGCTGTTCCCTGCTCCCCTGTGCTGTACCCTGCTCCCCTGTGCTGTATTTTGTTCTGTATCCTGCTCCCCTGTGATATACCCTGCTCCCCTGTGCTGTACCCTGCTCCCCTGTGCTGTACCCTCTCCCCTGTGCTGTGCACTCTCCCCTGTGCTGTATTTTGTTCTGTATCCTGCTCCCCTGTGATATACCCTGCTCCCCTGTGCTGTACCCTGCTCCCCTGTGCTGTACCCTCTCCCCTGTGCTGTGCCCTCTCCCCTGTGCTGTATTTTGTTCTGTATCCTTCTCCCTGTGATATACCCTGCTCCCCTGTGCTGTACCCTGCTCCCCTGTGCTGTACCCTCTCCCCTGTGCTGTATTTTGTTCTGTATCCTGCTCCCCTGTGATATACTGTACCACCCATTCTTATGATTTACAAAGCTTTATGCAGATTGTAAGGAAGATTCTGTTTCTCACGGTTTCTCCTGCAATGGTAAATCCTGGAACACACAGCTCAACACAGCCCTTGTGATTGCTGTGCCCTATGCTGCTTGGGCGTGTGTCAGCTATTATTATTGTGCTCTGGAGCAATAAAAAGCCTCCCCTACTCTCACCTTGCAACTCTCACAGGTCAGCAGTCCATAGTGGTATCCAGACACTTTGTCCCCACAGATGGGGCAGGTCTCTCTGAATGAGTCTTCCCAGCTGTCCTCTGTCTTCACCTGCAGGGCTGAGAGGGAATCAGAGAGACATCATTATATATATATATATATATATATATATATATATATATATATATATATAGCAGATTCATGTAACACCAGGGATGGTAATAAGACTCCTATTGTATAGCACTTTCACCCATTCCAGGTTTCAATACAAGCTTGGTTAGCCCCAGTGTATGGGTAACAAGCTGAGGTGTGTCTCTTATTAAACACAAAGTAACACCAGGAATTAAAACTGTGTCCCAAACGAAACTTAATAAGTTAAAACTACAGACTGCGGGCACAAATAAACAGCTCTGAATTTTTTTTAAATAAACATGCACTTTGTAGAGGTCCTATTACACACACTATGAAGGAAACAGGCTTGGAAGCATGGCGCTCACTCTTACAAGGGAGGGCCCCCAATTAATTCAATGCCCAATATTTCACATTGTTGCATGTGTAATGAATATTTCACATTGTTGCATGTGTAATGAATATTTCACATTGTTGCATGTGTAATGAATATTTCACATTATTGCATGTGTAATCAATATTTCACATTGTTGCATGTGTAATCAATATTTCACACTGTTTGCATGTGTAATCAATATTTCACATTATTGCATGTGTAATCAATATTTCACATTGTTGCATGTGTAATCAATATTTCACACTGTTTGCATGTGTAATCAATATTTCACATTATTGCATGTGTAATCAATATTTCACATTATTGCATGTGTAATCAATATTTCACATTGTTGCATGTGTAATCAATATTTCACACTGTTTGCATGTGTAATCAATATTTCACATTGTTGCATGTGTAATCAATATTTCACATTGTTGCATGTGTAATCAATATTTCACACTGTTTGCATGTGTAATCAATATTTCACATTGTTGCATGTGTAATCAATATTTCACATTGTTGCATGTGTAATCAATATTTCACATTATTGCATGTGTAATCAATATTGTGGAGTCTGGTTAGGGCTCTGGACTCTTGACAGGAGGGTTGTGGGTTCAATCCCAGGTGGGGGACACTGCTGCTGTACCCTTGAGCAAGGTACTTTACCTAGATTGCTCCAGTAAAAACCCAACTGTATAAATGGGTAATTGTATGTAAAAATAATGTGATATCTGTATAATGTGAAATAATGTATAATGTGATATCTTGTAACAATTGTAAGTTGCCCTGGATAAGGGCGTCTGCTAACAAATAAATAATAATAATTATTATTTAGCAGACACCTTTATCCAAGACAACTTACAGAGATGAGGGTGTGTGAACTATGCATCAGCTGCAGAGTCACTAACAACTACGTCTCACCCCAAAGACAGAGCATAAGGAGGTTAAGTGACTTGCTCAGGGTCACACAATGAGTCAGTGGCTAAGGTGGGATTTGAACTGGGGACCTCCTGGTTACAAGCCCTTTTCTTTAACCACTGAACCACACAGCCTCCTACAATATTTCACATTGTTTGCATGTGTAACAGAAATTGTGTCAGTTTTGAGTGGATAAACAGTTTCTACAATTTTCACTACACTTACAATCAAGTTTTATAGGCAGAACACAGAAGCGGTGTGTCTCTGTGTGCTCCAGTTTAAGGAAGTATTTTCATTTTTTTCCATTCCAGATTTTGTTGTAAATCCTCATGATGATATTGATCTTTATAAAGGACAGACTTCCACACCGGATTATTCTTTTTTATTCGTCTGTGTATCATGAAATGGGCTGAATGAAAATGTGTATTCAATTACTACAGTAGCAACATTATCTATTAGTGAACGGTTTTTAAAAACTGTAATATACATTAGAGAAAAGTGTTTGTTTTTTTTTTTGTCGTTTTTTCAACAAAAGCAGGTATTCCAACACCATTACAAACACGTGTTTCACATTGAGAGACCTGTAATAGAGATACTTCACATTGAGAAACCTGTAATAGAGATACTTCACATTGAGAGACCTGCAATAGAGATACTTCACATTGAGAGACCTGTAATAGAGATACTTCACATTGAGAGACCTGTAATAGAGATACTTCACATTGAGAGACCTGTAATAGAGATACTTCACATTGAGAAACCTGTAATAGAGATACTTCACATTGAGAGACCTGCAATAGAGATACTTCACATTGAGAGACCTGTAATAGAGATACTTCACATTGAGAAACCTGTAATAGAGATACTTCACATTGAGAGACCTGTAATAGAGATACTTCACATTGAGAGACCTGTAATAGAGATACTCCACATTGAGAGACCTGTAATAGAGATACTTCACATTGAGAGACCTGTAATAGAGATACTCCACATTGAGAGACCTGTAATAGAGATACTTCACATTGAGAGACCTGTAATAGAGATACTTCACATTGAGAGACCTGTAATAGAGATACTTCACATTGAGAGACCTGTAATAGAGATACTTCACATTGAGAGACCTGTAATAGAGATACTTCACATTGAGAGACCTGTAATAGAGATACTTCACATTGAGAGACCTGTAATAGAGATACTTCACATTGAGAGACCTGTAATAGAGATACTTCACATTGAGAGACCTGTAATAGAGATACTCCACATTGAGAGACCTGTAATAGAGATACTTCACATTGAGAGACCTGTAATAGAGATACTTCACATTGAGAGACCTGTAATAGAGATACTTCACATTGAGAGACCTGTAATAGAGATACTTCACATTGAGAGACCTGTAATAGAGATACTCCACATTGAGAGACCTGTAATAGAGATACTTCACATTGAGAGACCTGTAATAGAGATACTTCACATTGAGAGACCTGTAATAGAGATACTTCACATTGAGAGACCTGTAATAGAGATACTTCACATTGAGAGACCTGCAATAGAGATACTTCACATTGAGAGACCTGTAATAGAGATACTTCACATTGAGAGACCTGTAATAGAGATACTTCACATTGAGAGACCTGTAATAGAGATACTTCACATTGAGAGACCTGTAATAGAGATACTTCACAGCTTCTCACTGTCCAGCTGCACTTCACTTCTGCTACACTAGGACATCTTTATCGCTGACTATCTCCTAATACCATAATAATGATTGCGAAACAACTCAATAATGATTGCAACATTTTTTTTTTTTCTGTTGTGACGCTAATGATCTTCCGTAAAAAAAAAAAAAGCTGATCTAAACAGAGGCCTACATTATCTATATATATATATATATATATATATATATATATATATATATATATATATATATATATATATATATATATATTTAAGGTAAGGGCCCATATACAAGTTATCCATAGTAAAAGGAAATCAAAGTATAATAAAGCACAGTGAAACCATTGTAAAGCATACTGTACGTAGGCATTGTAAAGCCCAGAGAGGTATGGTAAAGAATATAAAAAAAAACACATGACAAACTATGGTAAACTATAGTAAATGCATAGCTTAACCATGGGGGGAAAACTGCAAAAATACAGTGGTAAACCTTTATAAAGAGGGGGTTTAAAATCGGTTGTATTTTTTTTTATTTATTTCTTAGCAGACGCCCTTATCCAGGGCGACTTACAATTGTTACAAGATATCACATTATACATTATTTCACATTATACAGATATGACTTTATTTTTACATACAATTACTCATTTATATAGTTGGGTTTTTACTGGAGCAATCTAGGTAAAGTACCTTGCTCAAGGGTACAACAGCAGTCCCTCACTGGGGATTGAACCCACGACCCTCTGGTCAAGAGTCCAGAGCCCTAACCACTACTCCACACTGCTGCCCTATTTACTGCCCTGTTTTGCTGCCCTGTATACATTTGTGGTACACAGATAGATAAAATGCCTTGTAATGTAACATTGAAATGTACATTGTAATGTAGGAGCGCAGTGCGGTACTCACAAGCGCCGGACACATCGCTCCCCAGTAAATCCTGAGCATAGTCGACAGAAGAAAGTGCAGCTTGTGCGCTTGGGTCCGGTGAAAAGAGGCTCATCTCCAAACGACACGCGTGTCCCTGCGGTCTCACAGCAGAGCAGACAGGGGAGAGCTGGGAGAGACGGAGCTACCTGGACTTTGTCCCTGTGTGTAGGTGCCATAAACCCTGCGCTCCTCCCCATGCCAGCACTGCATCGGTCAGGGAAGCACAGCCTCGACCCAGAGGAGCTTGAACCAGCAACAGGCAGCCAGTGGGCTGCTGACAAGAGGAGATAACAGCAGGAGCTTCCTGACATGCTGCAGCCCATAGGTTTGTTTAACCATTTCTTCTTGGCCATTGAAGTTGTACATTGCAGGCCCTGCTCTTATAAAAGTCTCCCACAGTAAAAGTGCTTGATTACACTTTGCTACACTTTTACTGTGGGAAACTTTTATAAAGAAAACCATTGATAGTCCAGTATCAGACTTGATTTTATTCATAAAAACAGACTTAAATGGAGGTTTAAGTCCTCCAGTAAAATAGACCACAGTGTTTGATCAGCCTTTGAAGATCCTCAACGCGTTTACAAGTGACAACCACTGAGTGGCACTGTGTGCTAAAGGCATGTCAACTAAAATCCACTTTCTTAAAACATGGATCCAAAGGTTTGCTCACCTGTCGTGCAACTTTTGTTTGGCCCGATGCCTGATCAATGCAATGAATCACTGAGGGAGTTTGTACACTGCGTTAATTGGCCAACATGCAAGCATTTGATAAAATCAGGCCACATTCAAAAGTTTATAATCCATGTTTTGCTGCCAGTTATCCATGGCAGCAAAACATATTGCAGCCCTGAAGAGGAATCAGACTGGCGTTCCAATAAGAAGTCTTAGTAACGCATCATTTTTCTTGCCATGAATAAGTTGATTTGCAATTACCTGTTTACTGTATTGAAGTTCAGTTCCACGTAGTTCAGTTATTAACAGTCAGCAAGCAACAGGGCTTACAAGAATGTCAAGATATGTTTGTAGCATCCTAAAAAAATGGTAAAGCATAAATAATAAAAAAAACTTGACAAGCCAGGGTTAACTATGATAAAGCAAATATAGCCCATGGAAAAGCATGAGGTAAAACTGCAGAAATACAGTGGTAAACTTTGAAAAGGGTGACTTGAATATCTGGCATCGTGCATAGTTGGGAGGGTGAGGGTGGGGGTGGGGGGGTCATTGCTTCCTGCAAATGTGTTTCATTTTGAATCTCCACATATCCGTACAATCTTTAATGGCCATGCATCAATGCTTAGAACATAAGAACATAAGAAAGTTTACAAACCAGAGGATACCATTCAGCCCATCTTGCTTGTTTGGTTATTATTAGCTTATTGATCCCAGAATCACATCAAGCAGCTTCTTTTAGGATCCCAGGGTGTCAGCTTCAACAACATTATTGGGGAGTTGGTTCCAGACCCTCACAATTCTCTGTGTAAAAAAGTGCCTCCTATTTTCTGTTCTGAATGCCCCTTTATCTAATCTCCATTTGTGACCCCTGGTCCTTGTTTCTTTTTTCAGGTCAAAAAAGTCCCCTGGGTCGACATTGTCTATGACCTTTTAGGATTTTCAATGTTTGAATCAGATCACCGCGTAGTCTTCTTTGTTCAAGACTGAATAGATTCAATTCTTTTAGCCTGTCTGCATACGACATGCCTTTTAAACCCGGGATAATTCTGGTCGCTCTTCTTTGCTCTCTTTCTAGAGCAGCAATATCCTTTTTGTAACGAGGTGACCAGAACTGAACACAATATTCTAGGTGAGGTCTTACTAATGCATTTTAAAGTTTTAACATTACTTCCCTTGATTTAAATTCAACACTTCTCACAGTATATCCGAGCATCTTGTTGGCCTTTTTTATAGCTTCCCCACATTGTCTAGAGATGAAGACATTTCTGAGTCAACATAAACTCCCAGGTTTTTTTTTCATAGATTCCTTCTTCAGTTTCAGTCAAACCCATTATTTTGGTGAGGCTGCACCCAAGCCAATGCACTGGGACGAGGCTGCTTGAAAGGGAAGCATTGTGGGCAGGGCTGGCTAGCAGCAGCACAACAGGCACAGGCAAGACAGCGGAGATGCAGCTAAACAAAAAACAAATACAATTCAAAACAAATAATAATCACACAAGAGCACACACAGACACACACATACACATTGACACACAGTCACACAACACACAACACACAGACACACAAACAGTCACACAGACACACACACACAGTCACACAGGCCCACAGTCACACAACACACAGTCACAAACATCGACACACAGTCACACAACACACAGACACACAAACAGACATACAGATACACAGTCCCACAGACACACAAACTCACAGACACAAACACTGACACACAGACCCACAGTCACACAGACATACAAATACATACACACAAAGACAGTCACACAGACACACAGTCCCCCACACACACACAGACCCACAGTCACACAAACACACAGACACAAACACCAACACCCAGTCACACAGACACACAAGATAGATAGATGTGTGTTTTGTGGTGAACCACTGGGAAAAGTTGTGGATGGAAGGCGTATGGTGTGATCAGGAAAATACTGGCTTTATTGACAAATAGGATAGCTTTTGGAATCGGCCAAACTGTTACAGGAACGATCGGTTGCATTTGAACCGTTATGGAGCAGGCATACTACAGTTTTTTATGATTGCTTTGACTCATTTTTGAATACAGCGACCCAGTGTGCACAACTCTTAACACAAAACGACAAACCGAGTGGTAAAATGCAACCATTTAGACACATTTTTCCATGCTAACATACAACATGCATAACTGTAAACCACCTCTTCCAATCATAAAGTTGCCCTGTCAACCATTAGGACTTATGTCAAATGCTAACACTTATCTGGTAGAGTTCTTAACTATTTGATCACCTGGTAACAATTGGGGGTCTGTGACAGGATTGACCGAGGTTTGAGACTCAGAGACAGTTTTAAGTTCAAAAATAAAGTTTTTAATTAACAAAAAATACAAAATAAATAGGCACGAGGGCCAAACAAAAAGGTTTCAAAAACACAAAATACAAACACAAAACAAAAACTTACAAAATAAAGTCTCCAGGCTGGGCGTTGCCTTCACTGGAACAGAAAACACAGCACAAACAAAACACTCCTTCTCTTTCCAGAACTCTCTCTACTACTTTCTTCCTCTCCTAGCCAGGGCCTCTCCCCTGGCTTTTATCCCCTGTGGCTGGAGCCCAATTAATCAATAATTGCTAATTAGTCAATTAGGGCTCCAGCCACATTCTCACATGTTTTTCTGGCAGGGAGGAATTTTAACCCCCTCCCTGCCAGTCCCAACCATGATCATAAAGACGGGGTAGTCCCCCGTCACAGGGTCATAATTGCAAATAGCTTTCTCTATGTGAGAATGCAAGACAGCTTAATTGATAATTAGTTCATCACGACATAAAGCTCTGAGGAAATGGCAGTAGTAGTTAAAAGCTAGAAGTAGTTCCTGATCGTGGTCAAGGTTGTCATCAACAAGAAAGGAGCATTACAGTGTCCAATGAAATCAGAGCTACAGTGGTTGATCTTGTTATAAACAGGGGTTCAACTATGGCAGAGGCTGGTTGCACGGTCCAACCAAACGGTCAACGGTTCCATCAATTATCCGGACATTTTGCGCTGAAAATAGGTATGTGTGTACCATTCTAATGTTATTCTTTACAGTAATTACTCAATGTTACTCATTGTATATATTTGGTGCTGATGTCAAAGTTTTGTCTTGCAGAACTGAAAGAAGACCTTCCTCTGGAGGGCGAGGGCGCATCCTTACTGCTCAGCAGGAGATGGCCATTGTGGACATGGAGGTGGCACAAAATGATATACGCCTCAGGGACTGTGACAGGATGGCAGAGGATACTGGCGTTCTCAAGACTCAGAGGCAGAGTATTTTAGCAAATGGGGATTTATTTTTAATAAACCAAAACATAAATAAAAAAAAGAAATGCCACACGGCAAAATAAAGGGCACAATGGCCAAAACAAAGATTTAAACAAAACAGAAATATCTTAAACTAAACATACAAAACTCACAGTCATGGAAACAGCAAACACACAGCCCCCAGCACTTCAGTGTTTCTCCTTTGTTCTCCCTTCCCCCGTGCTGCAGCATGGCCCGCTTTATATTGGCCAGCTGGGCCAATTAAACAATTAATGATATAATCCCCCATTTGGTGATTGGGATAATGTGTGTTTAATTGGCGGCCATTCCAGCTCTGGTCTGTAGCTCCACTCCAGAGCCAGAATGGTCGCCAATCACGTGACCTCTTCCATTACAGGGGCAGGACAACTTTGCCCTGCCACAGGGACATACAGCAAAACATCTTAGGAAATAATGAAACATTCCAAGGGGTTGAGACCATAAGCACTACCATTATAGCATGCATTCTGAAAAGGCACTATGAAGCAGATATATTTGGTTCCTTTCCAAAGAAATGAGGACCGAGTCAAGGCATTACGACGTGAATATGTTCAAGTGAGTATACAGTAATGTTACAAGTATTCTAGTGGTGGTATGAACACGGTGGTGCTTAGTGGTACATCATTTTGCATCATTGTGCATATTCTTTTGCTTAGTGGCCATTGTTCTACAGTACAATGGACAAGCTCTAAGCATTGCTCTGTGATTGTACTATGGCAGAATCTACTGTACTGTAGCTCGCTCTGCTGGACAGGGAGGTGGACTTGCTACTGTCTTCTGTAGTGAACTTAGAATCAAACAGGAAATTGTTGAAGGTTATTCATATTTTGAAGTGTTAACCTTAATATTAAATAGCCCATTGCCTGTTCATATTATAATTATTTATCGTCCGCCTAAGTCAAACCCATTATGTAGGTGATCTGCTATATATATTGACACTCAAGTGTGATAGGATTCTTTTATTGGGTGATTTTAACCTTCATGCGGACATTGATTCTGATTCTAACTCCTTCACTGTTAAGCTTTCTGATGTCTTGAGCTCATTACCACTCTCTGAGTCCTTATCAGTAGATGAACTGGTTAATACCTACAGATACTGTAGTGCCAATCAAAACTCAGTGTCTTTTTAAAAAAGCTCACCGTGGTTTAATGATACAACTCGTAAGATGAAATATGAGGGTCGTAAACTAGAATGGAGATGGAAGAAGGGCCACCTGGTTAAATATAGGAAGGCTCTGGCGTTGGCTTGATCATCATATTATTCTAGTTAATAAAAATAATCCTAGATTTCTTTTTTCTACCCTTGACAAATTAATTACCCCCCCCCCCCCCCCTCTTAATTGTCCTCCCCCTTGACATTGGCTCCTCTGCAATGACTTTTTAAACTTAAATACTGGACGCCAGAAATCAGATTACACAGCACCTTCTATTAAGGAGGATTCCACCACAATATGACCGATTAGAACTGTTCAGGATACTATGGAGGCTTTTTCTTTGATTAATTTACAAGAACTGGCAGCATATGAGAGCTACCACGTGCTCTCTTGATCTATTCCTGGTGTATCAGGGAAGTTTCAGTCTGGATTCCGTGCTGCACATAGCCCCGAGACGGCCCTTGTGAATGATCTGCTGATAAACTCTGACTCAGGCTTTCCATCAGTATTAATTCTTCTTCATCTAAGTACTGCCTTTGATACTGTAGACCATTCCATCTTATTGAATTGTCTTGAAAACACAGTGGGACTGTTTGGCCTTGTCGTATCCTGGCTCAAATCTTATCTTTCCGATAGATTTCAGTTCATCTCTATTGGGGAGGCAAAATCTGAAAGGTCTGAAGTTGTCTGCGGTGTTCCACAAGGCTCTATTCTAGGTCCTTTGTTATTTTCATTATATATAAGAACATAAGAACATAAGAAAGTTTACAAACGAGAGGAGGCCATTCAGCCCATCTTGCTCGTTTGGTTATTAGTAGCTTATTGATCCCAGAATCTCATCAAGCAGCTTCTTGAAGGATCCCAGGGTGTCAGCTTCAACAACATTACTGGGGAGTTGGTTCCATACCCTCACAATTCTCTTTGTAAAAAAGTGCCTCCTATTTTCTGTTCTGAATGCCCCTTTATCTAATCTCCATTTGTGACCCCTGGTCCTTGTTTCTTTTTTCAGGTCAAAAAAGTCCCCTGGGTTGACATTGTCTATACCTTTTAGGATTTTGAATGTTTGAAGCAGATCGCCGCGTAGTCTTCTTTGTTCAAGACTGAATAGATTCAATTCTTTTAGCCTGTCTGCATACGACATGCCTTTTAAACCCGGGATAATTCTGGTTGCTCTTCTTTGCACTCTTTCTAGATCAGCAAGATCCTTTTTGTAACGAGGTGACCAGAACTGAACATAATATTCTAGGTGAGGTCTTACTAATGCATTGTAAAGTTTTAACATTACTTCCCTTGATTTAAATTCAACACTTCTCACAATATATCCGAGCATCTTGTTGGCCTATTTTATAGCTTCCCAACATTGTCTAGATGAAGACATTTCTGAGTCAACATAAGCTCCTAGGTCTTTTTCATAGTTCCCTTCTTCAATTTCAGTATCTCCCATATGATATTTATAATGCACATTTGTATTGCCTGCATGCAATGTTTTAGACTTTTCTCTATTAAATGTCATCTGCCATGTGTCTGCCCAGTTCTGAATGCTGTCCAGATCATTTTGAATGACCTTTGCTGCTGCAACAGTGTTTGCCACTCCTCCTATTTTTGTGTCGACTGCAAATTTAACAAGTTTGCTTACTATACCAGAATCTAAATCATTAATGTAGATTAGGAATAGCAGAGGACCTAATACTGATCCTTGTGGTTCACCACTGGTTACCTCGCTCCATTTTGAGGTTTCTCCTCTAATCAGTACTTTCTGTTTTCTACATATTAACCACTCCCTAATCCATGTGCATGCATTTCCTTGAATCCCTACTGCGTTCAATTTGAGAATTCATCTTTTATGCAGGACTTTGTCAAAAGCTTTCTGGAAATCTAAATAAACCATGTTGTATGCTTTGCAATTATCCATTGTCGATGTTGCATCCTCAAAAAATCAAGCAGGTTAGTTAGACACGATCTCCCTTTCCTAAAACCATGCTGACTGTCTCCCAGGATATTGTTACCATATAGGTAATTTTCCATTTTAGATCTTATTATAGTTTCCATAAGTTTCCATATAATAGAAGTCAGGCTTATTGGTCTGTAGTTACCTGGTTCAGTTTTGTCTCCCTTTTTGTGGATCGGTATTACGTTTGCAATTTTCCAGTCTGTCGGTACAACCCCTGTGTCAAGAGACTGTTGCATGATCTTGGTTAGCGGTTTGTAAATAACTTTTTCTTAGTCCCTTTAACACTTCTGCCTCTGTTATGCTAGTTATTTAAAACTGGATAGGAACAGGTCGACATGTGGGGCACGTTGTCCGTGTCCTCCTTTGTAAAAACCTGTGAAAAGTAATCATTTAATATATTTGCTATTTTTTTTTCTTCGTCTATGATTTTGCCATTTGTGTCTCTTAGACATTTAACCTACTCTTTGAATGTTCTCTTGCTGTTATAATATTGGAAAAACATTTTGGAATGGTTTTAGCCCCCTAAGCAATATTGATTTCTATCTCTCTCTTGGCCTTTCTAACTTCCTTTTTGACTTGTGTTTGCAGTTCCAAGTACTCTTTCTGTGTACTTTGTTTTTGGTCCTTTTTAAACGCTTTGTAAAGTGCCTTTTTTCGCTGAATATTTTTTTTAATTCATCTATTAAACTATTTTGGCCATTTTGTTTTAGATTTAGATTTGTCTACTTTTCGGATGTAATTGTTTTGTGCCTCTAGTACTACATTTTTAAAAAACAGCCATCCTTTTTCTGTGGATATTTTCTCTATTTTACTCCAATCTACTTCTGTTAGTCTATATTTCATACCTTCATAGTTTGCTTTTCTAAAATTGTAAACCTTAGCTTTAGTCATTACTTTTGGGGTTTTATAAAATACTTCAAATAAGACCATGTTGTGGTCTGAGTTTGCCAATGGCTCTCTGACCTCTGTTTTAGTTATTCTGTCTTCGTTATTTGAAAAGACAAATCAAGGCATGCCTCCCCTCTAGTCGGTGCCTTGACAAATTGCGTAGGAAGCAGTCATTTGTCATTTCAATTTTGTCCGTTGTGCACCTCGTTGGGTTTTCCCATTTTATAGAGGGGAAGTTGAAGTCCCCCATTAGTATGGCTTCTCCTTTTCTACACGCATTTCAAATGTCATTGTATAACAGATTATTTTGCTCAGCATCTGAATTTGGCGGTCTATAGCATGCTCCTATTATTATGCCCTTTGAATTTTTGTACATTATTCTGACCCATATTGATTCGGCGTTGTTTTTTTTGTCCAGATTTAACACCTGGGCTTCAAGACTATTTCTTATGTATTGCGCTACCCATCCGCCTCTTCTGTCCTGCCTGTCTTTCCTATACAGTGTGTACCCACTAATATTATATTCGTCTCCTTAGGTGATATTGCCCGCAGACACGGAGTGAACTTCCATTGCTATGCAGATGATACCCAGCTATATCTGTCCCTAAAGCCAGGAAATACTTCTGCTGGGGAGTTACGTGATGCTTGTCTTGCAGACATCAAGTGTTGGGTGTCTCAGAATTATTTCATGCTAAATTCAAATAAAGTAGAAGTTATGCTCGTGGGATCTCAGAACCAACAAAAACATGTGGGATTACAGGAGCTCGGCCATAGTAATCTCCCATTAAATCTTAAACTAGAAATGAAAAATTTGGAGGTCATCTACCATTTGAGAAATATAGCCAAACTTAGACCAATTATTTTTGTATCTGATGTCAAGAGACTAATGCATGCCTTTGTTTCATCTAGAATTGATTACTATAATACATTTCTCTCTTATATCCCAAAAGGTGTGCTGTCTTGCTTATAGCTTGTTCAGAATACCACTGCTAGAATTCTGACTAAAACCAGGAAAAGTGAACATATTACCCCTGTTTTAGCCTCCTTACACTGGCTCGCTGTGCAGTATAGAATATATTTTAAGATTTTGCTGTTAACCTATAAAGTCCTAAATGGATTAGCACTTAGTTATTTGCAGGAGTTACTGACCCTGTATCTTCCAAACTGCACTCTGAGATCACAGGATGCAGGGCTGCTGGTTATTCCTTAGTCAGAATTCTAGCGACGGTATTCTGAACAAGCTGCAAGCGGGATACAACATGTTTTGGGACACCAGAAAAAAGTGCATTTCAATAATCAATTCTAGATGAAACAAAGGCATGCATTAGTCTCTCGGCATCATAATTGGTCTAAGTTTGGCTAGATTTCACAAATGTTAAAAAGATACTTTTGTAACTTCCCTAATATGAGTCTCAAATGATGATCTTAATTTCTAGTTTAAGTTTTGATGAGCGACTGCAAGGGTCGAGCTCATGTAATCCCACATTTCCTTTTAGTTGGTTCTGTGATCTCAATAGCATAACCTCTGTTTTATCTGAATTCAACATTAGAAAATTCTGTGACATCCAATGCTTGACGTCTGTAAGGCAAGTAGCTAATAACACCCAGGTAGAAGAAATTCCTGGCTTTAGGGACAAGGGTATCATCAGCATAGCAATGGAAGTTCACTCCGTGTCTGCGGATAATGTCACCTAACGGTAGCATATATAATGAAAACAGCAAGGGACCTGGAATGGAGCCCTGTGGAACACCACAGACAACTTCCGATAATGCCGATTTTACCTTTCCAATACAGACAAACTGAAACCTATCAGAAAGATAAGATTTGAACCAAAATAAGACAAGGCTAGACAGTCCCACTGTGCTTTCAAGATGATTCAGTGGGATGGAATGGTCTACAGTATCAAATGCAGCTCTTAGATGAAGAAGAATTAAAACTGATGTAAAGCTCGAGTCAGAGTGCTCCCCTGAGTCCAGAACACTTTGAATGGTGGTTCTAGGTGCTCGGGTTCGAGAGTTACGCCCCACATACATCAATCAATCAATCAATCAATCTTTATTTTATATAGTGCCTTTCATAGTGGACCACCATCACAAAGATGCAGTAACAACAAGAAAATCCATAATACTTTAAATACAGAGAAATGCATAATACATGATATACAGTAAAAAAAAAAAAAAACATAATACATTAAATACAGTGGAAAGTGCATAATACATGATAGTAACATAATACATGAAATAGTAGCAGCAACACAGCAGTTAATAGCAGATATCAGGCTTAAAGAGCATGGAAAGCAAGAGAGAACAGGTGGGTCTTGAGAGTTGATTTAAAGTGAGTGACGGTGGGAGCATCACGCACCAAAGCTGGGAGAGAGTTCCAGAGAGTCAGAGTCATGAAGCTAAACAAGCGTTCTCTCCAAGTGTGGTGCACTTATGCTTGGGGAAAACAAGCAGTCCAGAGTCGGAGGACCTCAGCTTGCGGGCAGGGACATAGCGGGTCAGCAGGGTGAGGAAGTACTCGGGACCTGTGTGATGAAGGACATTGTAGGTGAGCAGGAGAGTTTTGAAAATAATCCTGAACTTTACAGGTAGCCAGTGCAGCTGGGCAAGACGGGGGTGATGTGTTCACGTTTTTTACATCTGATAAGCATCTTGGCAGCGTCATTTATGGTGTGTGTGGGCGATCACCATATAAAGAGTTGCAGTAGTCGAGTCGAGAGGAGACAAATGCATGACAAAGTATCTCCGCCTCCAGGAGAGAAAGGTAGGGACGGACTTTGGATATGTTTCGAAGATGGTAGAAGGATGATTTGACCACGGAGGAGATGTGGGCATCAAATGAGAGGTTGCTGTCAAGAAGTACATCAAGGCTTCGTACTGTGGGGGAAGGCAGCAGCAGACAGTTTCCAAGATTCAGGGCAGCTATATTTCGATTCTTAAGTTGAGTTTTAGATCCTACTAGAAGGAGTTCAGATTTGCTAGTGTTGCTGAAGAAAATTGGCAGACATCCAGGCATCTTGAATGCAAGCCGAGAGCCAGACCATGGCAGAGGGGCTTCCAGGGTTGAGTTTTAAGTAGAGCTGGGTGTGTTCAGCATAGGAGTGAAACATGAGGCTGTGTTGGCGGATGAGGTGACCCAAGGGAAGCATGTAGATATTGAAGAGAAGGGGCCCAAGAACAGATCCTTGGGGGACACCACTGCATCCATCATAGAAAACAGACTGCATGCGACCAGATAGGTAAGAGGACATCCAGGAGAGACAGGTTCCAGAGATCCCAGCATACTTCTGAAGACGGTCAAGAAGAATGCCATGATCTATGGTGTCAAAAGCGGCTGTTAGGTCAAGGAGGACAAGCACAGAGGGAGTACCAGCATCAGCATTGAGCAGGAGATCATTCACAATCCGGAGCAGAGCAGTTTCAGTACTGTGATGCGGCCGGAAACCAGACTGTAGAGATTCAAGCAGATTGTTGTTTCATCAGCTGACTGGCTACAGCCCTTTCAAGAGTTTTTGAGAGAAAAGGGAGATTGGAGATGGGACAGAAATTAGATAAGTCAGCCAGGTCAAGGGAGGGTTTTTTGACTACTGGCGTAACTCGGGCAAGCTTAAGGGCAGCAGGAACCGAGCCAGAGTCCAGGGACAGGTTGAGAGTGTGCGGAATGGAGGGAGCAAGATCAGAAGCAGGAGCAAGGTGGTCAAGTAGTTGACTGGGTTTGTGGTGGGCGAGTGTAGAATAGATGTTGTCGATTTTGTTCCGAAGGAAAGAGGAGATATCATGACAGGTAAGAGAGGAGGATGGACAGGATTTGGATCTGTCGGTGGCTGGATGTAGGTTTTGGTCAATGGTCTTAAAGAGAACATTAGGTTTACCGTGTCCCATAGTTATGATTTCAGAGAAGTATTTCACCCTGGCAGCGGTGAGTGCACGCTTGTGGCTCGCGAGATGGTCGGTCCAGATCTCTCTGTGAACCGTTAGTCCAGATGACCTCCACTTGCGAAGTTCGAGGGTGTACCAGTAAGGGTGGCGTTCTAGAGGGTCACCGCATCATCATCTGAGGATGGGAGAGTACCAGTTAGAGGGGATGCAGAGATATATTCTGAGAGTTTCAGAGGATTAAGCAGATTCTTGGGACGGAAGGAGACAACAGTATCAGGAGCAGGGAGATTAATATTAGCAGTGATTAAGAAATGGTCAGAGAGAGAGACATCTGAGATGGAGAGATTATGCTCTCAAAACTAAATAATTGCAGGGCTATAGCTCTCAATATGTATGCAGGACACCACAGAACTCTCACACAAGCCCCCTAGTTAGAGAACAATAGAAAGCTAATCGCCGTTTACTTTTCACTACATTTGCATCAACTTTACTTCTCTCTTCTGTAATGCAGTGACCCCAGGGAGTTTTCACTGTGGCATGTCTCTTTAGATGCACAAGGTTCTTAGCTAAGGAAAGAGACCACCCCCGGGTTTGTACGCACTCCAGTCACAGAGTTCTAAAATACATTGTTTCCTATGGACAGGCTTGAGGCCTGTATAAACAAATCAGATCAGACAAGGGCGTCTCGGTGCTATGTGCAGCATGAAAACCAGACTGAAACTTATCAAATATACCAATAAGAGAATTTTCATGAACATACAGGCACCGTCCTGTTTTCCAATTTAATCTGTTTCGGAAGTACTTCTTTTATGCACAATCAGACAGTGAAAAGGTCCTGAATGTGGCAAAATAAACCCCACTTTGCAACAATATTGTTTTGTGGCCAGGCTTTATTGCCAGTCTAACCTGACCACATTCTCACATGGCTGGCTGGTCTGCCTGTTGGAGGATGATGAGATATGAGGAAGTGTCCAGTCCAGCCTGACTCTTGGGCAGGCGCCTTTCCCTGCCTGCTGGCTGATGGATGGGGGTGAAGGTTAATGAGTGTCGATGACGTCAATGGAGATAAACCGATCCAAGGGTGCTGCTGTTATCTCTCGCCTGCTGGGAAGATAGCACTACGAGAGCTGTAAAGCAATTTAAAAAACAACGTGTGCCAATTACTGATTGAGCTCTACCGACTGCAAAGGAAAACAACTCGTCTGAGCCGTGCAAGGACAGCCAGGTCTGCTTCACACAAACAAATGTGAAGTGAGAGAGTGAACGCACACGCACACACAGACGCACATATAGACACGCACACACAGACGCACATATAGACACGCACACACAGACGCACATATAGACACGCACACACAGACGCACACGCACACATACGCACTCGCATACACACACATAGATGCACACACAGACACACGCACCACCACACAGAGACGCACACACACAGACGCACATATAGACACGCACACACAGACGCACATATAGACACGCACACACACACGCACATATAGACACGCACACACAGACGCACACGCACACATACGCACTCGCATACACACACATAGATGCACACACAGACACATGCACCACCACACAGAGACGCACACACACACAGACGCACATATAGACACGCACACACAGACGCGCACGCACACATACGCACATAGATGCACACGCACCCCCACACAGAGACGCACACACACACAGAGACACACATGCACACAGACACACACACTCACAGATACACACACTGGAACACACACACGCACATGCACACACACACGCACAATCACACACACCAAAACACACTCACTCACACATACACACACAAACACACAGACACACACACCGAAACACACTCACTCACATATACACACACCCACACACGCACACACACACGCACACACACGCAGGTGCACTGATTCTTCTGAATCAGAACCACTCACATCATAACATAGTAAAGGACAAATAAAAAGAGAAATTAAAATGTCTGTAGAATTTTTACAACACTTGTTATTAAACCAGCAAGAGGTACAGCAGCTGTAAACTGAGTGAATGGAGTTTATGGATGGATCATGTTGCTGTTCCTCTTATGTGCACCAGGTGTCAGTGTTGTAACGTGAAACCAAATCCTGAGCTGTGGCTTCCAGACATGCACAAACAGGATGTTAAACACTGTGGTAAACCTCCAGCACAAATGAGGTTTGAATAGTCAAGACTGTGAGGAAGTGAGGTGGGGAAGCATCTTAACGTTGCACGACACACTGAAGCCAATAGCAGGATATGCTGCTGCTGATTAAGTTAAAAGCAAGACTGTGTTTAAATACATGTCTGGTTTCTTAGCAGTGTATTTTCAAGATCTGGTGCATACTCACTTTCTCTCTCTCTCTCTCTCTCTCTCTCTCTCTCTCTCTCTCTCTCTCTCTCTCTCTCTCTCTCTCTCTCTCTCTCTCTCTCTCTCTCTCTCCCCTCTCTATAATCAGGAGGCCATGTTATCTGAGTGTTTGTTCAAAAGAAGATATTCAATTACTGTGGAAAATACAAAACAACACTCAGATGACATGGCCTCCTGATTATTTGCACAGTAATTTTGCAGTTTTCTTATGCGATTCCCATGGTTATACGATACATTTACTGTAGTTTTACCATAGTTTACCATTTCTTTATATGCTTTACCATATCACTCTGTGCTTTACAATACGTACCTATGCTTTACCATGCTTTTCACTTTGCTGTGCTTTTATTTTGATAAACCTTTATAAGGGTTAGTTTACCATGGTGTGCTTTTGAACCCTGGGACTTGAAATAGGAATTGTGTGCTTGTGACTTTAGGAAGATGACATGCTTTTCCCTTGGCTGGAGGTGAGACCGAACTGACAGCCTCCAAGGTTGGGAAGCAAGCGTTACTACTCACAAAGGGAAAAGGAAGAGAAGGATAGCGGACGTTAGATTCCAACAGAAAATAGTGAGTGGGCTCGATCGGGTTACGCAATGTGGAGCAACGGTGAGCGTTTTCACACACACAAGGGGGTCTGGGACCCAGCAGGCTCCCGGTGGGGTTCAGAGGCAAAGCCCCTGGGAAATGTTCACATTTACAGCAGTGCCAGTGCAGTCAATTTTATATTCAGTCTATTATTCTATATATATATTGTGAGCGAGGTTGCTCTATTTGGGGAAAGCTGGCTGATGGTGCTTTTAAAAACGGTGCAGGAAACAGAAGTGGTGAAACCAATGGTGAGTTTTATTTTCAGTGACAAAATACTTTTTTAATAAACTTTTTTGGTATATATAGTTTTTTCTACCTGAAGAATTAGCCAGCTTTCCACAATCTCTTCTATTGAAGACTTCACACAACCAGCCAGGTAAGTGAAATGTTAACAAGAACTATATCCATGGTATTTTCAATGTCTTTGTTAATTATATTGTTGTAATTTTTTCCACAGGTTCCCAGGTTAATTCTTCAGCAGCCACCCCAGGTAAGTATTGTGGCTGAGCCGGTATTTGCGAAACCTCCTGGTGTCCTGGTTGTACTCCCTTTAGCAATAGCCACACTCCAATAAAGTTCATTGTAAAATAAAGCTTTGGTTGAAGCTGAACAGTCTCTTATGTTTTATATTTGCACTAAAACACACCAGTGCAAATAACCGACAATTTTTCTTCGTTTCTTTAACAGTAAGTACTTTGTGGACAGTCCCTTGCAACTGTCCACAAAGTACTTACTGTACCCACTGTCCTGTCATTTTCTTCCAGCACATTGGATTACACACACACAGGGTCCAGTAACTGCAGTCAAATATCCCAGGTCTGTAACACACTGTAGATTAGTTCTAGTGGACCTCTACTTGCAGTTTTAGTGATTCCTGTGTCCAGACGGTTTTGCTGCTTTGCTCAGGCTTGGGGTTCTCACACTGCTGAACTGGATGCTGTAACATGAAGTTTCCAAAGATTTTTTTCTCCACGAACACACGCAGTATTCCTACTGCCACACACACCTGCACAGAGAAATCACTTCCCTTTTATATGTTTCTTGATCCGCTGAGTGCTAACTGCCTGCCTCACAGGTCATGGGAAGTGTAGTCATAAGAACATAAGAACATAAGAAAGTTTACAAACGAGAGGAGGCCATTTGGCCTATCTTGCTCGTTTGTCTTACTAGTGTATTGTAAAGTTTTAACATTACTTCCCTTGATTTAAATGTAACACTTTTCATATCCAAGCATTTTGTTGGCCTGTCTAGACAAAGACATTTCTGAGTCAACATAAACTCCTAGATCGTTTTCACAGATTCCTTCTTCAATTTCATTATCTCCCTATGGTATTTATAATGCACATTTGTATTGCCTGCATACAGTACCTTACACTTTTCTCTATTAAATGTCATTTGCCATGTGTCTGCCCAGTTCTGAATGCTGTCTAGATCATTTTGAATGGCCACTCCTCCTATTTTTGTGTCGTATGCAAATTTAACAAGTTTGCTTACTATACCAGAATCTAAATCATGAATGTAGATTAGGAATAGCAGAGGACCTAATACTGATCCCTGTGGTACTCCACTGGTTACCTCGCTCCATTTTGAGGTTTCTCCTCTAATCAGTACTTTCTGTTTTCTACATGTTAACCACTCCCTAATCCATGTGCATGCATTTCCTTGAATCCCTACTGCGTTCAGTTTGAGAATTAATCTTTTATGCAGGACTTTGTCAAAAGCTTTCTGGAAATCTAAATAAACCATTGTTGATGTTGCATCCTCAAAAAAATCAAGCAGGTTAGTTAGACACGATCTCCCTTTCCTAAACCATGCTGATTGTCTCCCAGGATACTGTTACCATATAGGTCATTTAAGCACATCCGCCATTGCACACAGCGGTGCCATGTTTAAATTACAAATAACTAACACAAATAACAATAAAAGGGTTAAATACTCCTTTGGTATTTACACCTGCCAAACGAGTGTTTAAACCTGACTTTACAGACAAATAAGGCTGTGTGTCGTCTGCATAACAGCGGTAATTCACTCCATGTGTAACGATAACGTAACCCAGAGGAAGCATATATAGTGAGAACAGCAGTGGACCCAGGATAGAGCCCTGTGGGACCCCATATAGGACATCAGATCTTTCAGATATGTCCTCATAAGAAAAAAACTGGAATCTGCCTGTAAGATAGGACTTAAACGACAAAAGAACAGTGCCACACAGTCCCACAGTGTATTCAAGGCGGTAAAGTAGAATGGAGTGGTCCATAATGTCGAATGCAGCACTTCAATCTAAGAGAGCTAATACTGAAGGAGAGCTCAAGTCAGAGCTGAAGAGCAGGTCGTTACAACTCTTACAAGGGCTGTTTCAGAGCTGAAGAGCAGGTCGTTAACAACTCTTACAAGGTCTGTTTCAGATCTGAAGAGCAGGTCGTTAACAACTCTTACAAGGTCTGTTTCAGAGCTGAAGAGCAGGTTGTTAACAACTCTTACAAGGGCTGTTTCAGAGCTGAAGAGCAGGTCGTTAACAACTCTTACAAGGGCTGTTTCAGAGCTGAAGAGCAGGTCGTTAACAACTCTACAAGGGCTGTTTCAGTGCTGAAGAGCAGGTCGTTAACATCTATTACAAGGGCTGTTTTGGAGTTATGAGCCCTAAGGAATCCAGACTGGAATTGACTCTGTTTAGAGTGATATATTTTTCTAGTTGGGTTGCAACTAGTGTTTCTAAAATGTTGTCTAAAAAAGGTAGATTGGAAATTGGCCTATAGTCAGTAAGGACTTGAGGGTCCAGGTTATGTTTTTTAAGGACTGGTTTTACCACAGCTACCTTGAGTGCCAGTGGAACTGTGCCCAATGAAAGTGAGCCATTTACAATGTTTAAAATGTGGTTGCTAACAGCATTAAAATATATTTTAAGAGTGTATCAGGAATTGGGTCAAGGGAACAGGTAGTCGTTCTCGTCTGCTTAGCTATTGTTTCCACGTCATCAAAGGTAATTGGAGAGAAGTCCTGCAAGGTCTCTGTAGTAGTTCGGAGCAGTGTACTAGGAGCCTCCCGAGCAGAAGGCGTCAATGTGATTCGGTTTCTAATGGCCACTATTTTATTGTTAAAAAAGTTTAAAAAGTCAGTGCAGCTAAGAGAAGAATCTGATTTAATAGCAGGATTATTTATAAGGGCTAAACCCTCTCCCTGTCACTCCACCCCTCAGCCACACTGAGCGATTGTTTGTTTAGTTTTTGAAAGACACCTATTGAGTATTGAAACACCACTACCAAAGGCTTTTGTATGACAGGTTGAAGTGAAAAGATTTTGAAACTTTGTCCTGCTCAACTGCTTTCTATGGCAACAACATCAAACACACATGAAGACACACCCTGGTAGGCGTTACTAACTTTTCTCAACGGTTCTGCAGGGGTGAGTGAGAACCAAGTAATCCCCTGCACTGTATCAACACTGTCAGAGTCGAGCATGTACGCCCCGGGAATTCTTTACCCCCATTACCTGTGCTGTGCTTTTAACAGCCATTCCAATACCCTGGCAGACCCAGCATAGGCGCTGGCTTTGGTTTCTGCCAGTGGGTGCTTTGAAATGTGCCGGGGGGGGGTTACAGCCTGATTAAATAACTATGAATCACTACAATAATGAATGTATTCATGTACACACAGTCTTCGCTAATGTCCCAATTAAAAGACATTACGTCTCGCTGTAGCCCTCTGGATGAAATTGTCATCAGTCGTATTCACATCTAGATCTCTGGTAAGGTCTTGATGAACATTAAGGACAGCAGCATGATTCAGCCTCGCCTGTCCCATTGATGACTGGAGATAGTGGAGGCCGGAGAACGAGTGTGCTGCAGCGCAGGGTGAAACGGATGCAGGATTGTTAAAGATGTGCAGCACTCAGTTGGCATATTCATTTCCTTCACTTTTCAGAAATGCGATGACTGAGAAACTGATTTGCACTATATGGGACTGTGGAAGGGTGGTGGGTGATTCACTGACACAAGGGAGACAAAGGTGAACTTGAAACACCGCACAGGTGCCCAGTTTTATTAATGGTGGTTAGTTCCACTTTTCAGCCCGCAGAGGGCGCTGTTGACCATGGTCTGCCTACCAGCGATGGTAGACAGAACCACAGTAATACCAGAGGCGGTACAGATTACAGGTGCAGGTGCACTCACAGGTGCTCAACAAAAAAATAAACAAAAAGTGAAAGAAAAAAGGAAAATAAGACACAGTGATCAAAACTACAAATAAAAGGTGCTGCATTCGGCAGCTTCACCCCGACCGTCACTATCCACATGGCCCAGGTCTCCGTCCTACTCTCGCCGCTCCCTCAGCCTACAAAAAATACTTAGGGGGTCTGCCCACAGTTTTCCCCGCTACCAGTATTCTCTTTCTTTGTGTTCTTTTTCCTTTTGGGATTTTCCTTCCCGGCCGTCACCGTTCTGGACCAGAGCATCCACACGTCTCTTAAAAGGGCAGACCTGTGGGAACAACAGAATATTATTTTATAGGACCAGCAATCCCCCCCAAGACCCACCTCTCAGCCACTCAGAGAGAAGGAAAGCCCACACACCCTCTCTCCCACCTCTCCGTGTCACTGCCATGACCAACAGGCGGATATTGAATGGCTGCTGCCCTCTTCCTGCAGCACTTTGAATACACCAGAAGAGTCAGCACAGGTCTCCCCCTGCTACAGGGACCTTTTAATTTTTGCCATTTTTAAGTGTCTGGTTTCAGTGCAACGCTTTTAACATGACAGATCATTAATCACCTTTATTGCATAAAACCAAGCTGTGGTGGAGTGGGTGTGAGGACCCGCTTATTATACTCCCTGGAGCCGGCGCCTCTGGACCGCAGCATTAGTGGAAATGCAGTGGTACCATTCTCCCAATGGCAGCCTCATCCCAGTGCAGCTTGTGCTACCATTGCCTCCCAGTACAGAACCATTGTATTGCCATTGCAGTCCCACTGTCTGTCTGTCTGCATTGCCATTGCAGATCATTTGGGAAGCCCTAATGATCCCTACTATATTGTGGTTTTTATTGCACGTTTGATCCCCTCATAGTTTTTGGAGCATGTCCCATTACCCCATCATCCCGTCAACATGATGATCATATCCCAGATTATTTGGGATTTTAATAATTAGTCACGCTCTGGACTGCATGCTTTGAAGTAATCATGCAGCTGGGGCAGGACTGTTTAATTACTGCACATCACTGTCAGATGTGTAAGTCTAATGCCTTTGCTGTGTGAAGAACGCAACTCCTACTGGAGCCATTATCGGACTAAAATGGATGAAAGGAAAGTACAACACTAAGAGTATTTAAAAAGTTAAACTTTGTTATAATTGTCTAGCACCTGGGAATGTAAAAGGGAGTTGAGCAACTTGTAACATAGTATGGAGAGAAATAGGCCCCTGGTTGCCATGACAATTTGAGGTTATATATAATGAAAATGGCCTGGTCCCCATAGTAACACACTATGTTTTGGGGAGATAGCCTCTCCTGAATTCCTAAGCCTTGAAGGCCCTGAATAAATACAATATAGCCGTGCCTGGTTGCACCTGGTTATCAAGGTCGAATGATGCAAAAAGAATAATTGGATAAGGGAGAAGCTGTTCCTTGTTCTTCAGTCAGTCAGAGAAAAGGGAGCATGCTCTCAACATCTACCAAGCAAAGTCAGGAGAGGAGAGCTATGGACAACAGGCTAGCTCATAGCTCTTCACAATATTCAAAAGGAACACCCCAATAATTTGGTTAAAATTGAGAGAAACTTAATGAATACAAAAAGCAACTCGACCAACTGGATCACCATCGAAAAAAGAGGAAAGGTCAGCGAACACTGAACCAATAAATTGATGAACTGATTTGGTCTGCCGGCACTGGTCAAATTACAGCAAGATTTCCAATATGCTGAGCAAGACTGGGCTGCCTAACCAGGAGCACAGGCAATCTTACAGCAAGCCGGCCTCAGATGCAACTAGGAAGGCAGACAACAACTTAATCATACCCTGCATCAACTCTGCAAGACAACAGTGGAGTATTCCCAGTTCAACTGAAAGAGCTTTGACACAATCTATATGTGGGAATGTGATAAATCTATAAGCAGAAAAAGTGAGAGTTATAAAGTACAACAGGGTGTGGTCTTGTTGCTGAACTGAATGAGGTGTCCTCACCAGCACAGTAAATGGGACAGATTCTGAAAGCAATCTACAACAAAGCAAAATCTGCAAACATTGTAAAGGTTTCCCATGGTAAAAGCATAGCAAAGTGTAATAATGAAGCGTGAAAGCATGGTCAAGCATAGGGATGCATTGTAAAGCACAGAGATAGCTTATAAAAAACACATGGCAAATAAACCACGCTAATCTGTGGTAAATGCATAGTATAACCATGGTGAAAGCACGGGGAACCTACAGGAACACCATGCAACACTTTTAAAAGGTATGTTTACAGCACAATGTGATTGCAATTGGTGGAGAAAACAATTGTGCTAAAGATTTGTAGTAAATGACTTTGAGAATCTATCCCACTGTGCAGTATTAAACTGCAATGGAACTGAGCTCAGTTAGTGATCCTGAATTCTCAAGTGTATGGAAATGTTAAGAAATACTAAAAGAAACATAATAGGTTCAATGACTAGAAGTCTTTCTCAGTGCCAGCATGAAACATATTAAATGGTTGTCATTGGGCTGATTAAGTTTCTTCTAGTATTTCTCAATGTATCACTGTTGAGAGTTTAGTAGTTATGTCCACATGTTAATAGTTGTTAACAGCAGGTAATGAACAAGCTAAAGTGTAAATGGACACCAAGGCATTGGAACTGAAGCACGCTGGCAAAGAAATCTCAGGAAACAGCTGCTTCCGTGAAAGTTGAGGCCAGTTATTAGCAGGTATGAAGTTATCTTAAAAGAATTAGCTTTCACTGATCCATTGGCCATTATCCACTAGTGGCTTCCTCAAACCAAGTCCTCTTGCACTCTTTGTATAACAGACACAGTGTGGGAGAAATACACTCTACCTGACTGGAACCCTTCAAACAGCTCGATCAGCTCAATGCACATTGCAGAATCAGGCAAGGCAGACAAGAGCTGGCATGAATCTGCGGGTTCAAACTGTAAACCTGGACGACACTGCAGGTACAAAAAAAAATGAGTACCAAATTGAAATGTGTCATAGACATCTATCAAGGAATAATCCAATGATTAATTAAAAGAAAAAAAAATTCAAATATCAGGGCCAGCTAAATAAATATTCCCACGATGATGCCAACACGATCCCTAATCAAAACGCACTGTACAGAATGTCATGGTAAAAGCACAGCAGAAGGGAAGGAGAGGTGCATTGTAAAAGATGGTCACGCCACTTTGTATAGCATTCTGATGCTGTAATCAGGGTTGGGGTCAATTCCGAATGTGTTGGTAAACTCCAATTCAATTGAACAATTTTTTAAACTTTTAAAAATGATTGGCATGTAACAACATAGGCGTGAAGAACTAAACGATTAAATAAAAGATGAAAAGAAAAACAAATAATTAAGGACTACTGTAGCTCTTAAACATCTCATTACAAAAATGCAAAAATCTAAGTTTTGAAAGCATTGAGCCATGCTTAAGATCCAGTATTTGAAAGTATTTATTAATGCTATTGCAATCAGTATTGTTTATAGTGGTATAATATAAAGGTATAAAGTATATAGTATAAAATAAATGTGGCATTTGACTTTTTAAAATGAGTGGAATTTCATGGAATTTCATGGAATTAAATTCTATTTCCTTTCATTCCAATTCAAATTCCAATTCTGTATCCTGAAGATTTGTTCAATTCAAATTCCAATTCCAATCCTTGAATAGAATTGGAATTTACCAACAAATTCCAATTCCATTAGGAATTGACCCCAACCCTGGCTGTAATGGTCCTTTATAAAAGTTTTCGAGGGTACATCTGTACAGTAATTTTGCACTTTTTGCCCTGCTTTCCCATGGTTATATTATGCATTTGCCATAGTTTACCCTGATTTGCCATGTTTTTAATATGCTTTACCGTAGGGGTGTGCTGATATGACAGATACTCAATAAATCCATTCATTAGCGTGTTAATTTCAAAACAAGAAAAGTTGTCCTCCCCTCACCTTTACAACTGAGTACCACATGGAGTGTTTTAAAAGCTGATTGGAAGAATATTTCCCCTGACCTCTCTGTGCTTTACCATGCTTACCTTTGCTTTACCATGCTTTCACAATAGTTACTACCATTTTCTACGCTCCACCTGAGAAGTTAAACAAACACAAAGTAGGTTTTTTTTTTTTTTTATAGTAAATTGCATACTACTGCCATGGGCAACAGAGTCTTGCAAAACATGAACTCCAGCAGTGTTTACATACAGCACAATGTTTATATACGATGTCAAGGGCAACTGAGGTGTGCTAGAAAAATGTCAGTTAAACCAGGATCACTAGCAGTGCAAAATATCTCTTATATCATGCGCTTCCATGTATGTTTCTAAAGCTGAGGGACCACAAAGCCACTCTGTGGCTTGGAACGTGGTTTCAGGAGACCAGGTCTCAGGCCACTGCGTGGCACACCAGGGGAGACTTGGGGTTTGATACAGCAAAGTTGCCTCAGACTAGGTCTCCCGGTCTCCTAGAACCAGGTTTCAAGCCGCTGTTCCTGAAAAAGTCGCTTTGTGTTCCATCAGCTTCAGTGTTCGGTGTTTACCTTGAATCAAGTTGAAAGTGTATTTCTCATGCATTCTTTACTGTGTCGGGTCTTTCTACAAAGAGTGCAAGACAGAGTACACTCTCAACTTGATTAGAGATAGCCATTGAACACTTATAAACAAAAAGCTGATATCAACACATGTAACGGGGGAGATCTGACTTGACTGTCTGGCGCATGCGAGTTTCTGCAGGAAGAGGGCAGCAGCCTCGTAAGATCCGCCTGTCAGTCATGGTGATGACACGGAGAGGTGGGAGAGAGGGTGTGTTGGCTTTCCCTCTCTCTGAGTGGCTGAGAGGTGGGCCTTGGGGGATTGCTCAGCCCATAAGTACTGCGCTTGGTTGTGCATTCGGGTGGCCGTGATTGGGAATACACAGAGATGCTGGCTGAGAAGGCCAGTGTAAACATAGACCAGGCAGGAACGCCAGTGGTTGGAGCGAGCAACCAAAATAGGCAACACGGCTGAGGAAGACAGCCAGCCTAGAGAAAGAAAATAATACAGAAAATAAATGGTTATGTATCCGAGGGAAGGTGTATGAGTGGAAGGTGAACCTTGGCCACCCCAGTGTATAGTACATAACAGCGTAGGACGTAGACCCGAGCTGACCAGCTTAGCGGCAGTGGGAGCACTGCGTAAGCAGCACCTTTATTTTCTAGTTTAATTACTGTGTTTTATTTACCCTTTTCTTTTGCCTTTTGTTATTTATTATTTCAGAGCACCTGTGAGTGTGCCAGCATTTGACTGTTAACCAGTATTGGTATTACTGGGGTCCTGTTTAACCCATGAAATCAGAGATGAGTAACCACATTAACCCATGAAATCAGAGATGATGAGTAAAGGTCGTATGCAACAGTGTTACTTGGGGTTCTAATGGATTTTACACAGCGTTCTACTTGTTCTTTTTTTTAAGTAGGTTTGTTGAAAGATATAAATTAAAGTAGAGATTTAGCTTTATAATAAAACAACACATTATTACATAACATGCATAAAATGAAAAATAACATGCAAAAACTAATTTTATACTTTGACAAAAGTATTTGGGCACCCTTACATTAGTATTTTGTGAGCCCATCATTTACAGCCTGCAGTCTTTCTTTGTATTTTGAAACCAGTTCCTGGCATCTTTCCGGAGATATTTTTGCCCATTCTTCAACACATACAGCTTTGAGTTCTGCAATCGACTTTGATTTCCTTTTTGCAACAGCAGCCTTCAAGTCAGTGACTAGGGGGGCAGTTTTAGGGGTTTGAACTGAGTATATGAACATTGTGCTGTGTGTAAACACTACTGGAGTTCATGTTTTGCAACTTCAGCCCTCATTGTATTCCATGTGTCTGCATGTGTGTGCCTTTCCCTTCATAGCAAAGTTAAACAAACACTGTAGCAGAAAAACATCCATATGAAATCTGAAAACGGGTTGTTAAAAAGGGCTAACCTAATGACTCCCTTTCTCATATTGTGAACTCAAGTCGTTGATAAAAGGCTCTGTTGCCCGTGGCAGCAGTATGCACTTTACTATAAAAACAAAGAAACAAAACCCCACTTTGTGTTTGTTTAACTTCTCAGGTGGAACTTATCAGTGTAGAAAAGGTAAAAGCATAGAAAATTGTAGTAACTATTGTGAAAGCGTGGTAAAGCAAAGATAAACATGGTAAAGCACAGAGAGGTCAGAGGGAAATGTTCTTCGAATCAGCTTTTAAAACACTCCATGCGGATGTTAATTGACATTGACGGGTACTCAGTTGTAAAGGTGAGGGGAGGACAGCTTTTCTTGTTATGAAATCAACACGCTAATGAATGGATTTATTGAGTATCTGCCGTATCAGCACCCTACGGTAAAGCATATTTAAAAACATGGCAAATCAGGGTAAACTATGGTAAATGCATATGTGACAGGGTGGCTGGGCAGTGACATCACGGGAGAAACAGGAACTAAAAACTGACACCAATACTGCAGATCAAACAAAGTGACGCGGCGGCGCCGTTTATTTAAATAATACAAAAATAAAATAAAAAGGTTTAAACAAAACAAGTCTCGAACACAAAATAAATAAAACAACACAGGTCAGGCTGGGCAACTGCTGTCACTGTTCTTGTATTTCATTAATTTCGTTTTCTCTCTCCTCGCTCTCTCTGCTCCTCTCATACACCCACCACGAGCTGGAGAGCTGCAGGCTTTTTATACCGTGGCTGAGGGGTTTAACTAGCTGGCAATTATTCTATTACCCCTCGGCCACAATCTGCACGGGTACAATTATTATGCGTGACTGCCAGCTAATTCAATAATAACTAGCTGACAGTCACGCATTCCCACGAGTTGTTTATAAAACAAAAACAAAACACACAGCGCTTCGCCGTCAATAAATACAACTACAATAAGTCATAAAACAAAACAAATACAAAACAATAATCTGCACAGGGGCGGAGGGGGAAACCCCGTTCTAAAAATAAACAAATACATTTAAAGCAGCAGGGCTTACTGCCGCCCTGCTACAGCATGATATAGTTCAAACCCCACACAGTGCTTTTCGTTAAACCGAGTCTTTCTGCTATTTTTCTGGTAGTTTCTCCTTTTTCGTTTAGTTATATCGCTGCCATTTTGAGATCGTTGCTGTACTCTAGTTTTAACCATTTGTGTTGCTTTTTTAATCACACGATGATTATGTATTTATTTATTCTATAATTATCATCAGGTGTTGGTTTTCGATCATGATAATTGTCAATAATTAGCAACAAATAGGTTTAATATGAAATATGTTGATTGCCCAAATACTAATGTCAACTATGAAATTCGTTTTGACATGTTATTTTTCATTGTATGCATGTTATGTAATCATTTGTTGTTTTTCTCATTTTTTTAACTGCCTAAATACTTTTGTCTGTGACTGTACATAGCAGGGGTGTCCAACCCTGGTCCTGGAGAGCCACAATCCTGTGGGTTTTCTGGGTCTCTTTAAATCATCAATGGCCAAAGACATAGGAAACATATTAGTGTTGCCCAATTAAGAAAATAATTGGTTAAATTAAGTAATTGAGAACTCAGGTGGAACGAAAACCACAAGACCCTGCGGCTCTCCAGGATCAGGATTGGCCACCCCTGGTATATATTATTATTATTATTATTATTATGTGTTTATTTAGCAGACGCCTTTATCCAAGGCGACTTACAGAGACTAGGGTGTGTGAACTATGCACCAGCTGCAGAGTCACTTACAACTACGTCTCACCCGAAAGACGGAGCACAAGGAGGTTAGGTGACTTGCTCAGGATCACACAATAAGTCAGTGGCTGAGGTGGGATTTGAACCGGGGACCTCAAGGTTACAAGCCCATTTCTTATAGCATACGAGAATACCTTAACAGCTTGGCCTGTTGTAGAAAAAATAAATAAATAAATAAATAAATAAATAAATAAATAAAAAGCCCTCCCCATACTCTTGCCAAGTCCCCAAACGACTTGGCAACCAACAACCTCAGCGTCAGTACACCCTAAAATTGAAAAAAGAAATCAATGTTACACTTAGAAAGTGAAACAGCATCACAATTCCATGTGCTTGACTGACAAAAATATGCCCGCGCTGGCTTACCAGCACCCGCCCCAAACCAACTGTGTGAGTAAACATAAGCATATAGAAAGCAGGCACAATGAAAAACAAAGTCTGAACAAGACATTAACAAGCACAACATACATGTGTGCCCAAACTGTAAATCCTTTAATCCCTTCCGGGATGTCAACGGGGGGTGGGGATGCATGCACATCAGCTTGCCTTGTTAATATATAGGAGGCTGTGTGTGGTCCAGTGGTTAAAGAAAAGGGCTTGTAACCAGGAGGTCCCTGGTTTAAATCCCACCTCAGCCACTGACTCATTGTGTGACCCTGAGCAAGTCACTTAACCTCCTTGTCCTCCATCTTTCAGGTGAGACGTAATTGTAAGTGACTTTGCAGCTGATGCATAGTTCACACACCCTAGTCTCTGTAAGTTGCCTTGGATAAAGGCGTCTGCTAAATAAACAAATAATAATAATATAAAGAAACTTGTAGCGCCCAGTCCAACTTCACACCGGGGGAATCCCTGAGCTGTCTTTAAATTCCTTCTCCAGGAATTCAGTGGCCGAAGCTGCTGTGTCGAACACTGATTCTCCCCTTGTGCAGAGTCCTGAGCTTGACAAGGTAAGCAAAGCCTCTGAATATGCCTAGATCTGCAAACTTATTTTTCTCCGTGGCCAGTTCTCTCCTCTTGCGTAGCACCTCCATAACCAATCTTGAAAGAACAGCAATTTTGTGCAAAACCTCCCCTTTATTCCTAGAAGCATTTAAAATGGCCTCCTTATCCAAATATTTCAGGAAGCGCACGACGATGCTTCTCAGACTCGGGTTAGCTCCAGGTTTTTTGTACTAAGGATCTGTGAGCTTTTTCAATCGCAAAAGAATGACCGGAGGGCAGGTCCAACCACACTGGTAGCATGTTTTGGAGAAATCTAGGACCAGTACCTCCCCTCCTTCGGCCTGACCCACTAGACAAATGTTTTTACATCTACCACGGTTCTCGATATCATCCACCTTCGATTCTAAGTGTGCCACTCTTTCTTTAAGAGAATTTATCAACAGTTAATTTGCTGGTAGTCTGGATTCCAAGCTTACAATCATACCCTCTGTGTCATCAAGCCGGGCTTCAAGCAGAGTATGTTGTGTTATCCCTGTCAGCAAGTTTTCCACTGTGGTCACAGAGTTTGTAATAGCGTTTAGGCAAGAGTCAAGCACTTCACATTGTGTGTCGAACTTCGAGCTAAGGGATTTTAGTTCAAATAAAATTTTAGGAAGCAACACATCCTGGCTTGAGCCCGTAGTCGCAGCCACTGTTGCTCCATCGGTAGAGGAGGAGGAGGACTGTGAAGTATCTTTGGTCTTTTTGGTAGCGGCAGACTTCTGCGAACAGGTGAAAAGAGGGCATGCCTTAATACCCTGGTTATTTGCCATCATTTAACGTCGTCGGGAGCTAGTAGTGAAGTTACAGAATGGAGGAAAATACTACAATTCACCAGCGAGCCTGGAGATCAAGCATCCACTGTCAGTGGTTCACGTGATCCCTGTGGAATTATTTTGGTAGGTACAACCACAGTACGTTTCTGATCGCTTTACCTCTAGACCTCTCAGTAAGTTTCTGATCATTTTTCCTCTGGACCCTTAGTGAACCAAGCATTAATACAATCTTTAAATTTGACCTGTATGTGACAGAGAGCGAATGAATCCGAATCAACAATCTCCCTCTCGCCCTGCGAGGGCGCTGTACAACAGGAACTGCGGGCCTCGTACTGAATGGTTGGGCAGTTCATTCCAGGGGCAGTCGGAAGCCGGACATTCAGGAAGGGGGCGGAGTCACGGTACCAGGAGTCTCCGCCCTAGTACGCTAAGCAAAGTTTCATTCATGAATTGGAGGAGACGTGATTGAACTAGCTATCAGAGGGGGCGGGACTTAGGGTACTTTAGGGAGGCGTGACGCTGTGGTCGGTTCCTTTGGTGTGGTTAATGGGAGGAAACAAGGACTGAAAATCTGAGTGGAGTGTTCTCCATTGAGAAATTGTCTGTATTTGTCTTTGCCAGACAGCTAATATGAAGCCCGGACCTGTAAATACACCACCACTGCTGAGAGCACCGCACCTGCACAAAGAGCACACACAGTCTGGAGACGGGTTTATGTGTCTGTGTTTGTGTTTGTCTTATTATTTCGGGACTGCAATCCCTTTTATTACATGCTGGCAATACACATCTTTGGGTAGAGCCAGCCTTATTATTTGACGGTTTCAAACCAAGCAAGGAGCATTATTAAAGTGCTGTTTGAACCGTAACTTTGTGTCTGTCGTTGTTGGAGCCCCTGCATCACCTGTTCACCTGAGCACTGCAAACCACACTTTCACACGTATCAAAATCGTCTTCAACCAAACCAGTGCTGCATCCCCTAATGACTGACGCCCTTTGCAGCCAGTGAGTTAGGAAGACCCAGTTAGTGCAAGCGTGTAACCTACAAAGGCATGCAAACTGAGGGATTTCTTTAACCTAGCGTGATACCAAATCTCATTTAATAAGAAAATGAGAAAACGAATGCTGGATTTGCAACATGTTTCAGAACCTCATGAGAGCTACGAATAGAAGTACACAACAGATGCGATAGTTGTTATTTGTATACAGGGGTATGCTATTGTTCCATGTAGAAGCCACACAAGCTTGCACAAGCATGGAGGAGGAGTAAACTACTGTATGCATTTTTAAAGACTCCGCTGCCTGAGGTACAATAGCAAAAACAACAAAATTACACTGCCCTAACCTGCTCAGTCACTTGAGCACTGATCAAAGTGAATTTAGAACATGATCATTCATTAACTATTACTGTGCTGTGGAGTATATTCCATCATCCATAACTGTAAAACTACCAATGGTGGCAAGTGGCTTAGAGTGTTGGCTCAAAGACAACCTCAACGTCTTCAATCACTGTTAAGAAGTTTATTTTAAAGTGTAAAAGTAAGAGGACATTTTTAAAGAATGCATTGTGTTCATTTTATTTTTGTACCTCTGTGTATTTAATACTTCATTTTGATTAATTCATTTTATTAAATAAATGTATTCAGGTTGTTCTGTAATTAAGAGGCACACTCTCCTCTGTGAATTGAAGAAGATCTCCCCTCCAAAAAGTTATGGGACACCCATCTCTGAGATTGAACTGGAAGCAGGGCATTGTGATCCTTAAAGCAATCCCAAATTACCAATCCCAATCCTAATTCTACGAGGATTTATAATCCCAGAAGCAGCTGACGTGTGTCGGATGCGTTCCTCCAACGGGAAGTGCAGCATGGAAAAGAGTGCTAGTGACGTTCACCAGTCTTATTCTTTACAGAAGCTAAAAAAATAAAATACACATTTAGCATATGTGTGCATCTGTCATATAGGAAAATGTGAGTTCTACAAAGTGATGCTAATACATATTGATAAGATTTACTGGAATTATTTTGTTAGCTATAGGTAATTATATGTAGGGTGTGCAGAAACTCATGCTCGTACTCATAATTGCCTTTAAGAAGTATTTAAAGTCAGCAGGTATTCAATAAATCCATTCAAGTCGACTGGAAGATTACTTTCCTCTCAATTTTGGCAACTGCCAGTTTCTGTACACCCCTAATTAAATGATCTAACCAATCATTTCAATGTTGTTGAAGCTGACACCCTGGGATCCTTCAAGAAGCTGCTTGATGAGATTCTGGGATCAATAAGCTACTAACAACCAAACGAGCAAGATGGGCTGAATGGCCTCCTCTCGTTTGGAAACTTTCTTATGTTCTTATGTTCTTAAGAATGTCTTGTCTTGCTTTTTAAAAATGTTTTTGACAAGTCAAAGATTTTTTTATTGCCTCGCACGCAGACAGAATATAAGAATTCCTTTAGGCAGGGTTTAATTAAACCATGTCATTTTCAACACTAGCTCCAAGGTTTTACTTTGATGAAAATTCAAGACAGCTTACATAATTATATGAGACAATTAGTCAAATAAAAAAAAAGGTTGTTTTGTAGCCAAAAGGCACACCCTGTCCTGTCAATTGAGAAAGACACCCCTTTGGGGCAACCTTCTCTTATATTTCAATTCCAATTCTAATTTAATTTTAAATTCAATTGCCAATTCAAATCCCCTTTTAATCAATCCCAACACATAATTGATCAAAATTGCAATTAGCAGTATTCTGTTATCGTGAGCTTCTCAGTGGCAACAAATTACTTACATTTAAGTCACTGTTAAATTGGCTTCAAATGAAAGCAGGTGGAACAATCACAACACGTATGTCTCTAAAACATAAATTCCAATTCCAATTGCTTTGAAGGAATTCTTTTTAAAATTGGAAATGGGAAAGCATATTAAAAAAACATGGCAAACCAGGGTAAACTATGCATAATATAACCATGTGTAAAGCATGGGGGAAACTGCAAGATTACTCTGCAGATTTACCAGGGGAAGATTTAAGACAGGTGTTGCTGCTCTCATCTTTGTAAACACATTAACCAAAGTGTTTGTCTGTGCGGGACCAACACGCACGCACACCCACTTCTTCTGTGTTATGCATGTATAATATATTTAACATATATGTTGTGAATTTAAAATACAAGTATGAACATTGTCAAAATTCAACATATAAGGCAGACATGTTGGATTTTATATGTTGCCTCATATATGACTGCTCAATGTTAGTGTCTTACCTGGACATGGTATGAAGTTTGCATGGTTGTCATATATACATACTGGTACGCTGGATCCAATAAGGACTTGTATACCAAATAAGGATAGGAATGAATAACATGGACCTTCAAATAGCACATGAACAAAAAACACAATGAACAGATGTAAATTACTTTTTAATTAGTATACAGTATACTTGCAGTGGTATTCAGCATTATTTCATATTAACATTTGTTTTAAAATGCATCACAAACAATTGCAAACTGGTCACCTTTATCAAAAAGTAATGTATATTTTCAATCTGTGTGCTGACATATAAGAGAAGCAATACAGTCTAACATCTGCTTTATAGTAGTGATGGGTACAAAGCCTCACCCGCTTCGACCCGTCTCGAACCATTAGAAGCAAACAGTGTTGTGAATCAAAGGTTCAATTGGTTCGCATGAAGCAATATATCACGTGACACAAACACCAACAGTTCTACGGATCCTCTGAAGCTGCAGACGCTCGGGGTGTTCAGTCACGCACGCTCAGTAAAATCTTGCTGACGGTGTCGTAGGTGCACTACCGAAACGTTTTGATGGTATATTTACAAAAGAAGACACAAACCACCATATATATATATACACACACACACATACATATGTATATATACATATGCTGGCTACTACTATGTGAAATTGGGGGAGTTTAATAATTGTTCATTATTATAAAAATAAATGTAATGATTATTTGAGATGTTTTCCAGAAATAATTGTTAATAAAATGTGTTTTCAAACCTTTGTCAAAGAAGTCTTGAATTCAATATTATTTCATTGTGATACATCAACAAAATAAATATAATTTATAAATATCAAATTGCTATAGTAAAAAACACCATTACACCTTAAAGCACCTATAGCAGGGCGAGGTGCCCTGTGCATTGTTTTGTTTGTTTGTTTTTGGATCGGGGTCTCCCCCTCCGCCCCTGTGCTGTGTGTTTTTGTATTTGTTATTGGTTTGTTTATTTTTATGTTATTGTTTTTGTTATTGTTTGTATTTAGGACGGCGTAGCCGATTTATTTGTTTTGCACTTTTAATTAATAAACTCATGCAGATTGTGGCCGAGGGGTAATAGGATAATTAATTAATTAAACCCCTCGGCCACGGTATAAAAAGCCTGCAGCTCTCCATGTTCCGGGTGGGTGTTCGGAAGTGGAGAACGGGAGAGCGAGAGGCGAGAGAGATAGTTAAAAAGAAGATAAGGATCCGTGAAGGCTACTGCCCAGCCGGACCCTAATTCATTATTTGTGTTCGAGATTTATTTTTGTTTACTTGTTTTATTTCTGCTCTGTGAGCAAGTGTTTATTTTTGTTTAAATATTTTATTTTTGATTTATTTAATTAAAACAGCGCAAGCCTTTAAACTGCAGTACTGCCTGGTGTCAGTGTTGTCCTGCCTGACGTCACCGCCCAGTCACCCTGTCACAGCACCATATGTTGTTGATGTTTGTATTATGACTGTGGGATCCATGATGGCACTATGAGTTTAGTGAGCTGAAGGAATCAATCTCAATCCAGAGGTCTGGGTTCGTGTCTGCCCAATCATATATGTAATATGCATTTTTTTTTTTTTTTTTTTATAAAAATATATATGGCTGTATATGTTCAAATCTTTGCATTCAAGTATGTTTCACTGAAATGTAATAAAATCATCATTATTATGATGTTGTGTTTCTATATATTATGCTCTTTAAAAACACTTTTCTTGTTTTAAATGTCCAATAGGCTTTAACTGACTTGGGGTTACACTTCAAGTATGTTGTATGCTTAAAAATAATCTGGAATAATCTAGCCATCCGAGAGACACCGATGAGACACTGAACTAATGACCCATTAATGTTATGCCTAATACTAGAATGTCTATGAGTTTTGGAGAGGGGCTTCAAGTGATTCAACTACATTAGTTCGGAGCTTCAAATCATTCACATGGTTCATTGCTTCATTGAGGCTTCAAATCATTCACAGGGTTCATTGAGGCTTCGGATCAGTCACATGATTCAGTGATTCACTACTTCAGGTGATTCAAATGACCACTGCTTCATGTGAAGCAAACAAATGACATAACCCGCCTCGAACCATCTGAAGCAAACAGTATTCCGCATGAAGCATCACGTGATCTGACTGAACCAGAATCAATACAATGCTTCCTTGAAATATAGCCTAGATTACTCCTGGAAGGAAGCATGTATTATTTCTTTCTCTTTTTTTCAATTTGTTTATTTAAAAAATATCAGCAAATATGATTCTTTTAGTTTTGCATTTTGGAAAATGTAATTATTATTTAAAATCTAAAACAAGTTCTCTACACGCACACTTCCTCACAGGAGCAGGGATTCAATCCTGCGCTTGACAAGCATTTCTAATTACACGACTTACTAACTTGTTGTGCCACCGGGAAACTGGCTAAAAAATGAAACATCAAATATCTTATTTGTTTCAACACTAATTTCCCAGCCGAGTACATATGCCTACCTTTCTAAAAGCAACATTAATCGTGTTTTCGATTGTACAACAATTTTACATTTCAAGTATGATAATGCGTATGCGTGACTGGCTTTTTTTGTTGGGTAATCAATCATATGTGTGGTTGATATATAAACAGATAGCAGAGAAATTATAAAATGTAACTTCATTTTGTAAGTCACAAATGACACTGACAGAGCCTGTAAAAAGCGTGCTTTACGGTGTCTTTTGTGTACATTAGGCTACAGATCATAATTTCTAAATGCCAAGTTCCAGGCAATAGCAGCCTGTGTGTAACTCGTATGTTCAAGTTCAAGTATGTTCAATGATGCAGCTCTACCAATAGATGTCACTATGGAGCACGAAGCGCTTCAAGTGATTCGGCTCAGTGAATCTTTTATGAAGCAAATGGTTCAGAGGGTTCAGTGGCTCAAGAAGCTTCACTTTTCCCACCACTACTTTATAGTGAAAACAAAACACAAGTAGAATTCTTGAAAGTATGGGCATTCGTCTTCACTACAGACTTCCAAACACTATACTGTGTTTCAGTTCCAAACTCACCTACTCACCAAACACCAACCAAAGCATTCTCCCCTCCTTAAATACCATGTGGCTGGATGCTAATGAACCATTAATCATTCCATTAACCCCCTCCCTGCCAACCCTATATTCCCAACACACATACTATTTACATTTAGGGCTTTTGCGCTGCCACATACACAAACACACTTGTGCACACATACACTGGGGCAGCAGTGTGGAGTAAGAACATAAGAACATAAAGTTTACAAATGAGAGGAGGCCATTCAGCCCATCTTGCTCGTTTGGTTGTTAGTAGCTTATTGATCCCAGAATCTCATCAAGCAGCTTCTTGAAGGATCCCAGGGTGTCAGCTTCAACAACTTTGAAATGATTGGTTAGATCATTTAATTAGGGGTGTACAGAAACTGGCAGTTTTCCTCCCATCTTTATCTCATTGTTATAATATGCATTTACTATACTATACTATGGTTTGCCATATTTTTTTTTACTAAGAGGTCCTGAGGTAAAACTATCAGAAACGTACTGTGGTTGTAGATACCATAATTGAGAGGAAAGTAATCTTCCAGTCAGCTTGAATGGATTTGTTGAACACCTGCTGACTTTAAATACTTAAATACTTTAAATACTTCTTAAAGGCAATTATGAGTATGAGCATGAGTTTTCAGACCCTCACAATTCTCTGTGTAAAAAAGTGTCTCCTATTTTCTGTTCTGAATGCCCCTTTATCTAATCTCCATTTGTGACCCCTGGTCCTTGTTTCTTTTTTCAGGTCAAAAAAGTCCCCTGGGTCGACATTGCCTATACCTTTTAGGATTTTGAATGTTTGAATCAGATCGCCGCGTAGTCTTCTTTGTTCAAGACTGAATAGATTCAATTCTTTTAGCCTGTCTGCATACGACATGCCTTTTAAACCCGGGATCATTCTGGTCACTCTTCTTTGCACTCTTTCTAGAGCAGCAATATCCTTTTTGTAACGGGGTGACCAGAACTGAAAACAATATTCTAGGTGAGGTCTTACTAATGCATTGTAAAGTTTTAACATTACTTCCCTTGATTTAAATTCAACACTTCTCACAATATATCGGAGCATCTTGTTGGCCTTTTTTTTATAGCTTCCCCACATTGTCTAGATGAAGACATTTCTGAGTCAACATAAACTCCTAGGTCTTTTTCATAGATTCCTTCTTCAATTTCAGAATCTCCTATATGATAATTATAATGCACATTTTTATAGTCTGCATGCAGTACTTTACACTTTTCTCTATTAAATGTCATTTACCATGTGTCTGCCCAGTTCTGAATGCTGTCTAGATCGTTTTGAATGACCTTTGCTTCTGCAATAGTGTTTGCAGTAGTGGTTAGGGCTCTGAACTCTTGACTGGAGGGTTGTGGGTTCAATCCTAGGTGGGGGTACACTGCTGCTGTACCCTTGAGCAAGGTACTTTACACAGATTACTCCACTAAAAACCCAACTGTATAAATGGGTAATTGTATGTAAAATAATAATGTTATTGTATTTAAAAAATAATGTGATATTATTATTATTATTATTATTTGTTTATATCTTGTAACAATTGTAAGGTGCCCTGGATAAGGGTGTCTGCTAAGAAATAAATAATAAAATTCACACACGTGCTAGGGCTTGAATTTCATTTTTGTGTGCTGGGGGATTTCACCCCTATGCTGCAGACAATGGGGGGAATTCCAAAATTTTAGGGGGGAACGGCTACAGAAAAGGCACTTTTGCATATATATATATATATATATATCTTACTGCATCATCATTCATACTGCCGTTGCTTTAAAATAAGCTGCTTTCAGGAGACCGACAGCTGTTCATCACTGTGACACAGAGCACTCTCCATTGATTTTGCCATTGCCTGACGTGAAGTTTTTGCTGCAGCAGAAGAAAAAGGTGCTTTTCTTTTTAACCAGCGCTCCTTTTTTTAACTCTTTACACTCAATCCTGTTTTTCACTGTTTTCATTAATGTATGTTTAACTACTGGATCGTTTGTATTGCATGCATGTAACATATCAAATTAAAAGGCCACAAAATGTCCTTGCATATTTAAGTTGCAACAGGATCAGGCATACTATATGTGGTAGAGATGAGAATATATGTAAAAAAAATAAATAATAATAATCATGTTTGGTCATTGGTCACTGCTATTTATATATATACAGTATATATATATATATATATATATATATATATATATATATATATATATATATATATTGTAAACTAGCCTCACCACTCACGGTTCGTTGCCCCTTTAAAAGCACAGACCCAGGACACAGAAATTGAATTTTATAAGCGCTGACGTGCTATTTTTAATATTTACACAATAACAAAATGAAACAAACACCTAGCTCCCGTTCGGAGCACTAACTAAACACAGGTAAGTTCCCTGACTAACACGGGATGCTAAGCTGTTTACCCGTCCACAAACCACAAAACAGCAATAGGCTCAAAACGAAACCTAAGATGGTAGGTGGCTTTTAGGGTGCCTGAGTAATATGTGCGTAACCTTTGGTGCCCCGGCGCCCCAAAATGAATGGGGCAGAGTTATGAGTTAAAGCAAAAGTTATGGATTGCAAAACAACACCTAGACAGACTTAATATCGTCTTTTTTTGTTTTTCAAAACCGTTTACTTACTGCATGTCTACTGAGTTTCTATACTGCTTAAAGATAGAGGCCGAGAACCACGTACGAGAGAATAAAGTCTCGCGGCACTTAAAATATCCGGGACTCCTTTTATTTATTTGACATATTTATTTTAAGCAGAGCTACTCAGAATGCGGCTCACAGTGCTTTCATCACTGACACCACTTCCTTATAGATTGTTGTAGCGTTTCAGGCATTCTAAATTGGTTGAAAAATACAAGTAGCTTGGGTGTCTTCAAATTTCTCTGCAGGATTTTCCTGCACTAAAAGTTGCAGATATGCAGGAGAAACTTGGAAAATGTGCGATTCCCGCAATCCAACTGTGAAATTCAAGCCTACACGCGCACACACATACACATAGACACACACACACACACACACACACATAAACACACACATATAGACACATGCGCACACATACAAATAAGCGCACACAGAGGCAGACATGCACATACACACACATACACACACACACACATAAACATGCATGCACATGTACGCACACACACACGGAGGCTGTGTGGTCCAGTGGTTAAAGAAATGGGCTTATAACCAGGAGGTCCCCCGTTCAAATCCCACCTCAGCCACTGACTCATTGTGTGACCCTGAGCAAGTCACTTAACCTCCTTGTGCTCCGTCTTTCGGGTGAGACGTAGTTGTAAGTGACTCTGCAGCTGATACATAGTTCACACACCCTAGTCTCTGTAAGTCGCCTTGGATAAAGGCGTCTGCTAAATAAACAAATAATAATAAACACACACACTCATACGGGAGGGATTGAAAACATTTCCTAAGAAATGAGATTTGAAAGATTTTATATGTATAACCAATGGCATGCCAGTGAAAGACTGAAACCTTCACAAGGTGTGTGAAATACTTGGTTCCCAGTGTGTCGGTGACTGATTGATTTACTGCACAGCATAAAACCGCTGGTGTTCCAGCTAACTCTTGTTTTTCTTTTGCTTTGACTTGATAACATGTTTTGAGAGTTTTCCCATGCTTTTCACTTAGTTTTTTTTTTTTTTTTAATATTCTTTACCATACCTCTCTGTGCTTTACCATGCTTTACATGCTATTGCTATGCTTTTATATGGGGTGCTGTGGCAAAGTGGTTAATAGTGTGCAGGTGCAGGTGATTAAAGAACACAGGCAAGAAATAATAATGATGGTAAGTAATACAGCAGCGTGTATTACTTACATTTATAATCCCCCAAGCTGGTCCCGAAATAATAGTCCCGTTCTTGTATCCCCACATTAAACACAAAACACATACACAAGTCTGGTTAGTGTGTGAATTAGTGATTGTGGTGCAATACAAGCTACTGTGAGACAAGTGCAGTGCTGTTCCAGGTTTGTGCTGGCCTCCGGCGACAGCCTGGAATGTGTTAACTGTGTAGTGATACAAGTAACAAATAGACAGTACAAAACAAAACACTCACGGTTATCTCCACAACAAACACAGGTCCTTCCGGGGCACTTTATAATAAACAAAAATGAAGGAACAGATAACATTGCTTCGACCCTGTGACGGGGGACTGCCCCGTCTTTATGAACGTGGTTGGGACTGGCAGGGAGGGGGTTAAAATTCCTCCCTGCCAGGAAAACATGTGAGAATGTGGCTGGAGCCCTAATTGAATAATCAGCAATTATTGAATAAAAGCCAGGGGAGAGGCCCTGGCTAGGGAGAGTTCTGGAAGGAGAAAAAGAGTGTTTTTGTGTGTGTTGTGTTTTGTTAGCTTGGTAAACCAGTGAAGGCAACGCCCAGCCTGGAAGCCTTATCTTGTAAGTTTTGTTTTATGTGTTTATTATTTTGTGTTTTGAAACCGTTTTGTTTGGCCCTTGTGCCTGTTTATTTTGTATTTTCGTTTATTAAAAAGCTTTATTTTGAACTTCAAACTGTCTCTGAGTCTCAAACCTCGGTCAATCCTGTCACAGACCCCTATTTATACCGTCACTCATGACCCCTTGGTAAATGATTGCAGCTGCTTTTTATGATCTGCAACTGCCACATCATTTCCCTTCAAGTGTACCAAAGCTCCGTCTCTTTTCTACATGACCAACTTCTTTTTAACCCTCGGAACAAAATGTCAGGCCAAGTAGTCCAGAGTACTCTGTTCCTGTTACTTTGCGCCCTCACAGGTCGGGAGGGAGATTTACCACCAAGAATCATTGTCTTTCTGTCACATATCCCACCGCTCAGAGTGGAGCCAAAGGAACACTCGGCTGAATCTATCTTTCCCATTACTCCCCCCTCCCAGGAAAAATAATCTGCATTTTGCTGGTCTTTCTGTGGTACATGAAGGGCTGCAATGCCAGATACCACCGAGTTATCCGGGCATTGCTGTCCTTCATTGTGCTTAACCACTTGAGTGGGGCATGGTCTGTGACAAGATCAAATGAGTGTCCCAGCAGGTAGTATCGTAAGGAGTGAGTAGCCCATTTAATGCCCCAACAATCCTTTTCAACCACGGAGTAGTTGTGCTCCCGAGGGATATACAATATTGGGTGTTCTACTCCATCAACCTTTTGGGACAAGACAGCACCCAAACCCACATCCGACGCATCAGTGTGGAGGATGAATCTCTTGGTGTAATCTAGTGTGATGAGAGTGGGGGCCTGGCAGAGTCTTCGGTTAACAGTATCAAACGCCCCCTGACACTCAGCTGACCACTTAATTAAATTTGGAGCACTCTTTTTGGTGAGGTCAACTAAAGGGTTAACCACTGTGGCATACCCTGGAATAAAGCGGTGGTAATAACCAGCTAATCCCAGTAGCGACCTCACCTGAGTCTTGGTTTTGGGGATCGCCGTGTCTACCAAAGCCTAGATTTTGGTGACAACGGGTTTCACCCTTCCATTCCCCATTAAAAATCCCAAATATTGAGTCTCTGATTTGGCAAACGCGCATTTTTCCAAGTTAGCCGGGCTACCCTTAGGAGACTGAAGGACGGCTGCAATCCTAGCCAAATGCTCTCGCCAGGTGGAGCTGTAAATAACCACGTCATCAGTATACGCTGCTGCATATTCATGATGTGGGCGTAAAACCTGGTCCATCAGTCTCTGAAAGGAAGCGGGCGCACCATGTAGCCCAAACGGCATGGTTTTGAAATGAAACAGCCCTCCAGGGTTCGAAAATGCGGTTTTCTCTCTAGAACTGCAGGTTAAGGGGATCTGCCAGTATACCTTTGTCAAGTCCAGAGTAGAGATAAACTTCACCTTTCCCAGTCGACCTAGAAGTTCGTTGACCTGAAGCATAGGGTACGCATCGAACTGCAGACAAGGGCACTGAATTACATAAACCCCTTCATCATTCATGTACGCACTCAATTCACTTATTTATCCAAATGCCTTGTTAAAAAGTCACACAACTTGCAATAAAGTTTATACTACAGTAGAGATGAGGTTAAAAGCTCTATAACCATGAATGCAAACGAGCCTGGCTCTTTTTCATAGCAATTAGAGGTATCCGCTTGTGATGTGCGGGTTCGCTCTTGAGAATAGAGGCATCAGATACAACTGCATGCTAAAGATGAGTCACTTTGCACTTTCTGCCAGATGGCTGGCAGCCAGGTAGAGTCCCAAATCGGAATACAAGCCTCCCACTGTAGCTGCCAGACTGCCCCTGGCACAACACATCCATCAGGCGTATATGCTATTGTGGTTAAAGCACTGTAACATATGGTTAATATAATTGTGTCAGCTCAATCTTTTAATATATTTTAATAACTGATTGAAAATATGTCCTTAAACCTGGTAAATTTCTTATTTCAGTTCAGTGAAAGTCTTACAAGTTGCTTACAAAGTGGTTTAAACATCAAAGGAATTTCCTATTAGATTAAAAGATCTGAAAATGACAAAACCGCCAATTACCTTTAGCCCAGTTCACGTTCGTCTTGTGATTCGGTACTTTTGTTTATAAAGGTGCTGTAAATATAGCGCTGTCACAATCACAGATTGAGAGAAATTAAACTTTTAATAAGGTTGTTTTTTTCCCTTAAAAGAAATAAAATGACAAATGATACTTTGTAAAATCATTCAGATTGGTACACATCGAACTTGGAAATAGCGTTTACATTCTGGAAGTCCACACAGAAGCGGTTGGTGCCGTCTTTCTTGGCCACTATGGCCACTATTGGACTGCACCACTCGCTCCTGGAAGGCTCCATCACCCGAAGTTCGAGCACGTCCCATACCTCTTTGCGAATGCCACTTCACCGACTTTCCGGGATCCAGTAAGGTCTCTCTCGTGCTGTGAACCATGAGGGAGAGATAATGTCATATTCCACCAAGTTAGTCCTGCCGGGCAAGTCAGAAAAAACATCGCTGAACTCAATAAGCTTACGCAGCTCCCGTTGCTGATCTGGAACCAATTGTTCCCCCATCGAAATGATTTTAGTGCTAGGGGTCTCTGGACAGGGGCCTAAATCATCCTCTACATCACCTGGGGCTATAAACAGGTCTCCCTTGCCTGCCAGGGCTTTAATAAATTTACATGATAAATTTCACGTTCATTACCGCAATCGGGCTGTCTAATTTCATAATTCACCTTTTCTATATCCCGAATCACTTCATATGGCCCCTGCCATTTAGCACATAATTTCAATTCTGAGGAGGGAAGCAGCAGCATTACCTTGTCTCCTGGTCGAAAGGTTCAAATTAGTGCATTTGAATTATAATGCTGCTGTTGCCGGTGCTGAGATGATTTGAGGTTGTCCTGGGCTAAACAACCGACCAAATCCAGGCGATCTCTTAGTAGGAGCACATGCTGCACTACATTTTTGGATGAGCCTTTGTGCTCCTCCCACCCCTCTCTCAACAGATCAAGGATGCTGCGAAGCTGTCGGCCATACAAGAGCTTGAAGGGGGAGAACCCTGTCGAACTCTGTGGCACCTCTCTCACTGTAAAAAGGAGGTAGGGAAGGAGCGATGCCCAATGTTTTTGCTCTTGTGTTACAAATGTCTCAGCATTATTGGGTGTGGTAGCCTTTCTGCCACCCCAACTACTAGGTGGCATTTTATCGGTCCTACCGATAAATATACTTTCTGGGTGGGGTATGTCGCCGTATCTCCATGGACGCAGGAGACCGGCACCAGGCCTCATGGCTGCCACGACACACCGCCCAAGAGAGCTGCTTTAATTAAGGTCTGCTCACACCCGGTGTCCACTAATGCGTGGGTTGTCACCTTGCTTAAAACTGCATTAACAATACAAGGCCCCTCCCGACCTTTTTCCCCGTGCTTACCCGCTCCAGATGTCCAATTGCACGCCGCCACGTCATACTCCATTGCCAAAGGGCATGACCTGGCCTGGTGCCCCTGTTGTTTGCATCTAAAACAGATAGGGGAGAAGGAGAGAACATTGGTTACACATTTGTCTCATTGCTGGTATGGCAACGGGCTGGGGTAGCAGCTTTGCCCCCGCTGGGGGCCAACCTTGACCTCCATGAAGGAGGTCTTTGTCCCAGTGTTGTTGGAGCAGAGAGTGATGGTGTGCAGCTGCTCCGGTGGACGGGAGCTGTGGCGAGGTTGCTGTGGGCTGAGACCAAGGAGTCCTCAAAATCCTCAGCCAGTTTTATTGCTGCTTCCAGGGTGGCGGGGTTGTGACGCCGTATCCATACCTGGGTTTCGGCGCCGACCACATGGTCCACTGCTATGCCTTTGCCCATTTGCAGACCGTTTTCTGGATAGGGCTTAGCCAGTGCACCATGTGGTCACACAACTGCAACGCAACCACCCTGGGGCATGTATCTGGGGATCTTCGGTACTCCCGGAATTGTACCCTGTGCGTTTATTATTATTATTTATTTATTTATTTATTTATTTATTTATTAGCAGACGCCCTTATCCAGGGCGACTTACAATTGTTACAAGATATCACATTATTTTTACATATATATACAGTTCGTTTTTTACTGGAGCAATCTAGGTAATGTACCTTGCTCAAGGGTACAGCAGTAGTGTCCCCTACCTGGGACTGAACCCACGACCCTCCGGTCAAGAGTCCAGAGCCCTAACCACTACGCCACACTGCTACCCCACTGTTTACCCAATGATGTTGAGCCGGCGTAGGATGGCTCGCTTTACCAGGTCGTAGTCGGCGGCTTCGGTGTCCGTCATGGCCTGATACTCTGCCTGAGCCTCTCCGATCAGGCAGGATCTTAGCTGGCTCGCCCAGTACATTCGGGGCCATGACGCGGTGGTAGCCAGCCGCTCGAAAGTGACCAGGTAAGCCTCTGGGTCATCCATTGCCCGTGCCCTTAAGGCCATCATCACGGGTGCCGTTGGTACCACGGTTTGGACGGCCAGTCCGACTGTAAAAGACACTAAAAATAAAACACAATACAACAAACTATAAATCAAGGTGCTGTCACACGGCTGGCTGAGTGGTGCCGTCAGATCCAGGAAAAGACGCTTGCTTGCGCCGGTTTATTATAAATAAAAAGGTTTTAACAAAACACAGGACACGGAACTTTACGCCAAAATAAATAGACAAACAAAACGGACTAACACTTAAACGGTGCACAGACAGACACACAAACAAACACGGTGAGTCTATATAAACAAACAAGTATCGTGCTGGTCCTACCAGCACGCGATAGCAATTGTTATTTACTTTTTAGTTTCTCCTTCTCCACACTCGTTCTCCACTCACCGAACACACAACAACGAGTGAGTGAAACGTGCACCTATATATACTGTTGTGCTGGGATTCAATTACTAATTAATTATTCACTTGAATCCCAGCACGTGAATTAATTACGTGCAACCTCGTGCTCACATATTAAATACTTTAAATGCACGTGAAGTGATCTGCCATCCTCGTGCCTAAATACAATTATACATTTTAAATAACTCGTGCTGCACACACCCATTTATATCCCGTGCAGCCATATCTATACACCAACATTAACACACCACACGCAACATACAACATAGAAATGCACACAGGGGCGGGGCACATTGCCACAGTGTCGTAAAAACGGCAGGCCTTGCAGCAGCCCCGATCACAGTGATCGCTATGTTTTTATACTGACTCTCCGCTGAGACACGCCCACCTGCCTGCTGGAACAGCCAATTGCTTTCAGCTGCTGCTCAATGCAGACAGGTAATCGTCCCCGGTGGAGCGCAACATTAGTTAAACAATTAATTAAATCAATTTACAACAAATAATGCAAAAATATACAATAAAACTACATATTTCCCATGTGTAGGGCTTCCGCCCTGCCACATACGCCCACACAAAACACAAAACACATACACAGGTCCATTAGTGTGTGAATTAGTGCTAGTGGTGCAAATACAATTATGGTGATACAAGTGCAGTACTGTTCCGGGTTTGTGCTGGCCTCTGCCGTCAGCTCCGGAACGTGTTAGCTGTCTAGTGATAGCAAACAACAAATAGACAGAACAAACAAACACACGAAACACAGGTCCTTCCAGGTCAGTTTCCATAAACCAAAACGAAGGAACAGATAACATGGCTTCAACCCCTATTTATACCATCACTTATGACCCCTATACTGCCACATCATTTCCCCTCCGGGTCAATGAGTTAGTGTACCGAAGCTCCGTCTCTTTTCTACATGACCGACTTCCAGAATACTCTGTTCCTGTTACTTAGCGCCCTCACAGGTCGGGGGTGAGATTTACCCCCAATAATCATTGTCTTTCTGTCACAAGCACCCAGTTACTAACCAAGCTAGGTCATTTTTTTCTGGTTATATGAAAACAAAACATTTTTTCATCTTTTTTTTTCTGAATATTCAGGCCATGTTGCTGCTTCTGGTATTTTGTACCAGGCTGCATTGAATGAGCGTACTTTATTTTCCGAATGCAATTTGTGGAAATTTGATGTGGGCCTTTATTTACAATGTGTAGAAGTTCTGTTTCGTTGTCAGTGTCAGAGCTCATGATTAATCGGGTACTCACTTTCCGTAATGGCGCCATGAGAAGCAGCTTGCTGCGTTTCACCAGCTGAAGTCGTATTTGCAGTGCTGTTGCCTTCTGCTCCTCTTGCTAATTCTTCTTCTTCTGTGGGGTCTTGTGGGACTGAAGGATCTGCTGAAGCAGGGATGGTAAGTTGTTATCCAGTGGCTGATCCGCAGATAACTGCTTTTTGAAAAATGTTCTAATATCCATGATAACTGCTTCTGCTGTGCAGGTTTAACGTAATGGTAACGTCATCGCGAATGCGCACACGTTTTCAACGGTAACAAGCATGTGACTGTGAATGTTTGTGCAGTCGTTCTTTAACTCGTTATGAGGAAATGCAATTGGTGAGTGCCAGTAAGGAAAATCACAGACAGAGAATTGATGAGAAAAAAATAATATCTTTGATATGATTATTGGGGGGGCGGTGCCCCTGCTTGCTCCCCCTTCTGCACGCCCCTGCTTATCCTTTTGCTTATTCTTTGAGCGCTGGATGCGGAAGCAGCTATCTTGTTTGTTTATGTCCGTGTTATCTATGTGGTGTCGGGTCTATCAGTATTCATGAGATACGCCCTTTATTTTCAGCTTCTCTCAGCTCCTATCGGTCTCTCGGCCATTGAATGGTTTTCTCAGCTTTTTCCGGAGAAAAAACAACTAGAGACCTGTTTTTTGCGTCTTTTTGATGATGTCAGACAGGGTCCGACATTGGACCGGAAAGGGAAAATTGCGATGTCGGACCAGGTCCGACATAGGACCACAAAGGGATAAAGCAGTGTGATAGAGAAAGAAAGGGTCAATGCTGTAAATCTCCCTCCCAACCAGAAAGGGCGCTGTGTAAGGGGGAAGGTATGCTGCCTCCTAGATGTGCCACCTTGATGGTAGGTGGAAACCGGAAGGTAACCATATTAGGAGGGGCGCATAGTTGCAAGTACTCAGGACGACTCCATTCCAGTCAGCTGCGGAGCAGCCCTCTATTGGAGAAGCCATGGCGACGCGTTGATAGCAGGGAGGAGTTTTCTGGGTACAAAGGGGAAGCAGCTACGTCAGTATCTCCCCTTGCACTGAGAAAGTAAAGCGACCGGCCGGAGCTGGTGTATGTTTTGTTTGTTACGTGTTTGTTTTGTGTTTTCGTAGAGGAGCAGGAGGACGGGAGGCTGTAGCCATTGAGCCAGCACTAACCCCAGAGCATGGCCCTCACCGCACAGAACAACACAGCACAGCACACGCACCACGATCCCCTTTGGAGAAGAGCACAACCAACTATAGATTCTAGCTAGCTATTTCCTGTTAGTGGTTCCTGTGTAGTTCGTGAACGGTTTGTTCTTTTCTGTTCAAATAAACCTTGATACCCAAGTGATTCAGTCTACATTGATTGGTTTTGTTTCATTGAATCAGTGAATCAAATGCACAAGTCTTTTGAATCGATTCACCAAACTGAACTGCATCAAGTGAATCGAGTCAGTAAAAAGAACTGAACTGCCCACCACTAGAAGCTGATCCTGGATGTGGTTTTGTGAGTGTGTTGGGAAGCCATGATAGTATTACAGTATTTCATGTTACAAATGTACATTTTTTGTCAGTTTTTCGTTAAGTATAACGAAAACTACAAAGTGGTACATAATTCAATATGTTAACGTAACATTATTCAGCAGGTTTCAATGCTATGAAGCATAATTAGTTAATTCTATAGAGTGAGGTAAAACTTTTGGCCATTGCTGTACACAGCTGTCCAGATAAGCTGTGTACCTGTCGTTTTTATTCATTAAATAATCTGAAATACACACTAAATTAAAATTTGATGTGTAAAAATATGCATCAAAATGTTGCTGCACAGTTTGTCTGCCTCCCCTAAAACCTCCACTAACAACAACATCTCCCAGAATACAATGTCTTTCGTTACTAGGAAACTGTGCACAACAAAAAACAACCCAACACACATTATCCAATCTCTGGCTAGTCCTGTTGTCTTTGTAGCCAATCACAGTAAGAATAAGAACAATTCAAGCTACAGGTTGAAACATAAACACCCCAGTCCAGATACAAACCCAACTGGAACCATTGTCAGAGGCAACCGCTAAAAAAAAGGTGCTTATAATATTAAATGAACTGTTTTATAACTTATTAATGCATTTCCTTATTTTATTTATCTGTACAGTTTAATATTGAAGATTTAACACGCTCATGAATTTAAGAATTTAATGTTAAAATATGAGTAACGTAATGTAATTTGCAGAGTCAGTGTGATACCTCGAAAGAAATGTGCTGAGCCAATAGAGCCTTGTGGAACACGTGTGGTTGTACAGCAGTTCAAAGTAACATTGCAGTTAAAATGGAAGGCTCTTTTTTAATGCCTACCCCATTACCATTAAAAATTGTACAGTATTTATCGAGATTACTCATGACTTCAAGGTAATGTTGCATTTTGTCCCCTGAAAATACATTTTCTCTCTCAGTGTTCAAATTAGAGGGTAAGTTACTCCCAGACCCAAAACCTTATCTGGAGCGCTGGTTGTACATGCATATATATGGGCCTATCATTTTATACCAACATGTAGGCCATGTCACCAGATATATCAATCTGAATTATATGATGTTTGTCCTCCAGTTCTATGGAGGCTGTAACATGATTTTGTACCATGGGTTCAACTCACTTTAAATATGAGTCTCTTTGTAGTCTTAGTCATATCATATATAGCCTGTATTCATATGAAAAGAGAACATATCACATTGTCTGCCATTGTAATCTGGTCTGTGACAAGCAACCCCTTGCAGGCAGGGTGTCTCAGGTGAACCACGCTTGTTGAACAGCCTAAATATCATATTGTGAGTAAAGTTACGCCCGTATTAACACATCCCTCTATACATGCAAGGCTACTCTTCTGCTTGGTTAGGAACAGAACCTCGTAGAATGTCTACAAATAAGAAGATAAGAAAGAGTACAAAGTGTGACAGCCCGCCCCGGGCTCCCCTATAATTACTGCCAATGTGGCCAGACTGTGAAACACGCGATTCCGTGTGTGGAATCCTCCTAAAACAATAAGGCAGCACTGTGTTATTGTGACAGAAATATGTGACCCAGGACAGCGAAATCAGTCACTTGGTCAAAAATTTCAAAAACTGTTTTATTGTGGCAATGGATTGGGCATATAATAAGCTTTAAAATAATACCAAACGTATTGATATATCTCAAATGGGGCCCGAGATATGACATTTTGAAATCAGCAAAGTCAGAAGACGCCATTTTGAGAAAATTAAGTTGAAACATAGGACACCTACTTTCCAGCTATTTCCTTAGCAACCATTATGTTAGAATTCTGACACATACACCAAATGTTCACCAATAACTCCTCATACCTTTCTGCAAAATATGACAAAGAAATTATATGATACAAATATTTATTTTTCATTTATTGAAACATAGAAAAATTCATTTTTTTTACAATTCATAGCGATTTTTTTTTAAAAACAAAAATGTAAATGTTTTTAAATTAAAAGTGCTGAACTATTTACATTTACATTTACTATATACATTTCATATTCTGAAATACATATCTTGGACTACCTTACCTCAGTTAACATTAGATAGTCCAGGATTAGTGCTAATCGGTATGTGGAAACCAGCCATTTAAGAGTTAAAAATCATTAAAAAGCTCTGATTAGGCAAATTAATTATTGGTTCAATTGAGGGTTTGATTAAGTAATTCTGAGCTCATTAGGAACAAGAAACCAGCAGACACAATGATCAACCTGGACCAGGATTGTTTCCAAATGTAATTAATAATTAGTACTAATCTGGGTCTACGGAACTAGCCCAAATGTTACTAATGTTTGTGTAGACTAATCATCATTAACATCTGTAGGTTGTGGACAGGTTCTATCCATCGTAGCAGGCATACAGTACTCTCGAATCTTTTCATAAAAGTACTGCTTCCTCTTGCAGTCTAAACCAGGTGATCTGATGGGCTGTGGCCTGCCTGCTGGTGGTAGACAAGTGTCATCTCTCAGGAGGGCAAACATCTCTTCCTCGGAATCTGAATACTGTTTTCTAAACACCATTCCACAGTGTGCAGTATCAAACCTAAAAAAACATATCAAACCTATGTTTTCTTATAAATACCGATATGTGTTTGCAAGTACAGTCAACTACAATCGGTATTTATAAGAAAACATAATAGTTTGAAAAAACGTAAGTATTTTTTTTTTTAATCCATTACCTGAAATGATGATATTTTTTTTATGCCCAACGTCATCCTGAAGAATGGTTTAAGAAATGACCGCCAGTCTGACTGTGGGACCAGAACTTCACCATCCTCGGTTCCCACTTTCTGGGCGATATTGACTCCGGTTCACAGTACTGGATTGCACAACAGTGGCAATATCATCCAAACATGAGACCATATGCCTCCGATAGGTTTGTTTCACTAAGCCAAAACACCAATCGGGTGCGAATTTGGTGTGTCCAGCTATCAAAAAGTTGAGGGAAACTGATCTGTGCAGCCCATTCAGAACTCTCCATGCCAGATACCAAATCAGATAATTGTTCTTGTTTTGTCCAGAACAGTTGTCACAATGTAACTGAACCTCAGTTTCACCGAGTCCATACATCATAAAGAAATGGTCCAAGAAGCTTATGACTGAGTTTGAACCCTTGGAAATGGACATGCCTTCATCAATTAGATAATTGACCTGTTGTGGTATTCCTTCACAGGCAATACCAAACAGGCCATACTTTCTGGGAGTCAAAAAGTACATAGGGCCAGGTTGCATGGGATCAGCGGGAAAGTGTAACTGCTGTGCATAATCAAAGCTGTAATGCACAGCCATCTCCTTTGATACTGGGACATTCATACCAAGTCTGTCACCACTGGTTTTAATCACGACTTTAGCTGCCCTGACCATTTCCTGGTACAGTGACTGCTCTAGCATTACTTTATTTAAGTGGGCCTGCTGATTTTGTAAGCGTTCTGATTTTTTTTCATCAGAAATATTGACACTTCTGTAAATGGCAGAATTATTCTTTTGGCAGGTCCAACAGAGATGTGTCATGGGTCGAGTATTGCGAATGTAGGGCACCAGAGTCTGCCATAGCCTACGGAATGAGTCAATCTTTACAGCTCGCTTACCTGCAAGAGATTTTTTTTACTGTTAAATTTGTGCTTATAACTCTTTAACTATAAGGGGTAAATATCACTTTGGAAGGGTGGGGGTATTCACTGACACGGGAGACAGAAGATTTTATTTGCAAACACCCCACAGGTGCCCAGATTTATTTATTTTACTTATTTATTTTTTTATTTAGTTTAGCCCGCAGAGGGCGCTGTTGTCCGTGGTCTGGATACTGCCGACAGTAAACCAGGACCACGGGGTTACCAACACAGGTATCCGTGCACCTTCAAGTGCTCAGAAATAATAATGAAAACAGAAGGCGAAAGAAAAAGGGAAAATAAAACTACAAACAAAAGTGCTGCTTATGCAGTGCCCCCATTGCCGCTAAGCCGGTCAGCACGGGTCTCCGTCCTACACTCAGTTGTTCCTATACACTGGGGTTGGCCAGGGTTCCCCGTACCTCTACACACGTCCCCTCGGGTACATATTTATTTATATTGCTTTGTGAAAATTAGTTTTTTTTTTATGAAAGGCTGCCCCCTCAGCCGGGCTCACCTGCTCCTTGTTTCACTCTGGCCTCTTCTGCCAGTGACACTGTATTTCCCCCAACACGGCCACCCGAGTGCACAACCAAGCCAGTTCTTATGGGCTGAGCAGTCTCCCATGAGCCCGCCCCTCAGCCACTCAGAGAGAGGGAAAGCACACACACACTCTTCCCCACCTCTCCGTGTCATCGCCATGACCGACAGGCAGATCCCACGAGACTGCTGTCCTCTACCTGCAGTAATACGGATGTGCCAGACAGTCAGTCCAGATCTCCCCTGTTACAATCACACATAAAATTAATCAGTATAAACTCATAAACACATTTTGGGCTGTATAAATAAATAAATGAACTGAGATGCATCTTTTTTTTTTTTTTTTTTAGATATGTAAAAGTTATGTTTAATAAATAAACAAAACAATCAAAATGACATACCTTTTCAATTCCATTCACGTTTTGGGCTGCATTTAATAAAATAAATGAACTGAAACGCATCAGGTTTTTTTTGGGGGGGGGGGGGGGGGTTATGTCATTTTTAAAACAATGATAAAAAACACGATACTTTTAAACAGCTAAAAAAAATAAAACATGCGTCTCAGTTCATTTATTTGTTTTATTAATATACAGCCCAAAACGTGTTTAGGAGTTTGTGCTGATTGATTTCATGTGTGAACTGTTTTACTTAATAAAAAGAGTCTGCTGCTGAAACACATAACGCACCAAGCAGTGACAATATCGAAGATAATAATAATCTTAAATAACTGCCTACCTGCCGCCTCCATAGCAGTATTGTACTTTCTCCAGATGCTTGCCTTTGTATGGTTTGAAGGCAGCAGTTTTATGTCAAACCGCTTGAACCCAGGTACTCGTCCAGGTAGCACCATAGCAGGGTCTTCAGCAAAATGAACAATGAATGCAACTACTTTGGTTATATCAGCATGCGTCAGCAGCCTGACATCTGTTGCCTGCCTGCCTCCTTGTACCGAGGTACCAAACCAAATTATTATTATTTATTTATTAGCAGACACCCTTATCCAGGGCAACTTACAATTGTTACAAGCTATCACATTATTTTTACATACAATTACCCATTTATACAGTTAGGTTTTTTTACTGGAGCAATCTAGGTAAAGTACCTTGCTCAAGGATACAGCCGCAGTGTCCCGACCTGGGATTGAACCCACAACCCTCCGGTCAAGAGTCCAGAGCCCTAACCACTACTCCACACTGCTGCCCGCAAATTGTTTGTAATGCTTCAGCAGTGCTGTCAGCTTATCCTGGCTGATGCTGAAAAAGATTAATACAAATCATTTTCATAGTAATTTTTATTGAAGAAAGCTTTCAGTAATGTAAATTCAGAATTTTTTTCATAAAGCTTTCAATGGCAAAGTGCTTACCAGTGTAGAAACTTAAACGCTTCTCTGCAAACACGATGGCCCTGTATGTAGTAGGTTGTTCTTTGGTGTTTTCTAGGCATCTGTTCTTTTCTTTTTGAGTTTGTAGTTAGCTTGTCATTGCTGATAGTGGCGCTGATTTTTCCTAAGAGAATCAGATCCTTCTCGTAGTCTGGCAAAGAACCCATTAATGTCCTCAGGTCAAGTATATATTCGTCAGAAAATACCTTAACACAGGGTATCCTGTCATTCAGTTTGCAGCTGTATTTAGACGACTTATTTACACAGCTGTAATTATTTATTTTTTGCAACTCGGTTCTAGTATTGTTATCAATAACAATGTCAGCGACATGATTCTCCATCACCACAACTACTTCATCAATGACAGCCGCGTCGTCATCACTATCAGCATTGAAACGATCATCTTCGCTTATGCTGTCAGCATTATCAGGGTCATCTACATCACCACTCTCACTGTCAGACTCAGACCAGCATGCACCATCACAAAAATATTCCGAAACCAGCTGCATCCACTGTCTGTCAGTCGCAGCAGATTCCATGTTGCTGGATCGTAAAATGTTAAGAGAATTTGCAGCATCCTGTTCTTTTGATAAAGACATAATTCGCCTGTGATTTTTTATATTTTTTTTAATATCACAAATTCTCTGCGTTCACAACCACAGCAATGCCGCTGTCCCAGAAGTCAAAGCGCGTGGAGGCATTCAGCCAATCGGTGGACACTACAAGAAGCTAAATGACGTCACGCATAGCAACAAGCAGAACTGTTTACACTGCAACCACTTCTTAAAACCGTTTTCAGTGGCTAAATAAGATGTCTGTCTATTAATGCCCTACATAGCGGGAAAGAGGGAAACTACAGCTTTCAAAAGATACCCGGATGATGTGTATGCGTGGAAGGACGCTGTTGCGGTGATTCCGTGAATTGCACGGATTTTAGTCTTTGTTTCAGCTAATTTTGACAATCTATAGGTCGCTGTTGTTACCAAACTGTCTATTTACAGTATAATAGAGACATTATTTCACAAAATAAACTTGATAAAACGATAGTTTGGACTGTTAAGTACACAAAACGTGTAAAACTCAAAATCGATCATTCATGACTTCACTCAGTAATCTGGCCGCTGTGTAAAATCTACATATGCGACTTCCGACTGATTTTGCTGTACCGGGTAAATCTACCACCGGACCTGTGAGGGTGCTAAGCAGCGAAAGGGAAAGGCTTTGGACGGGCTGGCCTGACAGTTCTTTTCCTGGGACGGGAAGTCGGTCAGTCTGGAAGAAGGCGGGACTCTGTTGCAGGAACGTATTGACCTGGAAGGTAAACGATGTAGCAGCTGCAGACAGTAAAAAGACAGCTGCAATCGTTTACCAAGGGGTCATGCATAATGGCATGAAGGGGCTGGAGAATCGTAAATCATTTTCTTAGCTTGGGTTTCAGAGCACAGGAAACTGGAAGGACAGGGAGTGATCCCCTGTATATTGTGAGCAGTATTTGTGAGTGTTTTGTTTGTTTTTGTTGCTGTTAGTAATTGTCTTTTGTTTTGTAAATTCACTAGACGGCTAACACGTCTCCGGAGCTGTCGTCTTGGCCAGCACTACCCGGAACAACACTACACTACAGTCACTGTTTAAATTGTTATCACCCACCACCAACACTACTGCATGCACCTGGACTGGTGTATTGTATTGTATTGTGGAACGGATAACGTGTACTATTATTTGGTTTGCAAAACCAGTTATTATTGTTTCCTGCTGTGCTCTACACATTGGTGTGTATTGCCGGGGGATTATTGTTTGGTCGCCAGACCGGAAGTTTTTATAAATAAAACAAACCCCTTTTCCAAACCGGATTACAGTTTCCTTTGTGTGATTATTCCTCGGCTCGGGCGATGAAGATGACGGCGGAGGATGACCCAGAGGCGTACTTGATGGCGTTTGAGAGGATGGCTACCAACAAGTCATGGCTGCGGGAGCTCTGGGCAAGCCAGCTGGGACCCAGCCTGATCGGGGAGGCTCAGGCAGCCTACCAGGCCATGAGCGACCTCAGCACTGCCAATTATGACCTGGTCAAGCTGACCATTCTCTGCCGCTTCAACATTACGGCAGAGACCCACCGGGTATGGTTCAGGGAGTACCGAAGATCACCGGAGACACACCCCAGGGTGGTTGCGGAGCGGTTGTGTGACCACATGGTGCACTGCCTGACCCCCGAGAAGAAAACCAACCTGGAAACACCCTGTTTCTAATCAGCAGCCATTTTGCCAGTTATAAGAAAGAACATAAGAAAGTTTACAAACGAGAGGAGGCACTTCAGCCCATCTTGCCCGTTTGGTTGTTAGTAGCTTATTGATCCCAGAATCTCATCAAGCAGCTTCTTGAAGGATCCCAGGGTGTCAGCTTCAACAACATTACTGGGGAGTTGGTTCCAGACCCTCACAATTCTCTGTGTAAAAAGTGCCTCCTATTTTCTGTTCTGAATGCCCCTTTATCTAATCTCCATTTGTGACCCCTGGTCCTTGTTTCTTTTTTCAGGTCAAAAAAGTCCCCTGGGTCGACATTGTCTATACCTTATATATTTTATATATAATATATCATATTCAGGGTCGGGGTCGGGGTCAATTCATGTTTTTCAATTGAAATTCCATTTCCAGTTCCAGTGCATCTTGTTAGCAGCAGCAATTAACTTAACCAGCCCGTCACAACGCAACTGCCAGCAGGGAAGAGCAGGGAACTCAACCAGCCCGTCACAATGCAACTGCCAGCAGGGAAGAGCAAGGAACTCAACCAGCCCGTCACAACACAACTGCCAGCAGGGAAGAGCAAGGAACTCAACCAGCCCGTCACAGTGCAACTGCCAGCAGGGAAGAGCAAGGAACTCAACCAGCCCGTCACAACGCAACTGCCAGCAGGGAAGAGCAAGGAACTCAAACAGCCCGTCACAACACAACTGCCAGCAGGGAAGAACAAGGAACTCAACCAGCCCGTCACAACGCAACTGCCAGCAGGGAAAAGCAGGGAACTCAACCAGCCCGTCACAACGCAACTGCAAGCAGGGAAGAGCAAGGAACTCAACCAGCTCGTCACAACGCAACTGCCAGCAGGGAAGAGCAAGGAACTCAACCAGCCCGTCACAACGCAACTGCCAGCAGGGAAGAGCAGGGAACTCAAACAGCCCGTCACAACACAACTGCCAGCAGGGAAGAGCAAGGAACTCAACCAGCCCGTCACAATGCAACTGCCAGCAGGGAAGAGCAAGGAACTCAACCAGCCTGTCACAATGCAACCCGTAACAGCATATACATAATACAAAAGCAACAATTTTAAAGTTACATTAAAACCCACTAAGATAAGAAAGTTATTTTATAAAAGTGTGTTTTAGTCTTGACTTGAAAACTGTAACAGTCCCAGCTTCAAACGAAGGCAGAGCATTCCATTATTTAGGAGCTCTACAAGAAAAAGCCCTACCTCCCATGTTGCTTTTGTTGACCCTAGGAATAACCAGCAGCCCCGCATCCTGCGATCTGAGAGTGCGGTTTGGAAGATATGGGGTCAGTAACTCCTGCAAATAACTAGGTGCTAATCCATTCAGCGCCTTGTAAGTTAACATCAAAATCTTAAAATCAATTCTATAGTGCACAGTGAGCCAATATAAAGAGGCCAAAACGGGGGTAATATGTTCACTTTTCCTGGTTTTAGTCAGAATTCTAGCGGCAGTATTCTGTAAGTGGTAAGCGGATACTACGTGTTTTGGGACACCAGAAAAAAGTGCATTACAATAATCAATTCTAGATGAAACCAAGACATGCATTAGTCTCTCGGCATCAGATACAGAAATAATTGATGTGTTTGGCTATATTTCTCCAATGGTATAAAGATAATTCAGTAACTTCCTCAATGGGGCAGCAGTGTGGAGTACTGGTTAGGGCTCTGGACTCTTGACCGGAGGGTCGTGGGTTCAATCCCTGGTACTTTATCTAGATTGCTCCAGTAAAAACCCACCTCTATAAATGCACAGTGGATAAGGGCGTCTGCTAAGAAATACATAATAATCAATGATAGATCAGGATCAAAGATGACCACCAAATTCTTAATTTCTAGTTTAAGTTTTGATGAGAGACTGCAGGGGTCAAGCTCATGTAATCCCACATTTTCTTTTAGTTGGTTCTGTGAGCCCACTAGCATAACCTTTGTTTTATCTGGATTCAATATTAAAAGATTCTGTGACATCCAATGCTTGGTGTCTGTAAGGCAAATAGCTAATAACACCCAGGTAGAAGAAATTCCTGGTTATAGGGACAACTATAGCTGGGTATCACCAGCATAGCAATGGAAGTTCACTCCGTGTCTGCGGATAATGTCACCTAACGGTAGCTTATATAATGAAAACAGGAAGGGACCTGGAATGGAGCCCTGTGGAACACCACAGACAACTTCTGATCATGCCGATTTTACCTGCCCAATAGAGACAAACTGAAACCTATCAGAAAGATAAGATTTGAACCAGGATAGGACAAGGCCAGACAGTCCCACTGTGCTTTCAAGATGATTCAGTGGGATGGAATGGTCTACAGTATCAAATGCAGCTCTTAGATGAAGAAGAGTTAATACTGATGGAAAGCCTGAGTCAGAGTTTATCAGCAGATCATTCACAACTCTGACAAAGGCCGTCTCGGTGCTATGTGCAGCATGAAAACCAGACTGAAACTTTTTGAATATACCATTAAGAGTTAGATATCTTTTAACTGAATTGCAACAACTCTCTCTAGAACCTTATCTAAGAATGGTAGTTTGGAGATTGGCCTATAGTTATTGAGGACTTTAGGGTCCTGTAACAGGGGAGACCTGGACTGGCCATCTGACGTATGTGTGGTGCTGCAGAAAGAGGGCAGCAGCCCCATGGGATCTGCCTGTCAGTCATGGCAGTGACACAGAGAGGTGGGGAAGAGGGTGTGTGGGCTTTCCCTCTCTTTGAGTGGCTGGGAGGCGGGCCTTGGGGGGATTGCTGGGCCTATAAATGAATAATTTGTTGTTTCCTCAGATCTGCCCCTCTAGACCGAACAACGAGCTAGCGGAAGCGCTGCTCATCGAGACCGTGGACGGATGGAACAGAAAACAAAAGAAACTCAATGAGAAGAAACTAAAGAAATAGAGAGAGAGCGGGGAATCCTTGGGCAGACCCCGATAGTATCCAGACATAACTGAGGGAACAGCAGAGTGTAGGACGGAGACCCGGGTCATAGGGGTAGCGACGACTGGGGAAAAAACCGCTGCAGAGAGCAGCACCTTTATTTTGTAGTTTTCATTATTGTGTTTTATTTTCCCTTTTTCTGTTTTGCCTTTTTCATTTTCATTATCCTTTGAGCACCTGCGAGCGCACCCGCAACTAATTGAGTACCCTGCCGTGGTACTCCGGAGGTCCTGGGTTCCATAGATGGTAGCCCACCTGTGAGGGCGCTAAGCAGCGAACGTAGAGTTCTTTGGACGGGCTGGCCTGACAGTTCTTTCCCCGGACCGGGAAGTCGGTAGTCTGGAAGAAGGCGAGACTCTGTTGCAGGAACATATTGACCCGGAAGGGAAATGACGTAGCAGCTGCAGATTGTAGAGACAGCTGCACTCGTTTACCAAGGGGTCATGCGTGATAGCATAAAAGGGAACGGAAAATCGCAATCTACTCCTTTGCTTGGTTTGAGCAAGGGCAGCAGTGTGGAGTAGTGGTTAGGGCTCTGGACTCTTGACCTGAGGGTCGTGGGTTCAATCCCCGGTAGGGACACTGCTGCTGTACCCTTGAGCAAGGTACTTTACCTAGATTGCTCCAGTAAAAACCCAACTGTATAAATGGGTAATTGTATGTAAAAATAATGTGTTATCTTGTAACCATTGTAAGTCGCCCTGGATAAGGGCGTCTGCTAAGAAATTAATTAATTAATAATAACAAGGAACTGGAAGGACAGGGAGAAACCCCTAAAAATAAGAAAAAAAGATTTCTTTGTTTTGTCACTGTTAGTAATTGTCTTTTGTTTTTATAAATTCACTAGATAGCTAACACATCTATGTCGCTTTGGGCCAGCACTATCCGGAACAACAATACCACAGTCACTGTATAATTGTTATCACCCACCACGAGCACTACTGCACGCACCCAGACTGGTGACCGTGTTTTGTGTTATTGTGGGGCGGATAACGTGTCTTTATTATTTGGACTACAATCCATTTATTATTGTTTCTTCCGTGCTTTACACATTGGTGTGTATTACCGGAGGTTTATTGTTTGGTCGCCAGCCTGGGAGTTATAAATAAAATACCTCCTTTTCCAAACGGATTACAGTTTCCTGGTGTGTAATTATTTCTGCACTGCATCACCTCTGCACCTGTTTCCAATCAGCAGCCACTTTGCCACAAGGATGTAAAAAAAGAGAAGCAATATAAGAATTGGAAACTAAATAACATGATTGATACATGTGCAAGAAAATTATTTATTTTTTAGACCTTTTTCATACCATAGCAATTACCATACCAGTATCATTTATACAGTGCCCTTTATGTGCAAGCATCCAAGGGCGCTTTACAAAAAGAGCTCCAATCTGCTCGCCAGCTAAAGGCCAAATCAAAGAGATACGTTTTGAGCCTAGATTTAAAAAATACTGACAGACTCAGCATTCTGTGTAAAAGCTGGAAGTGAGTTCCAGAGTGAAGGAGCTTGAAAACTGAAAGCCCTCACACCAATCTTTAAACCACATTTGTGTTTCAGAATGCTTCAAGATCCAGACGTGGATTCTGTCATTTTCTGGCTTCTATTTCAGGGCTATCTTGCAGCAGCGTGCAGCGGTCCAGTCCTGGTTTGCACACTGGCAGTGGCAGGTCTGGTCATTGCGGATATCCCAGGAGCCGCAGGCATTACCGCAGGAGCAGCCCGTCGGCTTGTAACCTGCAAAGGAAAGAGAGCAAGAACCATTTACAATTCTGCCACCTCAGATTGTGACGATGCCCTCCGAGTGGCTGATGAGGTAATAATATCGTCTGTAATGTTCAATCATTTACATAGCCCTTTAAGAAGTAGAATGAAATGGACAGGAAATGGGTGTATTTGAGGAACAGATATGAAAACAGAAAGAGGAGACAGAGAAATGGGGTTATCAGTCTAAACATGTGAGCTACATGAAAACATATAAATAAAGTTCAAGTTCAAACAATAATGCTACGTTTGTATTATTTGGAGTAAAAGAGAAAAATAAAAGCTGAAGAACTGAAGATGGCACACTGACCTGCAGGACAATCCACCAGGCTCCCTCTAGCTGAGACAGAAATGCAGGACAGAGTCACTTTCTGCAGCACTGCAGAGGCTGAAAACAACACAAAGCATAAGAATTTAGGAAGAGGCTGTTCTGCCCATCAAGGCTCATCCCTTCCTAGCACCCTCTACCAGGGGGATCTCATTTAAAAGCACAGAATCTAGTCCATTTTGAAACGTTCCCAGTGTTTCAGATCCTACTGCTTCCCCTGGTAGGCTGGTCCATGCATTTATAATCTCTGTGTAAAAAAGTGCTTCCTACCTTCCCTTCTAAACTTCTTTTTACTCAGCTTCCATTCATGCCCTCTTGTTCTGCTCTCTGTGCTCAATTTAAAGTAGTGTCTTGGGTTAACTTTATCCAGTTCTCACTTGAGTGTTTGGATAGGTGCGGATGGAAGCTGGTTTCTTACCCACAGATTCTGTCAGGCTGCTCATCAAATCATCCAGAGGGCATTTCTGAGCGTCGGCAGCACAGAACATAGCAATCACAGCCAGCAACACAGCAACTCTCATCTTCATGGTCTCAGGACTTCACTCTCTGGAGAAACAAGCACAGCAACGTTACTCTTTACCACGTTGTTACACAGTGGACCCGGCTTATCAAGGCCTTGCACCATATGAGAAACCGAACGAACAAGAGGAGGTCATGATTCAGCACATCAGCGCTCGTCCGGTTTCTAGAGGCTGGTTGAAAACTTTTTGAAGTCGGGTCTTAAAGGATCCCAATGATTCATAAGAACATAAGAACATAAGAAAGTTTACAAACGAGACGAGGCCATTCAGCCCATCTTGCTCGTTTGGTTGTTAGTTGCTTATTGATCCCAGAATCTCATCAAGCAGCTTCTTGAAGGATCCCAGGGTGTCAGCTTCAACAACATTACTGGGGAGTTGGTTCCAGACCCTCACAATTCTCTGTGTAAAAAAGTGCCTCCTATTTTCTGTTCTGAATGCCCCTTTATCTAATCTCCATTTGTGACCCCTGGTCCTTGTTTCTTTTTTCAGGTCAAAAAAGTCCCCTGGGTCGACATTGTCTATATCTTTTAGGATTTTGAATGCTTGAATCAGATCACCGTGTAGTCTTCTTTGTTCAAGAAGGAATAGATTCAATTCTTTTAGCCTGTCTGCATACGACATGCCTTTTAAACCCGGGATAATTCTGGTTGCTCTTCTTTGCACTCTTTCTAGAGCAGCAATATCCTTTTTGTAACGAGGTGACCAGAACTAAACACAATATTCTAGGTGAGGTCTTACTAATGCATTGTAAAGTTTTGACATTACTTCCCTTGATTTAAATTCAACACTTCTCACAATATATCCGAGCATCTTGTTGGCCTTTTTTATAGCTTCCCTACATTGTCTAGATGAAGACATTTTTGAGTCAACATAAACTCCTAGGTCTTTTTCATAGTTCCCTTCTTCAATTTCACTATCTCCCATATGATAATTATAATGCACATTTTTATAGTCTGCATGCAGTTCTTTACACTTTTCTCTATTAAATGTCATTTACCATGTGTCTGCCCAGTTCTGAATGCTGTCTAGATCATTTTGAATGACCTTTGCTGCTGCAACAGTGTTTGCCACTCCTCCTATTTTTGTGTCGTATGCAAATTTAACAAGTTTGCTTACTATACCAGAATCTAAATCATTAATGTAGATTAGGAATAGTAGAGGACCTAATACTGATCCCTGTGGTACACCACTGGTTACTTCGCTCCATTTTGAGGTTTCTCCTCTAATCAGTACTTTCTGTTTTCTACATGTTAACCACTCCCTAATCCATGTGCAAGAATTTCCTTCAATCCCTACTGCGTTCAGTTTGAGAATTAATCTTTTATGCGGGACTTTGTAAAAAGCTTTCTGGAAATCTAAATTTCATCATCATGTCACGTTCGGTACTTTAATAGGGCAGCACTCGGGTCGATTGATATCAGTTTATATTATTCCCTGTATTCGTGCACGTCTCTTAGTTTTAGTTTTACTTTCACCCATGTCAGGTATATGAGGAAATAAGGAAAATGAACACAAATATTTGCGGTTAAAGCGAACCAGTCAGTTTTTATATTTAATCAAACAAACCACACAATACTCTTATATATTTTGCATTAAAAGAACCAGTTGGGTTTATCCTTATTTTCTGGTGTTCAGGTCAATACAATATATACTCTTTGCACATTTGTATGCATGGATTATTACAATGACTTACACACTAAATATGATCATCCTTGTTGTGGCAGGGCAGAAGCCCTGCACGGGTAAATAAATGTATATGTGTAAATATTATATGAAAAAGTGTTTGTTAGATATGGCAGGGCTGGAAGTTAAAATTCCAGCCCTGGTTGTTTTGGGTGTGTTTGTGGTGGTGATTGGCAGGAATAGGGTTAATTCCTGTCCCTGCCAGATACATGTGAAAATGTGGCCAGGCATTGGTTAAATGATTCACTGTCAATCAACCCTGGCCACATGGTATATAAGGGAGCTACACAGCTCCATGAGAGGAAACTGCCTGAGAGAGGGGAGACCACATGGAAGGTCTGTTTGTTGACTTTTATGATTTATTTTCTTAAGATAGTGAAGGTGAATGCCCAGCCTATGGTTTCTGTATATTGTTTAAACCTTTTAATTATCTATTAAATGTATTTATCTTAATGCTAGAAGTCTCAGAAACAAAATGTTAGAACTTGAAGGTACTGCACTAACAAGTAACTACGATGTGATAGGTGTTACAGAAACTTGGTTGTCTGAGAGTGATGGAGATGAATATAATATTAGTGGGTACACACTGTATAGGAAAGAGGTGGAGGGGTAGCGCTATGCATAAGAAATAGTCTTGAAGCCCAGGTGTTAAATCTGGACAAAGAAAACCATGCCGAATCAATATGGGTCAGAATAATGGACAAAAATTCAAAGGGCATAATAATAGGAGCATGCTATAGACTGCCAAATTCAGACACTGAGCAAAATAATCTGTTATACAATGACATTAGAAATGTGTGTAGAAAAGGAGAAGCCATACAATGGGGGATTTCAACTTCCCCCGTATAAAATATGAGAACCCGGTGGGGAGCGCGTCGGAAGAAATTGAAGTGGTGGAAATGACAAATGACTGCTTCCTACGCAATTTGTCAAGGATTCGACATGAGGGGAGGCATGCCTTGATTTAGTCTTTTCAAATAACAAAGACAGAATAACTAAAACAGAGAGCCATTGGCAAACTCAGACCACAACATGGTCTCATTTGAAGTGATTTTTAAAACCTCAAAAGTAATGACTAAAGCTAAGGTTTACAATTTTAGAAAAGCAAACTATGAAGGTATGAAGTAGATTGGAGTAAAATAGAGAAAACATCTACAGAAAAAGGATGGCTGTTTTTTAAAAATGTAGTACTAGAGGCGCAAAACAATTACATCCCAAAAGTAGACAAATCTAAATCTAAAACAAAATGGCCAAAATGGTTTAATAGATCAATTAAAACAAATATTCAACGAAAAAAGGCACTTTACAGAGCGTTTAAAAGGGACCAAAAAACAAAGTACACAGAAAGAGTACTTGGAACTGCAAACACAAGTCAAAAAGGAAGTTAGAAAGGCCAAGAGAGAGATAGAAATATCAATATCAATATCTAAGGGGGTTAAAACCAATTCCAAAATGTTTTTCCAATATTATAACAGCAAGAGAACATTCAAAGAGGAGGTTAAATGTCTAAGAGACACAAATGGCAAAATCATAGACGAAGAAAAAAAAAATAGCAAATATATTAAATGATTACTTTCACAGGTTTTTACAAAGGAGGACACGGACAACATGCCCCACATGTCGACCTGTTCCTATCCAATTTTAAATAACTTTAGCATAACAGAGGCAGAAGTGTTAAGGGGACTAGGAGGTCTTAAAATAAACAAATCCCCTGTGCTGGATGAGATCCTCCCAATAGTAGTCAAAGAAATGAAAGAAGTTATTTACAAACCGCTAACCAAGATCATGCAACAGTCTCTTGACACAGGGGTTGTACCGACAGACTGGAAAATAGCGAACGTAATACCGATCCACAAAAAGGGAGACAAAACCGAACTAGGTAACTACAGACCAATAAGCCTGACTTCTATAATATGTAAACTTATGGAAACTATAATAAGATCCAAAATGGAAAATTACCTATATGGTAACAATATCCTGGGAGACAGTCAGCATGGTTTTAGGAAAGCTAGATCATGTCTAACTAACCTGCTTGGTTTTTTTGAGGATGCAACATTGACAATGGATAATTGCAAAGCATACAACATGGTTTATTTAAAGTACTGTGGAGCGAGGTAACCAGTGGTGTACTACAGGGATCAGTATTAGGTCCTTTGCTATTCCTAATCTATATTAATGATTTAGATTCTGGTATAGTAAGCAAACTTGTTAAATTTGCAGACGACACAAAAATAGGAGGAGTGGCAAACACTGTTGCAGCAGCAAAGGTCATTCAAAATGATCTAGACAGCATTCAGAACTGGGCAGACACATGGTAGATGACATTTAATAGAGAAAAGTGTAAAGTACTGCATGCAAGCAATAAAAATGTGCATTATAAATATTATATGGGAGATACTGAAATTGAAGAAGGGAACTATGAAAAAGACCTAGGAGTTTATGTTGACTCAAAGATGTCTTCATCTAGACAATGTAGGGAAGCTATAAAAAAGGCCAACAAGATGCTCGGATATATTGTGAGAAGTGTTGAATTTAAATCAAGGGAAGTAATGTCAAAACTTTACAATGCATTAGTAAGACCTCACCTAGAATATTGTGTTTAGTTCTGGTCACCTCGTTACAAAAAGGATATTGCTGCTCTAGAAAGAATGCAAAGAAGAGCGACCAGAATTATCCCGGGTTTAAAAGGCAGGTCGTATGCAGACAGGCTAAAAGAACTGAATCTATTCCTTGAGTCTCTGTCCATCCGGCCATCCTGTCACACTTGTACTAATACTCATAAGCTTACCCTTGTACAGGAACATGATGTCGTCACAGGTAAAGAAACAGAAACTGTGTTTTTCTTTCAGTATTCGGCTGAGTGCCAGGTGACAATCAACAAGCTTTTTTGAAGCTCAGTATGACAGCTTGGGATAAGCTGCCTGGGTGAATGCACACGATCTTTGATCTTTCATCAAGTATTTATTAACTTTTCAGTCACCACGCACAGTTCCTGTCCTTTTTCAAGTGGCCTATCGTTTGCCCGATATCTTTCTCTGCTGATTGATTGGGTTCTAGCGGCACATTGGTTCTACTGGTTTGCGAATCTATTTTAGAAGTATGAGGCTCCATCTTGGTAACGTTCATAGTCTAGAATATTCTCATGCACCTGTTAGTCTATCAGCTCAGCATTCTTAAGAAAGTAATCTAGGTCAGTGAGTTTATTTAAAACTGTAAGGGTACTTTTTAACAACAATTTATCTTTATCCTTTTTACACAGACAGAAGCTTGCTGACACATCCTGCCTTGAAGCTGCAGACACAGAGAAGCAGAGAACACATTATGCTTTTATTTTTTCTGCATCAAGTAGGATGCCAGCTACTTCAGAATCAAGTGGGATTCCTCCTGGATCCAATTCCCAGCATCACAAGTATTTGGAGTTCTCCTGGGCTTCACCCTGTATTGCAATACAATCTCTCCTTGTCCTTCCCTATAGTCTGCACAGTTTATTGACTGGTTGATACACCCATCAATCTGATCATGGCATACTGTACAGATGCTTTCTATGTCCCTTTATTATCCAGTATGGTTTAGTTAGCACTAGACAGGACATAGACTGAAGGGAGCATGCGTTCCTCATGTATAAATCTGATAATAATCCCCTGGTTTGGACTTTTTAACTACCTTTTCCATGACAATCAACAACATAACAACAAAAACTTAAGCTCGTTGAGCTCAAGGAAGTGTGGTATGCCTCCTCCATAACTGCAAGTCAAGTTGTTTGTGGTCACGTGGTTAACTCCTCAACCAATGCAATTATCAGACCTAATTATACAAGCACGATCGTTCACGCAATTAAGCAAATTATGCAATTATCAGATATACATTTGAGCGGCGTAAACAAATAGAGAATTTATGGTTGGCTACCCAGAAATTGCTATGCATTTAAATGGAGTATGCAGTTATCCACTGTGTCCATATAATGTATAATACATATTTTTTGTATTAATAATAATAATAATAATCATAGTTTTGTAACATGAACAGCAACAACAGAAAATATCAAATTGCAGTTTGCAGTAAAGTCCTAAAACTGTCACACTGTTCTACACTCTCTAGTATAGCTGAACAGATCACACTTACCGATGGAGGGGCGGGTGGCTTTCTTCTTTCAGCACAGTGGTAAAGGTCAGCTTATATAGTGTTGACAGTCCTATTGACTGCCTATATACAGTTTGTCAAATACATTCTTATCCTGGGTGGAGATGTCCCCCCGTGTACACCACACCTAATACTTATTCTGGCCAAACCTGCTGAACTAGTTGTTATTTCTAATTGGAGTCATAAAACATGAGCCATGAGAGTTCTGTTTTGGGTTTACCAGCAACCTGAGAAATTGAAACTCAACAGCCATGATGACAACTCACCAAACAACACTGGTTTACACAATTTACACAAATCACAGCATAATCACGCAACCACTTAATCACTGCCCTGCGCTACGAGAACCAGTCTTGCTCTGAAAAGCAATCTCTGTTCATTTGAAAATACTGTGTCTCAATTAAACAAATAGAAGTGTTGACAGTGCTATTGACTGCCCGTATCTAGCAGTAGTTCCCAGGACGTTTTTATTGCCTAATACCTGAAAGCTTGTAAACCGAGGTGACCTCGTTCCCAATCACCGCAAGTCATTTTCACTAAATACACTCTTTAATTTGACAGATAAATGATTTAATTCAGATACAATTCATTAAGGGTTAAATGTATTGTATAGGTTACAAGGATTTGACCAAATCTAAATGTAACCATTGTACTGGAGAATTCTGCTTGTCTGTTCTTAGACTGTCGTCTCCTCCTAAACCAAAAGACCCCCACTGTGGTCTTAGCTTCAAAGACTTCAAGGTGTGAGTAAGCTAGTTTGATTATATTGAATAAACAAAAATGGACTGCATTAGGGCCTCATTCACTACACAGTGGTAATGTGTTTTGCAGGCAGGAAGCCCCTTTACTGCATGCTTTGTACACCTGCTATATTCACTAACTAGTGGCAGGCAACCTAGCGAGTGGGAAAAGTACCGTGTTGGATCCATTTAAATATAAGGAATAATAAATACATTTTAATTATGACATCCCATGAACATGACCCACTTTACTGCACACACTGGGACAGTTCAATAATCTACAAGTACAGAATGTTACAATTCTTACAAAATATCACAGTACGAAGTATCGCATTATAAAATATCACATTACAAGTAATCACATTATAAAATATCACATTACAGAATACGGTCAAATTTAAGTAAGATCAAAATACATAGGGTTAGACAGTACAATACAAATAATAAAGGCCCAACCACACGGCACATCTTCAGTTTAATCAGTGTTTGAGTTGCACGCGGAGGTGAGCAGTTTTAGACCCAGGTGGGCTTATTTTTGAAGGCTGGTAACTTACGTTGTGTAAACCAGTTAAGTCAGCATAAAAAAATATTATATACTACTCAATTGTGACTCTTCTGTACTCTCAGCATCCCTGCCTGATAATTGACTGACAGAAAAAAAATAAATTGCCTTGTTTATTTTAGCTTGCTCCTGTCAGTGATGGTGTGTGTAAGGTGAAAGAGATGCCTCCATGACTCCTCTCATATGCCACGCGACCTGTACCATCCCACAGGCTCCAGATTACCCATTTCTTTCTTCTTGTGCACAATTTACCAAACTTTACCAAAGTATTATTTACCATAATACAACTGGCAATGTTACAAACCCTGTGTGAAATAAACCACAAGCTTCACTTAAGGATTCTGAACGCATGTTCACGTTTGTTTTTTTTTCTTTTCTTTAAAAAAAAAAGTGTTACATTATAAAAACATTCTATACAATTAATGTATGTAAATAAAACTTTTGTTGGGGGACGGTTAAAGCAGATGGATAGTTTCAGAAATGTCATATAAACCTAAATGAATTACTCACACTTAGAGTGCCTGGATTCACGTGAACTGATAACAGTATATTCACAGTGTCTGTGTTCTGACACCACGTGGGGCAAAGTGGTTGATAGTGTGCAGGTGCAGGTGATTAAAGAACAGACAGGCAATTGTAATCCAGGTGAAAAGGTTTGTTTTTATTAGTTGTTTTGTCCAGTGTGTGACGGCAAAACAAACTGTAAATAATAATGATGGTAAGTAATACAGCGGCGTGTATTACTTACATTTATAATCTCCAAGCTGGTCCCGAAATAATAGTCCTGTTATTGTATCCCCACATTAAACACAATGAATTAGTCTGCCACAAGTACCAAAAAGCTAGATCAACCTGTTGCAACTTAATATGTATATCATTAAGTCTGCCACAAGTACCAAAAACTGGATCAACCTGTTGCAACTTAATGTGTATATCATTAAGTCTGCCACAAGTACCAAAAAGCTGGATCAACCTGTTGGAAAGCACTTCGGCTCTCAAAACCATAGCCTTGCTGATATGAAGATTCGAAGATATAAAACCTAACATGTTAGGTAAAAGGGAAAACCTCTGGACAGGACCGGTTCTAGCAATTTTGGGGCCCTGTGGCAAAGTGGGTGATTGTGAACAGGTGCAGAGGTGATGCAGTGCAGGAATAACACAGACAGAGAGAGATATGGTATGGAAAAGGGTATGTTTATTTTTTTATAATCCAGGTCTGGTGACCAAAACAATGATCTCTGGCAATACATAGCAATGTGTAATGCACAGGGTTAAATAATAAAGGGTTGCAGTCCCAAACAATAAACACAGATATCCCTCCTACAATATACAAACACGGTCACCAGTCCTGGGTGCGTGCTGTAGTGCTCGTGGTGGGTGATACAGGTTTATAAGTGACAGTAGTGCAGTGCTGTAGTGCTCGTGGTGGGTGATACAGGTTTATAACAGTGACAGTAGTGCAGTGCTGTAGTGCTCGTGGTGGGTGATACAGGTTTATCAGTGACAGTAGTGCAGTGCTGTAGTGCTCGTGGTGGGTGATACAGGTTTATAACAGTGACAGTAGTGCAGTGCTGTAGTGCTCGTGGTGGGTGATACAGGTTTATAAGTGACAGTAGTGCAGTGCTGTAGTGCTCGTTGTGGGTGATACAGGTTTATAACAGTGACAGTAGTGCAGTGCTGTAGTGCTCGTTGTGGGTGATACAGGTTTATAACAGTGACAGTAGTGCAGTGCTGTAGTGCTCGTGGTGGGTGATACAGGTTTATAAGTGACAGTAGTGCAGTGCTGTAGTGCTCGTGGTGGGTGATACAGGTTTATAAGTGACAGTAGTGCAGTGCTGTAGTGCTCGTGGTGGGTGATACAGGTTTATAAGTGACAGTAGTGCAGTGCTGTAGTGCTCGTGGTGGGTGATACAGGTTTATAACAGTGACAGTAGTGAAGTGCTGTTCAGGGTTTGGTCCTGGCCCTTGGCGACAGCTCCGGAACGTGTTAGCCGTCTAATAATTACAAACAAGAACAATTAGACAAACAAAACAAAACACTCACGGTACTTTTATCACTGGGTCTCTCACGGGTCCTTACAGGTTTAATATTCAAACCAAAGCAAAGGAACCGCTTACGATCCTCCATCCCCCTTATATGATGTCACGCCATGCTCTAAACCCTGCTGAAGTCAAATAATGCTGTGAGCTACTAAACAACCTGCAACAAAGGCTGTTCCCCGGCCGTCAGGTGAACAAGATCCGTTGTGTGAACACAGAGCGAGCCCTGCAGCTGCTGGACCGCCACACACTGGGGAGCCCAGCCTGCATCATCATCCACACCGGCACCAACAACCTGGGCTCCCTACACCAGCACACTGGCAGAGCCATGAAGAGGGTGGCAAAGAGAGCCTCGTTGGAGTTACCCGACTCCAGAGTGGTGATCTCCACACTGCTACCACGAGCCGACATCCCCCCACACATCATCAATGCCATCAACACAGAGCTAGCCAGGGGCTGTGCCACCCTGCCCAATGTGCACCTGGCACACCATCCTGCTGTGGGCCCCTGGCACCTGTACGACAAGGTGCACCTCAACAAGAAGGGGGTAGGGGTATTCACCAGGACCCTGAAGGATGCAGCCCTCGGCTGTGGTCCAACCAGCCCCTGTCTGAACACCCCCAGCAGAGCTCAGTGGAGCAAGAAACCCCCAGGTGCCACAGCACACACCCCCGTGCCGCACACCCTCCATTCAGCACCCCCCCCAGCCCCCCGCACCTGCCAGGCCCAATGCCCACAGAACAGGGGCTGCAGCAGAGCCTGTCATTGCTGGAGCAGTACTGTCAGTCCGGGACCCTGGCAGTAAAACTCAAAAAGACCAATAATGATTTTTCAAAAAAAGGCCAGATCTCAGGGAAACAGATATCACTTTACACTTGGCAACACCACCCTAGAGCACACCACCAGCTACACTTACCTGGGTCTGACCATCAGTGCGTCAGGCAGTTTTAACCTGGCAGTGAATGCACTAAAAGAAAAAGCACTCAGAGCTTTTTATGCCATCAAAAGAAGATTCAATAAAATCAATATACCTGTCAAAATCTGGCTAAAATTAATTGACAGTGTTATCCAGCCCATTGCGCTATATGGTAGTGAGGTATGGGGTCCACTCAGTCAACAAGACCACACTAAATGGGACAAACACCCAATCGAAACCCTGCATGCTGAACTATACAAGAATACACTGCAGGTGCAAAGAAATACACCAAACCACACATGCAGGACAGAATTAGGCCGATACCCAGCTCTTATTAATATAAAGAAAAGAGCACTCAAATTCTGGTTGCACCTTGAAAAAAGTGAACCTGACTCACTCCAGTACAAGGTCCTCCAGACCCAAGAGCTCAGCCCTGAAAAGAGTCCACTATGCCAGCTGGCTCTGAAGCTCATCACACTGACCCCCTTCAATACTAACTCCAACCAGCTTCAGGTCAGCACTGCTTACCAGCACCAAATCAGAGTAAACCAAATTATAAAACAAACCAAAAACTCCTATCTGGAACACTGGGACACAGAAAGAAAATCCCAAAATAAACTTGATTGCTATCGGGCCCTAAAAAGAAACTACAGCCTAGCAGAGTATCTCTCCACTGTCAGAGATACGAAGCAGAAACAGATCCTGACCAAGTACAGACTCAGTGACCACAGCCTGGCCATAGAGACAGGCAGACACAGGCAGACCCGGCTGCCTAAAGAAGATCGGCTCTGTGGTCATTGCGAGACAGGAGAGGTGGAAACTGAGATGCACTTTCTCCTACACTGTATAAAATACAGCCAAATCAGAGAGTCATTCTTCAATAAAATTCAACAAAAATATCCTGTTTTCAGACAAACGGCAGACGCAGAGAAACTTGCTGTCCTCCTAGGGGAGGGACACACAGCTCCACTGGCTGCCAAATATGTAGCCACCTGCCACAACCTGAAGGGCACGCAGTGACACGGCACAATTTAACAATTTAATAGTTTCAATATTATTATTTCAATATTTATTTTAATTTCTGTATTATTATTATTTATCTTCTATTTTATTTATTATTATTTTGTTACCATGGTTCCTTGTTTGTACATACAATATATATATATATATATATATATTGTAATAAGATTGCACCTCACACGGGTTCGTTGCCCCTTTAAAAACTTGACCCAGACACCAGAAATTGATTTTTCAAGCGCGTTGGCGCTATTTTTTTTAATGAACACCAAACAAAACAAAACACACAAAATAAACACCTAGCTCTTTACGAGCAGTAACTAGACAGGCAGGTCCCTGACTCACTCGCAGGACGGCTAAACCGTTTACCTGCCAAACACCTTAAACAAAAAACACACAGGTTTAATACCACATACTTTTTTACCTCATGACTGCCAGGAAGCAGAGCACTCCTTTCTGCCTCCTTCTCCTTAGCAGCCCTGAGCAAACTGACTGCCTTCTTTAAATACCCTGCACCTGGTTCTAATTTAACAATAATTACCAGGTGCAGGGGATAATTAATAATAAAACAATTAATAAATTAAATAAAACAATAAAGCAAAACAATTAAACAATTAAATTACACAAATGTGCATTCCGCACATGTTTTTTCTTCAGGGAGGCTTTAACCCCCTCCCTGCTGTCTTACAATATATATATATATATATATATATATATATATATATATATATATATATATATATATATGCATCTGTTCGTAATATGTATGTAATTGCTTTGGCAACACTGTGGAAAATAAGTCATGCCAATAAAGCACTTTGAATTGAATTGAATTGATATTTATTGGAGGGGTCGGGTGCAGGCTCAGGTGGCCCACAGTCACCACCCCACGTGGGTCAAAACACACGGTAGGGGGCATTGGGCATACCTGGTCGCCACCACCCACTGTCATACTTGCCATTGAGGTTGTGATACACCATGTTCCATTCTGCATCTGGGCACCGTGCTCGTACCCCAGCTTCGGGTGTACAGTGGCATCCATCACCTGTGCTGACAGGTTTGTGCTACCGGCATGATCACATAACATGGCATCCCCGAATTCAATACATTCAGCTGACCTCAGATACAGTGGCAGCAGTGCAGCAGTGTGGAGTAGTGGTTAGGGCTCTGGACTCTTGATCAGAGGGTCGTGGGTTCAATCCCAGGTGGGGGACACTGCTGCTGTACCCTTGAGATTACTTTAGTTCCTGTTTGCGCATAGGCAAGATGTGTGTAATTCAGTATCTAAATAAGGAACACATTGCAGTGGCCTCCTCGGGAGGCATCATTGAATTGTCTTGGAATTCTTCCAGCGCGCTCTTTAGCATTTCAATATCCCGCAGGAGATCAAGGGACTTGAGCTGATACAGCACAGCCACGTCTGAGGAAAGCACAGTGCTAGTGTAAAGATTGTTCAGAATGCCACCAACAGTCGCAGGAGGAACCATGGGCTCAGAAACGGGATGTACAGTCAGCAAAATGGATTTCTTACAAGCAACGCAGGAGATCTAACACCTCTGCTGCCTTCCTTTCCGTTGCATCCAGATCTTCATCTTCACTGCTAATTATGTTAGGGACTATTCCTCAGAGGAAGGTTACACAGCGAAATATCAGAAGTTCAAGGTAAATATAGGTTTTAAATTTTTTTTTTGAAAAAATAATGAAGAAATGCATAGTTTTCTAATAGCGACAAAGCCCTCTCGATGCAGACGCTACCGTGTGGTAGATGACCTTGACTTTCGTTAGTGCCCTCGCCTACGGCTCACGACGCATACCTCTAGAAAAAGAGCATAAAGGCAGACCAGTGGTAGTGCGAACGTTTTTTCTTGTAGATACTGAGCAGATCACCTTACTCTTATTGCAAACAACAAATTAAATGATAAATCAAAAAGGTACAAGGATACCAATAAATGTAAGTAAATAATACGACTTACAAAGTACTCTGGGTTCAGCATGCCTAATGGGATGGGTGTGCTTGGTAATTCCGGCACAGGTCATAAAATCGCTGTTTCATTCCAGGCAATGATATCGGCATGTCACTCTCCACATGCAGACGTGCTCTGTGCTTTGTCTTCAGTGCTGTCAGTGCGGAAAACCCAGTCTCACACATATATGTTGTAGCAAAGTGTACTATAGTTCTTAGAGCTTTTTCGCTAACAACAGGGTACTCATCCATAATGTGTATCCAGAACTGTGGTACCGGAACAGCAGAGAATTTCATCTTTAAAGTCCCATCGTTTGACAGTTCAATCAACTCCTCTTGGGATTTCAGGTCCAGGTTTGTATCGATTTCAGAATCAAACGGATTTCGGATCCAATTCAAATGTTTGTTTTCGAGCTTTGGAAAGTATTCACTGAAGTAATGTTGCAGATGAATCAAATGAGGCACGATGAGTGGCAGAATGCTGCTAGTACTCATGCTGGAAGATTTAAGTTCTTCATGTAAAAGTGGAAACATTTCTGTCACTCCTTTATTAAGTTTATTTTCCTAGAGAGCAATTTTTTTAGTGACTGCTATAACTTTGTCTTGCCTATTTAATACGGTTACGTCACGTTCTTGAATGCTTTGATTCAAAGCATTTAACTATCCAAATATATACAACACGTACGCTAGTTTCAGAATCCATGTAGGATTTTCAAAACAACTTGCGAGTTGGCTATTCTATGGTGATAAGAACTGCTTCAGCTCATGTCGAAGTTCAAACACTTGTTGCATGACTACCCCCCTTGACAGCCAGCGTACTTCATAGTGGAGCAGTAAGTGCTTGTGGCTCGCACCCATTTCACTACAAAGCACAGCAAACATTCTGTATCACGTCTTACAGCAGCTGGTTAAAATCATCATCCATACGTTTGGCAGCAAGTGCTTCACGGTGAAGCATGCAATGACTTGCAACGGCATTTGGAGAGTTTGTCTTTATAAAAGCTACAACACCATTACGTTTTCCGGTCACAGCAGCCGCACCGTCAGTGCACACTCCCACACATCGAGACCAGTCTATTGAATTTTCTTGATTATATCCATCTAGCTCTCTGGATATTTCCTCACCAGTTGTTCTCCTTGGTAATTCTTTACAGAAAATTATTCTTCAAATCCCCCCCCCCCCCTTCTATAAACCTAACATATACGAGTAGCTGTGCAGCATTTGCAACGTCTGTACTTTCATCTAACTTCAAGGCAAAGTACAGGCTAGCACGCAACCTATCCAAAAGCTGAACAGAAATATCTTCTGCCATGTCACATATCCTTCAGGACACAGTGTTGTTTGACAAAGGCACCACTTCAATTTTTTTGGCTGCTTCCTCACCCAGTATTTCACGAACAATATCTACAGTCGCTGGCAACACTGATTCTTCCCAATTATATGCATTTTTTTGAGCGAGCAATGTGGTATGAGGCTAGAAAAGACACCTTTAAGGCTCTCTCTGGAACAGTAACGTGCTGCTTAAAAGTTTTAGAATTTGGGATTCCTTTCTTTTAAAAAAATCTATAGATTTCCCAGCTTCATTTGGGTGTTTTTGTTGTAAATGCCGTTTGATGTCTTGAGGCATTCATTAGATAGGATTTCAAAGCACATCACACATTTCGGGTAATCAAGGCCGTCTTTCTTCGTAATGCAAGAAAACCTGAACTGAATGTACTCAGCATCATATTTTCGAGGTTTTGATTTTTATGCCTTTATTGAGGATGGCTGCTCGTTTGTACAGGTGGTTCTTGTGGATGTCTTCACTGAGGATGGCTGCTCGTTTGTTCAGGTGGTTCTTGTGGATGTCTTCACTGAGGATAGCTGCTCGTTTGTTCAGGTGGTTCTTGTGGATGTCTTCACTGAGGATGGCTGCTCATTTGTTCAGGTGGTTCTTGTGGATGTCTTCACTGAGGATGGCTGCTCGTTTGCACAGGTGGTTCTTGTGGATGTCTTCACTGAGGATGGCTGCTCGTTTGTTCAGGTGGTTCTTGTGGATGTCTTCACTGAGAATGGCTGCTCGTTTGTACAGGTGGTTCTTGTGGATGTCTTCACTTAGGATGGCTGCTCGTTTGTACAGGTGGTTCTTGTGGATGTCTTCACTGAGGATGGCTGCTCGTTTGTACAGGTGGTTCTTGTGGATGTCTTCACTGAGGATGGCTGCTCGTTTGTTCAGGTGGTTCTTGTGGATGTCTTCACTGAGGATGGCTGCTCGTTTGTACAGGTGGTTCTTGTGGATGTCTTCACTGAGGATGGCTGCTCGTTTGTACAGGTGGTTCTTGTGGATGTCTTCACTGAGGATGGCTGCTCGTTTGTTCAGGTGGTTCTTGTGGATGTCTTCACTGAGGATGGCTGCTTGTTTGTTCAGGTGGTTCTTGTGGATGTCTTCACTGAGGATGGCTGCTCGTTTGTTCAGGTGGTTCTTGTGGCACTGGTACTCATGGAAGCATCACTGTATTCGTTTTCTTCTTCAGACTCCTTTCGTTCAAAAACCGCTCCATTTTGACGTGTTACACTCTGTCGAGCAGAAGTGGAATGTTTTATTTTATCAACGGGGAGAAAATATATCTAGAAGTTGAACAAAAAATATATATATACATGTAGTCTCATGTAAATTGCATTAATATGAGTGTTGGAAAACATGAAACAAGTATTGAATAGCAGTTTGCTACGCATGAGGAATGACGGCTGTATTCATGTTATTTTTCTGAAAAGTGAACATTGGATAGAAAAAACTGTTAGTTCCAAAAATGCAAGCACTGCTGTGATAGATGAAGGCTGCAATATGGTAGAGAAGTTAAGATTATTTTGTGTCAAAGCAAATGGCTGGCCAGCAGCACACGGCTGTATAAACAAGTCCTTTGATCTCCAGCCCTGACATGAAAGAAGTTTGCCCTTCGGGAGTCCACTGGGGTATAAAACTAGTTAACAGGTTTTTGCTTAGAAAATACAGCTGGTTTATGACAGGGTCATAAAGCTAATTTTCAAGGGGACCAAAGAGCCAGGCTCTAAGACTTCAGAGAGATCCAAAGAGAAAAGGTCTCAAGAAGATGACAAAAACCAGATGTATGGACCTTTGTGACACCAGGGTCTGAAGAAAGCACTGAGTTCAGAGATCTTCACACTAGATCACACACACACACACACACACACACACACACACACACACACATACACACACTCACACAAAATGGAATATATGGCAACAGGATAATGAGTTGTACCTTTTCTATTGGTTAAGTGTCAGAGAAAGAGGAGGAGAGAGACACCTATGCAGAAGGGTATTTAATGTCATGCAACAATTGTAAGAACGAGTATTCTGTGTCCTGTACCTGGGACCAGACTCCCTGCATATTTCAATAAACCTAACAACTGACTGAAGAAAAGGACTCTGTGCAGTTTCTTGAATCTACTTACTCACCATCCTCTTTTTTAAGTTACATCATTTGGCGAGCCACCGGCGGACTGTTTCCTGTTACTTTTTTTTCAAAAAACCGGGGAGGTTTTGATACCTGACTGCAGAGAAACCCATTTGCCCAGCCTGAATCCCGTGCACAGGACCAGGACAAAGTGAATGGACAGAGACTGCTTCTAACTTCTGACCAGACGGTGTGGAGAATCTTTGAATCAGGACTTCAGCTCGAACATATAACCACGTACATTGGTGAGTAGTTACTGGTTTATTGTTTTATATGCAGTGTTTAGAATGTAGTGAGAATCAAGGGTAGAATATGAAAGAGGACTTCTTGATAATTCATGTACATTGAGGACACAATTAGTTAAGTCAAGAGAGATTGACCGCTGAACTAAAAGTGTATTGACTATTAGGACTTTAGGTATGAAAGAGGACCTCTGGATTCTTAAAAAAGTCGGAGTAAATCGTGTAGTGTTATGACGTGCCAGTAGAGTCTATTGGACTAGTTACACGGACTTGTATAGCTCAACAGGTATGGGCATACTCGGATTTATGTTTTATGTTTGTTTGAGAGGATTTGTTACACCTGTTTTGTCTTTGTTTTTACTGTTTGGTTTATAAGTCACGATAAGGGGGCAATAGGATAAGCCTCTTATTTAACTGTCCACATTAGGTGGTACAGATAAGGAACAATCAGACAATAAGTTCCAGTTAAGCCCAAATAGCACATACAAAAGTGTAAATTAAATGTGCAATAAACCAAAATAAAAGTCTATGCTTCGTTAAGCATAGCTTTAAACACAGAATATTGGTAAAAACAAGACAAAACTAAAAACAAGTTGTTTTGTTAGTTTTGTGTTTTGTTGGGAGTCTGATCAACTCCAAATATGTTAGAAGCTGACCCTCAATATCATCAAATGGATGACTGGAGAATATGGAACATAGACTATGTGTTAAAACATGGCAAAAAGGGAAGCTATGTCCAGAACAGTAATGTACATGTTCATGTGACAGGTCAGGAGTGTGTGTCTCGTAAGAAGAAAAAGACAAAGGAAATTCAAAACTGGTAGCCCAGAAAAAAAAAAAAAAAAAACTGTAATGTTAAAGATTCTATATCAATTTTGAGGAATACATGTTGTAAAAATAAAATTAAAAGGTCACATTAAAATGTAATTAAGAAGTTGCTTATTAATGATTGTTTGAGTAATTCTGATTTTGCTTAAGCGTGGAGATAAAGTAACATCTTAGTAAAACTATATACTAAGAACCAGCATGAATACTTATTGTCTTGCCTTGATCATAAGAGGGTTTGATAAGGGAAAGAGACCCATGTTAACTGATGAGTTATTTGTATTGTGTTAGTGTTTGAATGCAAAGGAATGGCCAACCTTTGAACTAAAACAATAACACAAATATACAAAGCAACAATTAATAGTTTGTTCAGGATTATATTGGTAAACAAGAGGAACATTTTGTCTTTCTGATAGAAGATTTACTTGAAAAGAAAGTGGTGGTATTATTTTGGTACGCAGGGTCTGTGTCTCCCTGGTCACAGATTCAGGGAGGAATAGGAAAAAAACTTGCGTGACCATATTTGGGCAGAGAGAGAAAAGACTGAGAATAGATCACTGTTAGACAGACTAAAAAAATAAAAAGACTTTTAGGAAGAGAACAAATGTTTGTGGAGATCAATAAATCTGAAACAAATTAAATTATCGACCTGGAAATATTTTATTAAATATTTTCATGAATGAATGTTAAGTGTTTGTTTGAGAGTGAATTTTATGTTTAAGACACGGGTGAATTTTATGAATCACCTATGAATACATATTTGAAACCAAGATCACATGAGTGGTAGAGTTTGTATTATTGGTGTAGCTAAAAAAAGTGCAGAGTTAAAATGATGTTTTATTTAAGGGGTCTGTTTATTAATGATTGTTTAGTTCATGTTGAATTAAACAGGGAGATTGCATTCTCTTTGAATGGAAAACACGTAGTTTAATAAAGCACTGATGTTATCAGTATTAACTGGGTTTATTCTGATGTTGCTAAAGCACACTACCCTACACGAGTAGAAGGAAAAAAAAAAGTTGAATTGTTAGAGAGCATAAAATACAATTCAAATGGGGAAAAAGAGGTCACAATCGATATCAGAGTGATCTACAGGGATTTCAACTTCTGCTAAGGCATCAGAATGCAGTGATGCAGGAGACAAAAGCAGTGTCACTCAGAGCTACGTGAGTGATGTGAAATGGGATGTGTTTTGTTTATGTTGGTTACAATTAGTTTTTTACGGAGCTTCTTGCAGGAGAGGTGATGATAATTAGATTAATGTGATAACTGAAACATGAATAAATCGTGAGTGACATGAGATTATTGATGGTGCAGTATAGGACTGCTGGCTTGATGGATTGTGATACTGGTATGATAGACAGTCTGTTGGTTAATGTTTGTGTGTTTGTCTGTGAATATAGGGTATGAATACTCTTTTGTGGAAGTTCAGCACAGGACGCTGAGCTAATGGCAATATTGTGATGCAAAATAAAGTCAACTTCTCACTGTCTAATACAGAACAGACAGTAGCAAAAGTAATTATGCACTCACAGTAATACAAATGCACTTGGTAGGATTGACCATGGGGAAACGCCCGTGTAAATTAATCAAATAAAGAATATATTCGCTGGCTTAAGCATGAAGCAACCTGCGCCCTGGTTGGCAAAGTACAGTGATTCCATGTCCTCTGCCACCCAAAGAGCATTGGGTTGGTAGAGCTTGTGGATCACATTCTAAAAAGGAAGCATCATAAACAGGTGCTCATGAAGGTCAGGTTTATGTGCACACACATTTTCTTTTTCTCACTGGACTATTTCTATAATAGATCCTGATTTATTTTGATCTGCTAAAAGGATGCTGTTATTAATTGCAGCAAGAATAGGCAGTACTTTTATTTCTGTATGCGTTATTGAGAAACATTAACGTTTGAATACATTTCTTTGTAAACTTTCTTTTCAACTGTTATTGTGATATGTGCTCTGGACGTCTTGCCAAGAAGGGAGAGATCAATGTATGACTAACATCTTACAGGACTGTTCTCAACTAGGTAATATCATACAGTATGTGGACGACATACTGTTGCAATGGGAACTGCGGAGAAGCACTATCTGTTGCTGGAGGAGCACGCTGCTCTCAAATTAAATCTAAAAGAAAGCTGCATTAATGAAATCATCTGTTTGTTTCTTAGGAGTACAGGTGGAAACTGGAGGACACACACCTGACCCAGGAAATAAAAAGCTGATTAAAAATCTGCCCCTTAGATCTTTTTGGGCATATTTGGATTCTGTCAGGACTTCATGGAAGGATACAGCGAACTAGCTGTCACCCTCTATGAACACCTGAATTGAGGCATTAAAACAGGCACTGATTCCAACCCCACTCAGGGTCTCCATTCAAATTTAAAAAAAAAAAAAAAAGCGGGGGGTTGGAAGGTTGATTGGGGAGGTCCGTATGAGATAATGGACAAACTGGGAGAAATCAATTTGAAATTGGCAATACAAAAATGAGGGAGTGAAAACTGGCTTGAAAACTAGTTTCACTGATAAGCAAGCCTGCTGGAGAACGGAAATTCCTAAGGGTACTGATGCAGTTAGTTTAGAGTAGTAATTGTGAGCAATGAAGCAGATAGAGATTTGTAGTTATTTTCAGAGTACAGACACAGGTCTAAGGCTTTTCTCTTCTCCTACAGGTTCATGCTGGAACTGATATTTTATATTATGTTCACAATATGGGGTGGACATAGGCTTTGAGAAAAATACAAGATAGAATTAACAGACATTGGCGATTCTTAGAATTCCAATAACATTATCAATGCAGATGAAAAAGAGACTATTCAAGAATTAACCTTTTTGAAATTAAATCAGATATTAATCAAAAGAATAAATACTGCACTTGTTCTCCACAGGTTCCGAGATAATACTGATGGCGTTTATGTGGAATGGAAGCACAATGCTGTTCATCGGAACTGAGAGGACCATTTCAGAAGAGTTTGTGCAGAAAGTTCCAATACACTTGTGGGACAATTTGGATATGCAAACAGGAACTGTACATATTAACCTGCAGAACTTTACAATGCTTGTCCATGATATGTAGTAATTAAGCTCTACCATATATCTGGAACAAGAGTGTAAGTTGCTGAGAGATGGTCATGAGGAGGTATCTGAAACCACAGAGACATTCTTACATATGGGGAACCATTCCAGTCTGCATATCAAAAGAAGAAATTATGATGACGTTAAAGTGACATTTTTGGGGATGTAATGGGGACTGTTAATTTCAGTTAACACACCTGATAATGAAACTACGTATTATAAACTTGGGGTATAGATGTATGATTGGTGAAAAGATTTGTCTTAGTTTAAAGATACTAAAGGTAATATGTCAGCAATCCTGGAGTGCAGAGATGGGAAGGTCTCATGTAATTTATTACTAATCACATTCAGTAAAATAACAAAAACTGCAAAGGTTGTACCATTGACCTCTAGAGGCACTGGGAGTATGGAGTTTGTGTTGTTCATGACACTTAAGAGTGGTATTGTTAAGACATTGTATCTGCCATCCATGATAGGGAGGTAAAATGGTTGGTGTCTTGCAATGGATTATTTGGAGTGTTGTTAGGAACATAAGACTATATTAATATGTACTTGTAAGGTAATGGTACATCCTATGTTGAATGGAAATACCAATTGAAAACAGCTGTTCTACTGAAAAATATGGTTACCTATATTAGACATTAATTGTGGAAATCATGTGAACTTTGAATGATATGCTGTAGTGTTGAATATGTCTAAAATGAGGCACTATTTTAGTACTTGTTCAATGCATAGTGATCATTTTTGAAGTTATAGTTTTAGGTTTTAATCAGTCTTAAGTGCATCATAAGATTGAGATGGTCTAGAATATTGGATTCTAGAAAGATGTAATTTAACATACGGGTTAAAAATAATGATGCACCTAAATGTGTTAGAGCAACATGAGTGTGGTTCTGATCAAGAGGATGGGGATCCACAGCTGGAACATAGAGTTTATTCTGAGAGTACTGTAGTTTCGAATAGAAGATGTGATTATGAGCTTACAGAGTTAAACCAACACTGCACCGCGTAGCTAAAGAGCAGGACGGGTGGGTGAAATTGGGAGGCATAGATTGCTGTAAGGAATTGAGTACGTCAGTAATTTGCACTTGTTCCATGCGGGGTGATCTAATTTCTTGAAACAGGGCAGTAAACCGTACTATCGAGGTAAAATCACTATGAAAGTATGTCCCTTTTGCACCGCCTACCTCGGGAAGGTATCATTCTCGGACCAGAAAGAAAAACTGTTTTGGATAATGTGAATATAGTATTATCGTATGTAATGTATAATTTCACAAATCTAACTGTTATGTTTGAACAGCATTGCAAGCAACACACCAATATCCAGAATTGGCTTCAAAGGGAAATAGGTAGTACAATAAGAGATTACAAAGAGCGAATAGCCGAACGAATGTATGAAGGTAATGAGAAACGTAGGAAGAGGGGACTTTTTGATGAAATAGCAGGATGGTTTGGTGCAGGAAATTCTGTTGCAAACAGCTGGGATATTTATCAAATGTCAAAAGGGCAAACTTGGATAGCAAGTGCTGTGGGAGAAGAAATAGAAAGATTGGGGAATGGACAGATGTATGTAAATCAAGGGATTAGGCTCCAGGGTACAGCTATATATGAGCTAATGGATGGAACAGAGGGAGCCCTGCGCAATTTGACCAAAGCAATAGATTGTAGAATATTTGCGGGTGACCTTTTAAAAACAATGAAGGAAGAAATAATGGACATTAGGCTAAGAGTGGTACCTAGACATGCACAGGAGGAACTCAGGTTGAGGTTGGCAATGATCCACCCTGATCAGACTGACCTCCTGGGAGCTAGTTTAGTGTGGCCAAAGGAGAATGGCAAGGAACCACCTGGTCACATAGGGTTCTATCTCTCAATACCATACCTGGATCCTAATAACCAGTATAAAGACAGTTTGAAGATTAGACCGATAGGAGTACTACACAATGAGACAGCGATAGTTTGGGAAAAGGCTACATGGAAAGTTCAACGAGGGAACTGGAGTGGTGTGGTGCATGAAGCATGCTGTTATGAAACAAATAGTTATGTAGTTTGCCGGTGTCCTGCAATCACCGGAATTAATAGAAATATAAGCACTGAATTAGAGGTACATCCACTAGAGGGGTGGAAAAAAGCAGTGCAGGTTGGGAAATATCAATGGTGTGTGTTGAGTAACCATACCAATTTTAAATATGGAGATTTAACTTGTCAGACTTCTCCAGGATTTTGTTTTTCTCCAACACATGCAGTTCAGATTGGAGATATATATATACCTGAACCCGAAGCAGAGGAGTTCCAAATTACCGCTTGGTGGGATGACACATATCTAGATTCATATTCGGTCATTTTTTCTCAAATGCACAAATTGGTTAAAATAGCCCTTTGGCACAATTAAAAGCCACCGTATTGAAACGATATGGATGGTCAGGGCAGGCCTTAGGGCACACTTTTGGGGATTATGTTGTTTTAATAATACTGTTAATAGTAATAGTATTGATTTTATGGAATAGCATTCAGTGTTTTTGGTGGAAAAAACAACACCGACAGTTAGAAAGGACCATTGGCAGATGGGAAACTGTAAACTTACTGGGAGCCACCATGAATAAGAAATAACACCTGTGTACAGTGATAAACTGTATTTACTGTATTTTTCTGTATGTTTACTGTATGTTTATTTTTCATTTTTTGTATTATTTTTATGTATGTATGTTTGTTTGTGGTTTTTTTTTGTTTGTTTTTTGCTCATGACATACTTACATGGAGAAACAGCAAAGGCAAGGTAGATACCTACACATAATGGAGAGACTTAGAATGAGAGGAACATACTTCACTATAATATATTATACAAACACGGTACTTGATGTGACTACTCAGAACCAGCGAAGAGGACATCTGAGGGCTCGGGATCACGTAAGCAACTTGGTTGTAGCGGGTCACCCCCCTCCATCTTATATTTTAAAAGTGGGGTATGTTGGAAAACATGAAACAAGTATTGAATAGCAGTTTGCTACGCATGAGGAATGACGGCTGTATTCATGTTATTTTTCTGAAAAGTGATTTAACATTGGATAGAAAAAACTGTTAGTTCCAAAAATGCAAGCACTGCTGTGATAGATGAAGGCTGCAATATGGTAGAGAAGTTAAGATTATTTTGTGTCAAAGCAAATGGCTGGCCAGCAGCACACGGCTGTATAAACAAGTCCTTTGATCTCCAGCCCTGACATGAAAGAAGTTTGCCCTTCGGGAGTCCACTGGGGTATAAAACTAGTTAACAGGTTTTTGCTTAGAAAATACAGTTGGTTTATGACAGGGTCATAAAGCTAATTTTCAAGGGGACCAAAGAGCCAGGCTCTAAGACTTCAGAGAGATCCAAAGAGAAAAGGTCTCAAGAAGATGACAAAAACCAGATGTATGGACCTTTGTGACACCAGGGTCTGAAGAAAGCACTGAGTTCAGAGATCTTCACACTAGATCACACACACACACACACACACACACACACACACACACACACACATACACACACTCACACAAAATGGAATATATGGCAACAGGATAATGAGTTGTACCTTTTCTATTGGTTAAGTGTCAGAGAAAGAGGAGGAGAGAGACACCTATGCAGAAGGGTATTTAATGTCATGCAACAATTGTAAGAATGAGTATTCTGTGTCCTGTACCTGGGACCAGACTCCCTGCATATTTCAATAAACCTAACAACTGACTGAAGAAAAGGACTCTGTGCAGTTTCTTGAATCTACTTACTCACCATCCTCTTTTTTAAGTTACATCAATGAGGTGAGGTGGAACCTATTTAAGGGTGGGCATATAATAGTGGTCAGTCTACAGGAACCAGGGACTGAGGCAGATAGGCAAGTTCCTGCTTCAAGTAATTTTTAATTAACTATAATTGGTAACTTTTTAAGGTGGTGTTTGAATTAGCTGAGTTAGTGTGTGATTAGTACCAGGTGAGTGGTTTAATTGAATAGAAGTTAATTTGCTATCTGATTGGTTTCCACGCAGTTTAGTTGGTTCTTTTGCCATGCAGTTGTTTTTTATATATTAGGCAGCCTATTTCTGCGCCAGCAAGAAGCGCCAGCAAACCGAAGAGCCTCAACAAAAGAGCCGGGAGTCTAGCTGTGGGAGTCCAGCAAGGGTAGGCCTGCGCCGAAACACTGTTCCAATAGATCCAAACCTAACGGCGCTCTCGAAGAAGCCATCTACTAGTCAGGTCTGTACCCTCCACCCCACTGCTCCCACTGTGCCTATTTGTCTCACCTGTCCTGCTATGACTGTCTCTCACATCCCTGTTCTGTCCTCTCGCCCTTGTCCTCTGCCCTCCCTCCGCCGATGCTCCTCCAACCCCTCTAACCTCGTCCCTCTGCCTCTCCCTCCCTCCCGCACACTCTCTGGTGCACTCTGGAACTGTCACTCTTCTGCTAACAAAGCTGATTTCATCTTTGCCTTTGCCTTCCACCTCTCTCTTGATTTCCTTGCTCTCACTGAAACCTGGCTGTCTCCTGATAACACTGTAACTCCTGCTGCCCTGTCCTTTCTCTACGTCCTGTTCCACTACTAGCTAGTGGGAAGAGTAAAGGGTATGTCAAGCCATCGCTTGGCAAAATGGAAAATTCGGCTAACAGCCCAAGACAACATAACCGTGGTTAGGGACTCGGTCATTAACCCTGCCGATTACATGGCAGGAACTCATACTGGAGAACCACTTGTGTGTGAGTGTAAGGAAGAGGAAATACCTGGAATAATAAAGGAGGAGTCCCTTGAGGGGGGGGGGGAGCTCATTTAAAAGAGACCAAAAACAAAGTACACAGAAAGAGTACTTGGAACTGCAAACACAAGTCAAAAAGGAAGTTAGAAAGGCCAAGAGAGAGATAGAAATCAATATTGCTAAGGGGGCTAAAACCAATTCCAAAATGTTTTTCCAATAGTATAACAGCAAGAGAACATTCAAAGAGGAGGTTAAATGTCTAAGAGACACAAATGGCAAAATCATAGATGAAGAAAAAAAATAGCAAATATATTAAATGATTACTTTTCACAGGTTTTTACAAAGGAGGACACGGACAACATGCCCCACATGTCGACCTGTTCCTATCCAATTTTAAATAACTTTAGCATAACAGAGGCAGAAGTGTTAAAGGGACTAGGAGCTCTTAAAATAAACAAACCCCCTGGGCCGGATGAGATCCTCCCAATAGTACTCAAAGAAATGAAAGTTATTTACAAACCGCTAACCAAGATCATGCAACAGTCTCTTGACACAGGGGTTATACCGACAGACTGGAAAATAGCAAACGTAATACCGAGCCCCAAAAAGGGAGACAAAACTGAACCAGTGTCACGGGTGACCTCGAACCAGTTATTATGTGTAGTAAGAAATTGGATTCCTTTGCATGGAGAATTTCAGTGGCTAGAGTTCACGGCTCCTCGATTGATTCAGATTCAGTTGTATTAAGTCTGCCCACTAATAATGTAGAGCAAAATAGGTATTGTGGTGTTTGCAGAGCTGACCCGAGCTGAACCCAAGACAGAAGTGGAGTCCTGCTGGGAACGAGCTGAAACATTGGACATGGACTGGATGATTTAAAAATGAAATGTATTAATGAGATGATATGTACTATACTCATTTGTAATGTTTAGTGGTTTTCAGTTTGTATTTGTAATATTTAATAGTTTTAGTTTATAACCATTGCTGTAGGAATGCTCCCTCTGTATGACCCTTTAACTGGAGCAGGGACTGCCTGACACTCTAACCCAGTCAGCTCTAAACCATCTCTTATCAAGATGGGCACAGCTCCAGAATAGGGTGCTGGAATTTCTACTGAAACTTTCTAGTCTGAATAACAGAATAATGCTATATTACTAAATACATATTAACATGCTTGTTCTAAATGGTGTAGATTGTTGTGGTAACATATAATCATAGGTAGTGATAATTATTGTTAGTATGAAATACTATGAACAATTTTTATGTATAAGATCATATGATTCACTTTGCTTAATATGATAGCATACCTGAAGCTGTTTTCTATCAAGATGAGCATAGTTGAAAACTGAGTCCTAATTCAATGAAAAGAATTACTGTGTGCTTACATTCAAGAATTATAACTTCTGAATATAAAGGGAAAAGGAGTTAGAAGTATTCTTAAGGGAAAGAGAAAAACAGAAAAGGATTAAAAGACCTCGCTTTGAGTAGGTTTCTGCTTGTAATTCAGTTTTAAAATAAGTAGGTGAGTAAGAACAACCTAGAGTAAAAGCAGATGTGATCAGGTGCAGTGGTGCAGTAAATAAATCCAGTCCACACAATCCTTTTCTCCCAAAAACAGTCTGTGGACTTTAATAATAATAAAAATAATAACAAAGAACACAAAATAAGTCCACCCCTTTACCAGCGATGGTATTGGGGGGGTACACGGCAGCTTTTCTAAAAATAAACAACAACGGGACTTTGTCCGTCCCCGCGTTCTCTGTGCGCGCAGTGCTCTCGCTCCAGAGAAGCGTGGTGCCGTGAGTGGTGCGGTGCGGTGCTGTGCTGTGCTGTGCAGTGCAAGGACGTGCTCTTTATAAACCGCCGGTCCGCGGCTCACTCCTCCTCTGCAACACAAAACACACGTAAACCAAAATCATAAAAACAATACAGGCTCCGGCCGTTTGCCTTTCATTATCAGCGCAAGGGGAGGTTTTGACATAGTTGCTTCCCCTTTGTACCCAGCAAACTCCTCCCTGCAGCCCACGCGTCGCCATGATTTCTCCAATAGAGGGCTGCCCCGCAGCTGACTGCAATGGAATCGTCCTGAGTACTTGCAGCTACGCGCCCCTCCTAATATGGTCACCTTCCGGTTTCCACCTACCATCGAGGTGGCAGATCTAGGAGGCAGCTTACCTTCCCCCTTACACAGCGCCCTTTCTAATCGGGAGGGAGATTTGCAGCATCGATACTTTCTCTCTTTATCACATATCTCACCCCTCAGAGTGATGCCGAAGGAACACTCGGCCAACACTACATTCCCCAATGGTCCCCCCTCCCTTGAAAAAAAATCAGCATTTTGATGCTCCTTACCCGCACGATGTTTCACTGTATAGTGGAAGGGTTGCAGCGCCAGATACCACCGAGTTATCCGAGCGTTATTGTCCTTCATCGTGTGTAACCACCTTAAAGGAGCATGATCAGTGACAAGCGAGAAAGAACGCCCCAACAAGTAATAGCGAAGAGCATGAGTAGCCCATTTGATGGCTAAACATTCCTTCTCAATGACGGAGTAGTTAATTTCCCTAGGAGCCATTTTTTTGCTCAAATAAATGATAGGGTGTTCCACTCCGTCAACTTGTTGGGACAGGACCGCCCCCAGACCAATGTGGGAGGCATCAGTCTGAAGGATGAACTCTTTGCTGAAATCTGGTGAAATCAGAGCGGGAGCTTGACAGAGTCGCTTCTTAATCATATCAAATGCTTCCTGACACTGCCCTGTCCATTTAACTAATTTTGGAGCAGCCTTTCGGGTGAGATCGACCAGGGGGTTGACTATGGTGGCATACTCGGGGATAAAACGGCGATAATAGCCGGCTAACCCCAGTAGTGATCTCACCTGTGACTTGGTTCTCGGGATTGCCGTCTCCACCAGCGCCTGGACTTTGGAGGCGATAGGCTTTACCCGGCCATTACCCATAATATAGCCAAGATACTGGGTCTCCTGTTTGCCAAATGCACACTTGCCCAGCTTGGCTGTTAGCCCAGCCCCCCTTAGAGACTGTAGGACGGCTGAAAGCCTAATAATATGCTCCTTCCAGGTGGAGCTAAAAATCACTACATCATCGATGTATGCGGCTGCGTACTGATGATGAGGAGCTAAGACCTGGTCCATCAGTCTCTGAAAGGTGGCGGGAGCTCCATGCAACCCGAAGGGCATGGTCCGGAAATGGAACAAGCCATCTGGGGTAGAGAAAGCAGTTTTCTCTTTTGAGCTCTGAGTGAGTGGAATCTGCCAGTACCCCTTCGTCAGATCCAAAGTCGAAATTAACCGCGCCTTACCCAGTCGGTCGAGGAGCTCGTCCACTCGGGGCATTGGATACGCATCAAACTTAGAGATGGCATTGACCTTCCGGAAATCCACACAGAACCGAGTGGAGCCGTCCTTTTTGCCCACCATCACGATAGGACTGCACCACTCGCTCCGGGAAGGCTCAATGACTCCAAGCCTGAGCATATCCTCCACCTCCTCGTGAACGGGACCCCTGCGACTCTCCGGGATCCGGTACGGTCTCTCTCGGACCCTGACACCTGGCGGAGTAATAATAGCATGAGAAATAACATTAGTCCTGCCGGGCAAATCAGAAAAAACATCACTAAACCTTTCCACCAACTGGAAGAGCTCACGTTTCTGATCCGGAAGTAACTGTTCTCCCATCGGAATGTTAGTTGCAGCTAATGGATTGACAGTGGGACCAAAATCCTCTTCTAAACTGTCACCAGCTATAAACAGGGCCTCCCTTTCATTCCAGGGTTTTAGCAAGTTAATGTGATAAATTTCTGTCTTATTTCGGCGATTGGGTTGTCTAATTTCATAATTCACATTACCAATTCCCCGTATCACCTCATATGGCCCCTGCCATTTAGCATACAACTTAGACTCTGATGAAGGAAGTAGCAGCAGTACTTTATCACCTGGCCGAAAAGTCCGAATTCTTGCTTGTTTGTTGTACTGCTGCTCTTGGCGATGCTGAGCTAGTTTTAGGTTTTCTTGTGCCAAACGACCAACCAATTCCAGGCGGTCTCTTAACAGGATTACGTATTTGACTATGTTTTTGGAAGTTTTTGTTTGCTCCTCCCACCCTTCTTTCACAAGATCCAGAATGCCCCGTGGTTGCCTCCCATACAGCAGCTCAAAGGGAGAGAACCCGGTCGAACTCTGAGGCACCTCTCTCACTGCTAACATCAGGTAGGGGAGGAGTTTAGCCCAATGTTTCTGCTCTTGGGTGACAAACCGCTTCAGCATCTGTTTTAAAGTCTGATTAAAACGTTCCACCAAACCGTCCGTCTGCGGGTGATAAACAGAGGTTCGAATGGACTTAATTTGCAACAATTTATACAATTCTTTCAAACACTGTGACATGAAGTTCGTTCCGTGATCAGTGAGGATTTCTTTTGGAATCCCTACTCTCGTTATAATCTGTACTAACTCTCGAGCAACTGCTGCGGCACTAGTGGATCTCAATGGTACTGCCTCTGGATATCTGGTCGCGTAGTCCACCACTACCAAAATGTGCGTGTATCCAGAGTCAGACTGGCTCAAGGGACCCACTATATCCATAGCAATGCGTTCAAAGGGAACTGAGATCAGGGGCAGTGGGACCAGCGGGGCCGGGCGAACCCGCCCCGGCGCTACTTGCTGGCATTCCGGACACCCCGCTACATATCGCGTCACCTCACTATAGACTCCCATCCAATAAAATCAAGCCAATATTCGTTCCCGAGTCTTATCGCTACCTAAATGGCCTGAACATGGGACATCGTGAGCCAACCGCATGATCTCACGTCGAAAAGACTGAGGAACGAGTAATTGTGTTACAATCTGGCTTGTGCTCGTGGCTTGGGATACCCTATACAGCAAATGCCCGACAATAATGTGGTGAGGATATGTAAGCGGCCGGTTATCCTCTACATCCTTCCCCTCGATAGACCGAACCTGCCCCCAGATGTGTGCCAGCGAAGGATCATTCTTTTGTTCCAACGCTAGGTCCACATCTCGGTCCCAGAACTTCGGGATATCGAGCGGAGCTACAGTAGCTTCAGCACTGGGGGCCCCAGTAACCTGCCCCCGCAGGTCACACTGAGTCCCAATCCCCTTTCCCTTACATTTAACAGACTCTGAAGTTTCCCCCACCAAACCCCAGCCTTGTCTTATTGACATTCCTTCCCATTTTTCAACCCTTCGCTCTTTCTTTGTTTTTTTCGGGCGAAATCGGGAATAGAACAAATCAGCTTGCAGCGGGAATATTTTCCCAATAGTTTCCCCCGCTGCTCCCATGGTCTTACCGGAGACTGGCATTACCGTTTTATTAATCATTGTTTCAAAATATGGCCAGTCTCGACCTAAAATAACTGGATATGGCAACTTTGCAGCCACTGCCACGATTACGCGGCGGGTATGACATCCAATCGTCACATCTAATTTAGTGAGGGGGTAGTCCTTGTTATCCCCGTGAATACAGGAAATGACCACGACCCCGCGTGACCACCAAGGTACCCCCGCCAACAGAGCTTCTTCAATTAAAGTCTGCCCACATCCTGAGTCCACTAACGCGTGGGTACTCACATCACCAACCCGTACATCAACAATGCAAGGCCCCTCCCAATCATTACCCCTGGACTTACCTGGTGCTGTTGGTAGGTAATGGGAGGCCGCACCACATTCCATCGCCGCCGGACAATTCCGCGCAAGGTGGCCGACCTCATGGCACCGGTAACACGTGGGGTGAAAGGGCGCCCACGGAGCTTGTATGTCCCGCTGCCGGTTCGGCAGTGGGGAGGGGTTCTCTGTTCTCACCCCGCTGGGGGTCGACCTCGCCCTCCATTGGGGTGGAGGAAGGCCGCCCGTGGGGTGTCGATGAGAAGTAGCCCCGTGGGGGGAGGGGGTGAAGTGCTGTGGGGGTCCTGTCCTCGGAGTCGGTCCTGTCCGGGGTCGGTTGGAGGGAGGAGCGGGGGTAACGACCACGGGAGCTGATGCCACGGCATCCTCATACCCCTCAGCCAATCGGACTGCTGCCTCTAGCGTGGTGGGTCAATGCCTGGTGACCCAGTTCTGGGTGTCCGGCCCCAGCACCTTCACGAACTGCTCTACGGCAATCAGCTCGGTGATTTTTTCTGCATCGTTGGTGCCGGGGCAGAGCCACCGGGTCACATGATCCACAAGTTGCTGGGCCACCACGCGGGGTCGCAGTCCTGGGGGGCGCTGGTACTCCCGGAACCGGCGGCGGTGTGTCTCCTCTGTGATGTCCAGCCGCTGGAGAATGGCCTGCTTCACCTGGTCGTACACCAGGGCTTGCTCATGTGTCAAGGCTTGGTAGGCTGCCTGGGCCTCTCCGATCAAATTGGGGCCCAACTGGGTAGCCCACCACTCCCGAGGCCACTGAGCTGCTGTTGCCTGCCTTTCAAAGGCAACTAAGTAAGCCTCGGGGTCATCCTCCAGCGACATCTTCACTACCCTTACCCTTGGTAGGGGTACTGCTGGTTGAACCACCGGTTCCCTCCCCCGATTGGCCTCCAGGAACAAGCCATGCATCCTTTCCATCATGGCCGTCAATGATTCCTGATGCCTCCGCTCCTGCGCCTCCAACAGCGCTGCCAATGCGGTTGGGTCCATTTATAATCCCTCTTCTTGACACCAAGTGTGATCAGGTGCAGTGGTGCAGTAAATAAATCCAGTCCACACAATCCTTTTCTCCCAAAAACAGTCTGTGGACTTTAATAATAATAAAAATAATAACAAAGAACACAAAATAAGTCCACCCCTTTACCAGCGATGGTATTGGGGGGGTACACGGCAGCTTTTCTAAAAATAAACAACAACGGGACTTTGTCCGTCCCCGCGTTCTCTGTGCGCGCAGTGCTCTCGCTCCAGAGAAGCGTGGTGCCGTGAGTGGTGCGGTGCGGTGCTGTGCTGTGCTGTGCAGTGCAAGGACGTGCTCTTTATAAACCGCCGGTCCGCGGCTCACTCCTCCTCTGCAACACAAAACACACGTAAACCAAAATCATAAAAACAATACAGGCTCCGGCCGTTTGCCTTTCATTATCAGCGCAAGGGGAGGTTTTGACATAGCTGCTTCCCCTTTGTACCCAGCAAACTCCTCCCTGCAGCCCACGCGTCGCCATGATTTCTCCAATAGAGGGCTGCCCCGCAGCTGACTGCAATGGAATCGTCCTGAGTACTTGCAGCTACGCGCCCCTCCTAATATGGTCACCTTCCGGTTTCCACCTACCATCGAGGTGGCAGATCTAGGAGGCAGCTTACCTTCCCCCTTACACAGCGCCCTTTCTAATCGGGAGGGAGATTTGCAGCATCGATACTTTCTCTCTTTATCACACAGACTATAACTTAAGAAAAATAAGCATTGTCAGAAGATACACCACAAATAGAGAGCAGGAAAATTGAATAAAATCCTATTGTAATATTGCTGATATACTGCTGCTAGCAGAAAGAAATAAGGTTAGCAGCCATATGCTATAAGAAGTAACGTACTAGTTTGACTTTGAAGTTAAAAGATGCAGCATAAAGAAAAGTTGTGGTAGAACATACAAAATAAAAGGATTGAATAAATAATGAAGAATAAAAAGCAGGAGGTAGGTTTTAGAAGAATAAACTATGTGACCTGTCTTCTTGAACTCTCTATCAGCCTGCCCTTGGAGAGATTAATATTAGCTGCTGGAAGGCCTTTTTGGTGGGAGGAAGCCGGAATTTTCTTATCAGAAGGATTATAGTACCGAAGGCCTGACTGCACATGTGGGGAGTTAGAATGGATGGTCTTAACACCTAAAATAACTAGTCGAAGGGCAAAGGAGGCATATGAGATATAGGTATAGATTTATAGAAACATCCATCAATACCAAACTTGGCAAGGGAGGAGATGTCTTTAACGAACTGGATTTAGCCAGTATGAATATAGCTGAAAAATACAGGGTCATCTAAGTGTCAATTGAGTTCAGGCAATTGGGGGCCCATAGGAGAGAAAGGCATTACAACTTCACAGCTTAGTAAAATAGTTGGGTTTTTAATAAAAGGAAAACTCTATACTAGAAGAGATATAGAATAAAAGTTCCCTATAATACCGGCTAAATGTACACCAGTAAGGAAAGAAGGAAACTAATTTGAGTGAGATGACATGAAGGAATATATTTCTGAAAGCCAAGTTTATATAATCAATTATAACCATTATAAACTATAAACTGCTATATTATAAACTGTTGGTGTTGCATATATTCAAAAACACCACTTTTCCTATATTGGTGTTGCATATATTTAAAACACCACTTCTTTTTGTAATACACACATATTAAGTAGTGAATCAAAACAGCAAGGATTTTGTGAACTCTGCTTTACCTGAATTCTTCGGATAAAGAAGGGGGCAAGGATGAGTGGGTGAGATCATGGGCCAGTGTTGATTTATTGGTATATGAGTGGGACTGAAAAGTTGGTTGAATTCCTTATAGATTACTGTTTGCTAAGAGATAAGGACTGTCCATGGGGATTGATGATTTGGACTAATTGGGGCCTCTCATTGCTCGCAATGGGACAAAATTGTATAAAAACCCTGAACTGATCACACTAGGGTACCGCACTCAAGCTTGGCAGAGCTTTGTGGTCCATCCTTTGCAGATCTCCACAGAACAGTCCTTCTCTTTTGTTCACGCTACTCTTCCTTATAATAGGAGGTAAGCATATTAATGGTATTATTGTATCTCACATTTATTGGTTATATTGCTATGAGGTTTTGAAACAATGTTTTAGTATTGAGAGTGTTATATTGAATGTGCTAAAACATAGCAGTGGGTGCTTGTAGGCTTTGTGCTTAACCAGCCTGAGGGCTGCACTGAATACATATAATTGTATTATGTTATTGAAATATTAAATGCTGAAGCTTGTAATAAACTTAGGATTGCTAATAAACTACTAAACCAATATTAAAGGCATTTTAATAAAACGAAGGAGCGCTGATGTTGCTCTGATTCGTAAAACTTTGAATAAATGAGTCTGAGTGATTTTCTTGATTAAATAAAAAGGTTTTAAGGACACACCGCTCGTCCAGTGCTCGAACATAAACCACTAGGAGTTTTAAACATCTCTGTCCTCCTTAACGTCTCCCCTGAGTTAAGAGTGTGTGCAGAGCAAATAATATAATAAAAGAGAACGTGAAAAGTGAAAACGTGACACCAGGTAACTACAGACCAATAAGCCTGACTTCTATTATATGTAAACTTATGGAAACTATAATAAGATCTAAAATGGAAAATTACCCATATGGTAACAGTATCCTGGGAGACAGTCAGCATGGATTTAGGAAAGGGAGCAATTGCAAAGCATACAACATGGTTTATTTAGATTTCCAGAAAGCTTTTGACAAAGTCCCATATAAAAGATTAATTCTCAAATTGAACGCAGTAGGGATTCATGGAAATGCATGCACATGGATTAGGGAGTGGTTAACATGTAGAAAACAGAAAGTACTGATTAGAGGAGAAACCTCAAAATGGAGCGAGGTAACCAGTGGTGTACCACAGGGATCAGTATTAGGTCCTCTGCTATTCCTAATCTACATTAATGATTTAGATTCTGGTATAGTAAGCAAACTTGTTAAATTTGCAGACGACACAAAAATAGGAGGAGTGGCAAACACTGTTGCAGCAGCAAAGGTCATTCAAAATGATCTAGACAGCATTCAGAACTGGGCAGACACATGGCTGTCACAAAGACGGCCGGAGTGGGTGGCGTCAGACCAGAGCCAGGAAATAAAACAACAAGAGAGAGGTGGAGTTTGGTGGAGCTGAGCGAATGGTCTTGCTCAGCATTTAATAAATAAACAGAACAGCAAAATAAAAAGGTTGTAACATACAAAAACACAGGGCACGGCACTGGTAGCCAAAATAAACAGACAAACAAAACAGACTACACAGACAAACACGGTGAGCTTCTATTTTTCTTACAATTATCACAATTACCTCCGTCTCCAATCCCGTTCTCCACTCACCGAACACACAACCCCGAGTGAGTGAAAACGTGCTGCTTTTATGCAGCTGTACTGAGACTCGATTGCTAATCAATCAATTGGAGTCTCGGTACAACTGCACGTGAATTAATTAAGTGTACTCCCGTGACCACACATTACATTTTAACCAGCACGTGAAGTGATTTGTGCCCTCCTGGTGCCTAAATACAAATCTACATTTTTAAATACACGTGAAACACAGACCCGTTTATATCCCGTGTACCAATGACTATACAACAACATTTACACATGCAACATACAACCCAGAAATGCACACAGGGGCGGAGCACATTGCCACAATGGCAAATGACATTTAATAGAGAAAAGTGTAAAGTATTGCATGCAGGCAATAAAAATGTGCATTATAAATATCATATGGGAGATACTGAAATTGAAGGGAACTATGAAAAAGACCTAGGAGTTTATGTTGACTCAGAAATGTCTTCATCTATACAATGGAGTGGCAGACACTGTTGAAGCAGCAAAGGTCATTCAAAATGATATAGACAGCATTCAGAACTGGGCAGACACATGGCAAATGAAATTTAATAGAGAAAAGTGTAAAGTATTGCATGCGGGCAATAAAAATGTGCATTATAAATATCATATGGGAGATAGTGAAATTGAAGAAGGGAACTATGAAAAAGACCTAGGAATTTATGTTGACTCAGAAATGTCTTCATCTGGACAATGTGGGGAAGCTATAAAAGCCAACAAGATGCTCGGATATATTGTGAGAAGTGTTGAATTTAAATCAAGGGAAGTAATGTTAAAACTTTACAATGCATTAGTAAGACCTCACCTAGAATATTGTGTTCAGTTCTGGTCACCTCGTTACAAAAAGGATATTGCTGCTCTAGAAAGAGTGCAAAGAAGAGCGACCAGAATTATTCCAGGTTTAAAAGGCATGTCGTATGCAGACAGGCTAAAAGAATTGAATCTATTCCTTCTTGAACAAAGAAGACTACACGGTGATCTGATTCAAGCATTCAAATCCTAAAAGATATAGACAATGTCGACCCAGGGGACTTTTTTGACCTGAAAAAAGAAACAAGGACCAGGAGTCACAAATGGAGATTAGATAAAGGGGCATTCAGAACAGAAAATAGGAGGCACTTTTTTACACAGAGAATTGTGAGGGTCTGGAACCAACTCCCCAGTAATGTTGTTGAAGCTGACACCCTGGGATCCTTCAAGAAGCTGCTTGATGAGATTCTGCGATCAATAAGCTACTAACAACCAAACGAGCAAGATGGGCTGAATGGCCTCCTCTTGTTTGTAAATTTTCTTATGTTCTTCTCATGTTCTTATTTATTTGTAGGTCAAGGTTCTATGTTGAGGGACGGGCCAATACAGGATGGGCTGTATATAACATGCAGCAACAACTATCAAGGCAGGGAAGCTTGCCAGGGGGAGACTCGGCTCAGGTAGCCGAATTAGTGGCCTTAAAAGAGGCCTTAATGTGGGAACCAGAGCAGCCATTGACTGTGTATACAGATAGCCGGTATGCTTTCGGGATAGTGCATGACTACATGGGGTCATGGGCCCGTAGAGGATTTCTGACATCTACTGGAGAGAATGTAAAGCATGTACAGCAGATTAAGACCATTTGGGAGTTGGTAGTGGATTGTGGATGCCCCCTAGTGGTGGTGAAAGTAAAGGCACACGCAGGGGGGACGGATTTGCAATCTATGGGTAATGAGGAAGCAGACAGGTTGGCTAAAGAAGCTGCGTTAGTCCCTGTCAGTGGCACTAGTAAAGTGGCTGCTAATGAGGTAATACCAGACATTGATGTGAAAGAAGCCCAAGCGGTTAATACTGAGGAAGGGGTGGATCGGCTGACAAAACAAAAATGTATCACGATGGCAGTGATGGGGTCACGTGTACCAATTAGTATCAAGAGAACTGGGACAAACTAATGGACCAGTTAGTACAATCTGTGTATAACTTAACTGTGGGGCGCTGGGGCTGTAATTTGGGGAACACCAGTGGGTGAAAATGTGTAAATATTACAAGCAAAAGGGTGTAGTAAAAGAATATGCTGATAGATGTGGGGAATTTAACCCATTAGTTGAAATCTTGAATAAAACCATAACAAAGGAGATAAAATATTATCAGCACAATGCCGGTAGTAGACAGAAGAGGGAGTTCTTTGATGACATAGTGGGGTGGTTCGGAGCTGTGAATTCAGGTTTGAACTCTGTAAATAGCATTGAACAGCAACGGGAGAACCATGGGCAGTTTTTGAAGACGGGAGATGCCATTCAAAAGTTGGCCATGGCGGAACAGATGACACGGGAAACTGTTGATATTACTGTTAATGTGTTACGTGTTATATTGCACACTATATCTGAAGATTTGAATCTAACAACAAGGGAGGCGCAATGTTATAGAATGCAAGCAGAACTAACCAGAGATATTATAATAGCCATTAGAGATTTGCACAACGGAATGTTAGGGGGAGCATGGAAACGGGAGGCTATACAGAAATTGGCACGAACGGGATACCCTGTACGTCGCCAATTCCGAGATAATATGGTTATTCGGACAGAACGTTGTAATAATTATATATGCTTTGTTTTAATTGTTCCATACACCGCCAGTCAGAACCACCACAGCAACGGAATGAGAGTAAGTAGTATCGGGGTAGTAATTGGAACGCAGGTTATTGTTCCGCAAATTACCTGGGTGGGCCGGACTGCCGCTAATGCCACGCTGTATCTGAGGTCAGCTGAATGTATTGAATTCGGGGATGCCATATTATGTGACCATGCCGGTAGCACAAACCTGTCAGCACAGGTGATGGATGCCACTGTACACCCGAAGCTGGGGTACGAGCACGGTGCCCAGATGCAGAATGGAACATGGTGTATCACAACCTCAATGGCAAGTATGACAGTGGGCATGGTGACCAGGTATGCCCGATGCCCTCTACTGTGTGTTTTGACCCACGTGGGGTGGTGACTGTGGGCCACCTGAGCCTGCACCCGACCCCTCCAATAAATATCTCTGCAACTGTACAGGAGGTAGAGGACTGGATGAAGACAATCAACCATACAGGCATGCTACTGGCATTGGGGCACATTGAGGCCCAGTTGGCAGATATTAGCTCCCGATTGGTTGTGGCCAGGATACAGGGGTCGTTGGCTGGCAACACCAGTCAACTCATACTAGCTAACGCCCACTCTTGCGGGTGGGGTATTCTGTGTGGTTTAACAGGGGAATCAGCTGGTGTGGACTGGGCTGATTGGTGGAATATGGCAGGACATGCGTCCTCAGAATTATCTGTGCTTGCATTATTGATTTCTGTTCTGCTATTGTGTTATTTGAAATATGTGAAGAAGCAGCAAAGACGCCTCCTCCAGGGACTGGTAACTGAATCCATTTGTTCTCTTGTCCGGTTAATGGGACTGACAACCCGCTACAAATCACTTCCCCAGGACGATGTGACTTTGTAAAGACATGTGTTAGTAACCTCTGTCTTGGCACTTGGACCATCTCAGCCCGGGATTGTTCGAAGGTCCAAAGGGGGGACTGAAGAGGCAGCAAATATGTGATGTGATATCTAAAGGGTTAATGACAATTGTGTGGTGTTCTGAGCACAGTATGTTATCGTGTGGTGTTCTGAGCACAGTACGTTCTAGTGAGAACTGCTTGAAATGTGTTTCTCAAGAGATAAAAGGGATGTAGTTAGGGTGCTGTTATGTCTACTTTGAGGCGAAACTGCCTAACTAAAAAACAACTCCTTATAAGGGAATCTTCATCTTTGGAAAAGTTCTAGAAAGTTCCATAATCATGCTTACGTGTTAATTTGCTTATTGTTGCTACGCTAATCCTGTATAAATATTTTGCTACCTTGTCAATAACCAACAGAGAGTGTGTTCATGTGACAGCTGCTGCTCTTCCCTTGCGCATTGTAATAAAGCTTCTTAAACTGCTGCCGAGTGGAGTCATCAGTCATTTCATACTACAGGGTTTTACCTATTACACAACTGCCAGCAGGGAAGAGCAAGGAACTCAACCAGCCCGTCACAATGCAACTGCCAGCAGGGAAGAGCAAGGAACTCAACCAGCCCGTCACAATGCAACTGCCAGCAGGGAAGAGCAAGGAACTCAACCAGCCCGTCACAATGCAACTGCCAGCAGGGAAGAGCAGGGAACTCAACCAGCCCGTCACAATGCAACTCTCAACAGGGAAGAGCAGGGAACTAAACCAGCCCGTCACAACGCAACTGTCAACAGGGAAGAGCAAGGAACTCAACCAGCCCGTCACAATGCAACTGCCAGCAGGGAAGAGCAGGGAACTCAACCAGCCCGTCACAACGCAACTGTCAACAGGGAAGAGCAAGGAACTCAACCAGCCCGTCACAATGCAACTGCCAGCAGGGAAGAGCAAGGAACTCAACCAGCCCATCACAATGCAACCCGTAACAGCATATACATAATACAAAAGCAACAATTTTAAAGTTACATTAAAACCCACTAAGATAAGAAAGCCATTTTATAAAAGTGTGTTTTTAGTCTTAGCTTGAAAATCGTAACAGTCCCAGCTTCCGTGACAAACGATGGCAGAGCATTCCATTATTTAGGAGCTCTACAAGAAAAAGCCCTACCTCCCATGTTGCTTTTGTTGACCCTAGGAATGACCAGCAGCCCCGCATCCTGTGATCTCAGAGTGCGGTTTGGAAGATACGGGGTCAGTAACTCCTGCAAATAACTAGGTGCTAATCCATTCAGGGCCTTGTAAGTTAACAATGAAATCTTAAAATCAATTCTATAGTGCACAGTGAGCCAATATAAAGAGGCCAAAACAGGGGTAATATGTTCACTTTTCCTGGTTTTAGTCAGAATTCTAGCGGCAGTAAGTGGTAAGCGGGATACTACGTGTTTTGGGTCAACAGAAAAAAGTACATTACAATAATCAATTCTAGATGAAACCAAGGCATGCATTAGTCTCTCGGCATCAGATACAGAATTAATTGATCTAAGTTTGGCTATATTTCTCCAATATTAAAAAGATAATTCAGTAACTTCCCTAATATGAGTCTCAATGATAGATCAGGATCAAAGATGACCCCCCAAACTTTTAATTTCTAGTTTAAGTTTTGATGAGAGACTGCAGGGGTCAAGCTCATGTAATCCCACATTTTCTTTTAGTTGGTTCTGTGAGCCCACTAGCATAACCTCTGTTTTACCTGAATTCAACATTAAAAAATTCTGTGACATCCAATGCTTGATGTCTGTAAGGCAAGTAGCTAATAACATCCAGGCAGAAGAAATTCCTGGCTTTAGGGAAAAATATAGCTGGGTATCATCAGCAGAGCAATGGAAGTTCACTCCGTGTCTGCGGATAATGTCACCTAACGGTAGCCTATATAATGAAAACAGCAAGGGACCTGGAATGGAGCCCTGTGGAACACCACAGACAACTTCTGATAATGCTGATTTTACCTGCCCAATAGAGACAAACTGGAACCTATCAGAAAGATAAGATTTGAACCAGGATAGGACAAGGCCAGACAGTCCCACTGTGGTTTCAAGATGATTCAGTGAGATGGAATGGTCTACAGTATCAAAGGCAGCACTTAGAATTAATACTGATGGAAAGCATGAGTCAGAGCTTATCAGCAGATCATTCACAACTCTGACAAGGGCCGTCTCGGTGCTATGTGCAGCATGAAAACCAGACTGAAACTTTTCGAATATACCATTAAGAGTCAGAATTTTTTGTAATTGAATTGCAACAACTCTCTCTAGAACCTTATCTAAGAATGGTAGTTTGGAGATTGGCCTATAGTTATTGAGGACGTTAAGGTCCTGTAACAGGGGAGACCTGGACTGGCCATCTGACGTATGTGTGGTGCTGCAGAAAGAGGGCAGCAGCCCGTGGGATCTGCCTGTCAGTCATGGCAGTGACACAGAGAGGTGGGGAAGAGGGTGTGTGGGCTTTCCCTCTCTCTGAGTGGCTGGGAGGTGGGCCTTGGGGGGATTGCTGGGCCTATAAATGAATAATTTGTTGTTTCCTCAGATCTGCCCCTCTAGACCGAACAACGAGCTAGCGGAAGCGCTGCTCATCGAGACCGTGGACGGACGGAACAGAAAACAAAAGAAACTCAAAGAGAAGAAACTAAAGAAATAGAGAGAGAGCGGGGAATCCTTGGGCAGACCCTTATAGTGTCCAGACATAGCTGAGGGAACAGCAGAGTGTAGGACGGAGACCCGGGTCATAGGGGTAGCGATGACTGGGGAAAAAACCGCTGCAGAGAGCAGCACCTTTATTTTGTAGTTTTCATTACTGTGTTTTATTTTCACTTATTCTATTTTGCCTTTTCGTTTTCATTATTCTTTGAGCACCAGTCACTGTATAATTGTTATCACCCACCACGAGCACTACTGCAAGCACCCAGACTGGTGACCGTGTTTTGTGTTATTGTGGGGCGGATAACGTGTCTTTATTATTTGGACTACAATCCATTTATTATTGTTTCTTCCGTGCTTTACACATTGGTGTGTATTACTGGAGGTTTATTGTTTGGTCGCCAGCCTGGGAGTTATAAATAAAAGACCTCCTTTTCCAAACGGATTACAGTTTCCTGGTGTGTAATTATTTCTGCACTGCATCACCTCTGCACCTGTTTCCAATCGGCAGCCACTTTGCCACAAGAATGTAAAAAAAAAGAGAAGCAATATAAGAATTGGAAACTAAATAACACGATTGATACATGTGCAAGAAAATTATTTATTTTTTAGACCTTTTTCATATCATAGCAATTACCATACCAGTATCATTTATACAGCGCCCTTTATGTGCAAGCATCCCAGGGCGCTTTACAAAAAGAGCTCCAATCTGCTCGCCAGCTAAAGGCCAAATCAAAGAGATACGTTTTGAGCCTAGATTAAAAAATATTGACAGACTCAGCATTCTGGGTAAAAGCTGGAAGTGAGTTCCAAAGTGAAGGAGCTTGAAAACTGAAAGCCCTCACACCAATCTTTAAACCACATTTGTGTTCTAGAATGCTTCAAGATCCAGACGTGGATTCTGTCATTTTCTGGCTTCTATTTCAGGGCTATCTTGCAGCAGCGTGCAGCGGTCCAATCCTGGTTTGCACACTGGCAGTGGCAGGTCTGGTCATTGCGGATATCCCAGGAGCCGCAGGCATTACCGCAGGAGCAGCCCGTCGGCTTGTAACCTGCAAGAGAGAGCAAGAACCATTTACAATTCTGCCACCTCAGATTTTAACGATGCCCTCCGAGTGGCTGATGAGGTAATAATATCGTCTGTAATGTTCAATCATTTACATAGCCCTTTAAGAAGTAGAATGAAATGCACAGGAAATGGGTGTATTTGAGGAACAGATATGAAAACAGAAAGAGGAGACAGAGAAATGGGGTTATCAGTCTAGACATGTGAGCTACATGAAAACATATAAATAAAGTTCAAGTTCAAACAATAACGCTACGTTTGTATTATTTGGAGTAAAAGAGAAACATAAAAGCTGAAGAACTGAAGATGGCACACTGACCTGCAGGACAATCCACCAGGCTCCCTCTAGCTGAGGCAGAAATGCAGGACAGAGTCACTTTCTGCAGCACTGCAGAGGCTGAAAACAACACAAAGCATAAGAATTTAGGAAGAGGCTGTTCTGCCCATCAAGGCTCATCCCTTCCTTGCACCCTCTACCAGGGGGATCTCATTTAAAAGCACAGAATCTAGTCCATTTTGAAACGTTCCCAGTGTTTCAGATCCTACTGCTTCCCCTGGTAGGCTGGTCCATGCATTTATAATCTCTGTGTAAAAAAGTGCTTCCTACCTTCCCTTCTAAACTTCTTTTTACTCAGCTTCTATTCATGCCCTCTTGTTCTGCTCTCTGTGCTCAATTTAAAGTAGTGTCTTGGGTTAACTTTATCCAGTTCTCACTTGAGTGTTTGGATAGGTGCGGATGGAAGCTGGTTTCTTACCCACAGATTCTGTCAGGCTGCTCATCAGATCATCCAGAGCGCATTTCTGAGCGTCGGCAGCACAGAACATAGCGATCACAGCCAGCAACACAGCAACTCTCATCTTCATGGTCTCAGGACTTCACTCTCTGGAGAAACAAGCACAGCAACGTTACTCTTTACCACGTTGTTACACAGTGGACCCGGCTTACCAAGGCCTTACACAATATGAGAAACCGAACGAACGAGAGGAGGTCATGATTCAGCCCATCAGCGCTCGTCCGGTTCCTAGTAGCTGGTTGAAAACTTTTTGAAGTCGGGTCTTAAAGGATCCCAATGATTCATAAGAACATAAGAACATAAGAAAGTTTACAAACGAGACGAGGCCATTCAGCCCATCTTGCTCGTTTGGTTGTTAGTTGCTTATTGATCCCAGAATCTCATCAAGCAGCTTCTTGAAGGATCCCAGGGTGTCAGCTTCAACAACATTACTGGGGAGTTGGTTCCAGACCCTCACAATTCTCTGTGTAAAAAAGTGCCTCCTATTTTCTGTTCTGAATGCCCCTTTATCTAATCTCCATTTGTGACCCCTGGTCCTTGTTTCTTTTTTCAGGTCAAAAAAGTCCCCTGGGTCGACATTGTCTATATCTTTTAGGATTTTGAATGCTTGAATCAGATCACCGTGTAGTCTTCTTTGTTCAAGAAGGAATAGATTCAATTATTTTAGCCTGTCTGCATACGACATGCCTTTTAAACCCGGGATAATTCTGGTTGCTCTTCTTTGCACTCTTTCTAGAGCAGCAATATCCTTTTTGTAACGAGGTGACCAGAACTGAACACAATATTCTAGGTGAGGTCTTACTAATGCATTGTAAAGTTTTGACATTACTTCGCTTGATTTAAATTCAACACTTCTCACAATATATCCGAGCATCTTGTTGGCCTTTTTTATAGCTTCCCTACATTGTCTAGATGAAGACATTTTTGAGTCAACATAAACTCCTAGGTCTTTTTCATAGTTCCCTTCTTCAATTTCACTATCTCCCATATAATATTTATAATGCACATTTTTATTGCTTGCATGCAGTACTTTACACTTTTCTCTATTAAATGTCATCTACCATGTGTCTGCCCAGTTCTGAATGCTGTCTAGATAATTTTGAATGACCTTTGCTGCTGCAACAGTGTTTGCCACTCCTCCTATTTTTGTGTCATCTGCAAATTTAACAAGTTTGCTTACTATACCAGAATCTAAATCATGAATGTAGATTAGGAATAGCAGAGGACCTAATACTGGTCCCTGTGGTACTCCACTGGTTACCTCGCTCCATTTTGAGGTTTCTCCTCTAATCAGTACTTTCTGTTTTCTACATGTTAACCACTCCCTAATCCATGTGCAAGCATTTCCTTCAATCCCTACTGCGTTCAGTTTGAGAATTAATCTTTTATGCGGGACTTTGTCAAAAGCTTTCTGGAAATCTAAATTTCATCATCATGTCACGTTCAGTGCTTTAATAGGGCAGCACTCGGGTCGATTAATATCAGTTTATATTATTCCCTGTATTTGTGCACGTCTCTTAGTTTTACTTTCATCCATGTCAGGTATATGAGGAAATAAGGAAAAGGAACACAAATATTTGCAGTTAAAGTGAACCAGTCAGGTTTTATATTTAATCAAACAAAACACACAACATTCTTATATATTTTGCAATAAAAGAACCAGTTGGGTTTATCCTTATTTTCTGGTGTATATATACAATATATACTCTTAGCACATGTTTATGCATGGATTATTACAATGACTTACACACTAAATATGATCATCCTTGTTGTGGCAGGGCAGAAGCCCCGCACGGGTAAATAAATGTATATGTGTAAATATTATATGAAAAAGTGTTTGTTAGATATGGCAGGGCTGGAAGTTAACATTCCAGCCCTGGTTGTTTTGGGTGTGTTTGTGGTGGTGGTTGGCAGGGATAGGGTTAATTCCTGTCCCTGCCAGATACATGTGAAAATGTGGCCAGGCATTGGTTAAATGATTCACTGTCAATCAACCCTGGCCACATGGTATATAAGGGAGCTACACAGCTCCATGAGAGGAAACTGCCTGAGAGAGGGGAGACCACATGGAAGGTCTGTTTGTTGACTTTTATGATTTATTTTCTTAAGATAGTGAAGGTGAATGCCCAGCCTATGGTTTCTGTATATTGTTTAAACCTTTTAATTATCTATTAAATGTATTTATCTTAATGCTAGAAGTCTCAGAAACAAAATGTTAGAACTTGAAGCTACTGCACTAACAAGTAACTACGATGTGATAGGTGTTACAGAAACTTGGTTGTCTGAGAGTGATGGAGATGAATATAATATTAGTGGGTACACACTGTATAGGAAAGAGGTGGAGGGGTAGCGCTATGCATAAGAAATAGTCTTGAAGCCCAGGTGTTAAATCTGGACAAAGAAAACCATGCCGAATCAATATGGGTCAGAATAATGGACAAAAATTCAAAGGGCATAATAATAGGAGCATGCTATAGACTGCCAAATTCAGACACTGAGCAAAATAATCTGTTATACAATGACATTAGAAATGTGTGTAGAAAAGGAGAAGCCATACAATGGGGGATTTCAACTTCCCCCGTATAAAATATGAGAACCCGGTGGGGAGCGCGTCGGAAGAAATTGAAGTGGTGGAAATGACAAATGACTGCTTCCTACGCAATTTGTCAAGGATTCGACATGAGGGGAGGCATGCCTTGATTTAGTCTTTTCAAATAACAAAGACAGAATAACTAAAACAGAGAGCCATTGGCAAACTCAGACCACAACATGGTCTCATTTGAAGTGATTTTTAAAACCTCAAAAGTAATGACTAAAGCTAAGGTTTACAATTTTAGAAAAGCAAACTATGAAGGTATGAAACAGAGACTAACAGAAGTAGATTGGAGTAAAATAGAGAAAACATCTACAGAAAAAGGATGGCTGTTTTTTAAAAATGTAGTACTAGAGGCGCAAAACAATTACATCCCAAAAGTAGACAAATCTAAATCTAAAACAAAATGGCCAAAATGGTTTAATAGATCAATTAAAACAAATATTCAACGAAAAAAGGCACTTTACAGAGCGTTTAAAAGGGACCAAAAAACAAAGTACACAGAAAGAGTACTTGGAACTGCAAACACAAGTCAAAAAGGAAGTTAGAAAGGCCAAGAGAGAGATAGAAATATCAATATCAATATCTAAGGGGGTTAAAACCAATTCCAAAATGTTTTTCCAATATTATAACAGCAAGAGAACATTCAAAGAGGAGGTTAAATGTCTAAGAGACACAAATGGCAAAATCATAGACGAAGAAAAAAAAAATAGCAAATATATTAAATGATTACTTTCACAGGTTTTTACAAAGGAGGACACGGACAACATGCCCCACATGTCGACCTGTTCCTATCCAATTTTAAATAACTTTAGCATAACAGAGGCAGAAGTGTTAAGGGGACTAGGAGGTCTTAAAATAAACAAATCCCCTGTGCTGGATGAGATCCTCCCAATAGTAGTCAAAGAAATGAAAGAAGTTATTTACAAACCGCTAACCAAGATCATGCAACAGTCTCTTGACACAGGGGTTGTACCGACAGACTGGAAAATAGCGAACGTAATACCGATCCACAAAAAGGGAGACAAAACCGAACTAGGTAACTACAGACCAATAAGCCTGACTTCTATAATATGTAAACTTATGGAAACTATAATAAGATCCAAAATGGAAAATTACCTATATGGTAACAATATCCTGGGAGACAGTCAGCATGGTTTTAGGAAAGCTAGATCATGTCTAACTAACCTGCTTGGTTTTTTTGAGGATGCAACATTGACAATGGATAATTGCAAAGCATACAACATGGTTTATTTAAAGTACTGTGGAGCGAGGTAACCAGTGGTGTACCACAGGGATCAGTATTAGGTCCTTTGCTATTCCTAATCTACATTAATGATGTAGATTCTGGTATAGTAAGCAAACTTGTTAAATTTGCAGATGACACAAAAATAGGAGGAGTGGCAAACACTGTTGCAGCAGCAAAGGTCATTCTCCTTTTGTTTTGGCCTTGAGCTGGTTATTTTGTTTCTGTTTCATGTGTTAGTGACTTGTTTTGTTAAACCTTTTTATTTTGTGTTCATTAAAAATGCGCAGCAGTGCTTAAACTGCAATTTTATTGTGTTTGAGTCTCTGTCCATCCGGCCATCCTGTCACACTTGTACTAATACTCATGAGCTTACCCTAGTACAGGAACATGATGTCGTCACAGGTAAAGAAACAGAAACTGTGTTTTTCTTTAGGTATTCGGCTGAGTGCCGGGTGACAATCAACAAGCTTTTTTGAAGCTCAGTATGACAGCTTGGGATAAGCTGCCAGGGTGAATGCACACCGATCTTTGATCTTTCATCAAGTATTTATTAACTTTTCAGTCACCACACACAGTTCCTGTCCTTTTTCAAGTGGCCTATCGTTTGCCCGATATCTTTCTCTGCTGATTGATTGGGTTCTAGCGACACATTGGTTCTACTGGTTTGCGAATCTATTTTAGAAATACGAGGCTCCATCTTGGTAACGTTCACAGTCTAGAATATTCTCATGCACCTGTTAGTCTATTAGCTCAGCATTCTTAAGAAAGTAATCTAGGTCAGTGAGTTTATTTAAAACTGTAAGGGTACTTTTTAACAACAATTTATCTTTATCCTTTTTACACAGACAGAAGCTTGCTGACACATCCTGCCTTGAAGCTGCAGACACAGAGAAGCAGAGAACACATTATGCTTTTATTTTTTCTGCATCAAGTAGGATGCCAGCTACTTCAGAATCAAGTGGGATTCCTCCTGGATCCAATTCCCAGCATCACAAGTATTTGGAGTTCTCCTGTGCTTCACCCTGTATTGCAATACAATCTCTCCTTGTCCTTCCCTATAGTCTGCACAGTTTATTGGCTGGTTGATACACCCATCAATCTGATCATGGCATACTGTACAAATGCTTTCTATGTCCCTTTATTATCCAGTATGGTTTAGTTAGCACTAGACAGGACAGAGACTGAAGGGAGCATGCGTTCCTCATGTATAAATCTGATAATAATCCCCTGGTTTGGACTTTTTAACCACCTTTTCCATGACAATCAACAACATAACAACAAAAACTTAAGCTCGTTGAGCTCAAGGAAGTGTGGTATGCCTCCTCCATAACTGCAAGTCAAGTTGTTTGTGGTCACGTGGTTAACTCCTCAACCAATGCAATTATCAGACCTAATTATACAAGCACGATCGTTCACGCAATTAAGCAAATTATGCAATTATCAGATATACATTTGAGCGGCGTAAACAAATAGAGAATTTATGGTTGGCTACCCAGAAATTGCTATGCATTTAAATGGAGTATGCAGTTATCCACTGTGTCCATATAATGTATAATACATATTTTTTGTATTAATAATAATAATAATCACAGTTTTGTAACATGAACAGCAACAACAGAAAATATCAAATTGCACTTTGCAGTAGAGTCCTAAAACTGTCACACTGTTCTACACTAGTATAGCTGAACAGATCACACTTACCGGTGCAGGGGCGGGTGGCTTTCTTCTTTCAGCACAGTGGTAAAGGTCAGCTTATATAGCGTTGACAGTCCTATTGACTGCCTGTATACAGTTTGTCAAATACAGCTTATCCTGGGTGGAGATGTCCCCCCGTGTACACCACACCTAATACTTATTCTGGCCAAACCTGCTGAACTAGTTGTTATTTCTAATTGGAGTCATAAAACATGAGCCATGAGAGTTCTGTTTTGGGTTTACCAGCAACCTGAGAAATTGAAACTCAACAGCCATGATGACAACTCACCAAACAACACTGGTTTACACAACTTACACAGATCACAGCATAATCATGCAACCACTTAATCACTGCCCTGTGCTACGCAGACCAGTCTTGCTCTGAAAGGCAATCTCTGTTCATTTGAAAATACTGTGTCTCAATTAAACAAATACAAGTGTTGACAGTGCTATTGACTGCCCGTATCTAGCAGTAGTTCCCAGAGCGTTTTTATTGCCTAAACCGAGGTGACCTCGTTCCCAATCACCGCAAGTCATTTTCACTAAATACAATCTTTAATTTGACAGATAAATGATTTAATTCAGATACAATTCATTAAGGGTTAAATGTATTGTATAGGTTACAAGAATTTGACCAAATCTAAATGTAACCATTGTACTGGAGAATTCTGCTTGTCTGTTCTTAGACTGTCATCTCCTCCTAAACCAAAAGACCCCCGCTGTGGTCTTAGCTTCAAAGACTTCAAGGTGTGAGTAAGCTAGTTTGATTATATTGAATAAACAAAAATGGACTGCATTAGGGCCTCATTCACTACACAGTGGTAATGTGTTTTGCAGGCAGGAAGCCCCTTTACTGCATGCTTTGTACACCTGCTATATTTACTAACTAGTGGCAGGCAACCTAGCGAGTGGGAAAAGTACCGCGACCTGTACCATCCCACAGGCTCCAGATTACCCATTTCTTTCTTCTTGTGCACAATTTACCAAAGTTTACCAAAGTATTATTTACTATAATACAACTGGCAATGTTACAAACCCTGTGTGAAATAAACCACAAGCTTCACTTAAGGATTCTGAACGCATGTTCTCGTTTTTTTTCTCCTTTTCTTTAAAAAAAAAGTGTTACATTATAAAAACATTCTATACAATTAATGTATGTAAATAAAACTTTTGTTGGGGGACGGTTAAAGCAGATGGATAGTTTCAGAAATGTCATATCAACCTAAATGAATTACTCACACTTAGAGTGCCTGGATTCACGTGAACTGATAACAGTATATTCACAGTGTCTGTGTTCTGACACCACGTGGGGCAAAGTGGTTGATAGTGTGCAGGTGCAGGTGATTAAAGAACAGACAGGCAATTGTAATCCAGGTGAAAAGGTTTGTTTTTATTAGTTGTTTTGTCCAGTGTGTGACGGCAAAACAAACTGTAAATAATAATGATGGTAAGTAATACAGCGGCGTGTATTACTTACATTTATAATCTCCAAGCTGGTCCCGAAATAATAGTCCTGTTATTGTATCCCCACATTAAACACAATGAATTAGTCTGCCACAAGTACCAAAAAGCTAGATCAACCTGTTGCAACTTAATATGTATATCATTAAGTCTGCCACAAGTACCAAAAACTGGATCAACCTGTTGCAACTTAATGTGTATATCATTAAGTCTGCCACAAGTACCAAAAAGCTGGATCAACCTGTTGGAAAGCACTTCGGCTCTCAAAACCATAGCCTTGCTGATATGAAGATTCGAAGATATAAAACCTAACATGTTAGGTAAAAGGGAAAACCTCTGGACAGGACCGGTTCTAGCAATTTTGGGGCCCTGTGGCAAAGTGGGTGATTGTGAACAGGTGCAGAGGTGATGCAGTGCAGGAATAACACAGACAGAGAGAGATATGGTATGGAAAAGGGTATGTTTATTTTTTTATAATCCAGGTCTGGTGACCAAAACAATGATCTCTGGCAATACATAGCAATGTGTAATGCACAGGGTTAAATAATAACGGGTTGCAGTCCCAAACAATAAACACAGATATCCCTCCTACAATATACAAACACGGTCACCAGTCCTGGGTGCGTGCTGTAGTGCTCGTGGTGGGTGATACAGTTTTATAACAGTGACAGTAGTGCAGTGCTGTAGTGCTCGTGGTGGGTGATACAGGTTTATAACAGTGACAGTAGTGCAGTGCTGTAGTGCTCGTGGTGGGTGATACAGGTTTATAACAGTGACAGTAGTGCAGTGCTGTAGTGCTCGTGGTGGGTGATACAGGTTTATCAGTGACAGTAGTGCAGTGCTGTAGTGCTCGTGGTGGGTGATACAGGTTTATAAGTGACAGTAGTGAAGTGCTGTTCCGGGTTTGGTGCTGGCCCTTGGCGACAGCTCCGGAACGTGTTAGCCGTCTAATAATTACAAACAAGAACAATTATAGACAAACAAAACAAAACACTCACGGTACTTTTATCACTGGGTCTCTCACGGGTCCTTACAGGTTTAATATTCAAACCAAAGCAAAGGAACCGCTTACGATCCTCCATCCCCCTTATATGATGTCACGCCATGCTCTAAACCCTGCTGAAGTCAAATAATGCTGTGAGCTACTAAACAACCTGCAACAAAGGCTGTTCCCCGGCCGTCAGGTGAACAAGATCCGTTGTGTGAACACAGAGCGAGCCCTGCAGCTGCTGGACCGCCACACACTGGGGAGCCCAGCCTGCATCATCATCCACACCGGCACCAACAACCTGGGCTCCCTACACCAGCACACTGGCAGAGCCATGAAGAGGGTGGCAAAGAGAGCCTCGTTGGAGTTACCCGACTCCAGAGTGGTGATCTCCACACTGCTACCACGAGCCGACATCCCCCCACACATCATCAATGCCATCAACACAGAGCTAGCCAGGGGCTGTGCCACCCTGCCCAATGTGCACCTGGCACACCATCCTGCTGTGGGCCCCTGGCACCTGTACGACAAGGTGCACCTCAACAAGAAGGGGGTAGGGGTATTCACCAGGACCCTGAAGGATGCAGCCCTCGGCTGTGGTCCAACCAGCCCCTGTCTGAACACCCCCAGCAGAGCTCAGTGGAGCAAGAAACCCCCAGGTGCCACAGCACCCCCCCCCGTGCCGCACACCCTCCATTCAGCACCCCCCCCAGCCCCCCGCACCTGCCAGGCCCAACGCCCACAGAACAGGGGCTGCAGCAGAGCCTGTCATTGCTGGAGCAGTACTGTCAGTCCGGGACCCTGGCAGTAAAACTCAAAAAGACCAATAATGATTTTTCAAAAAAAGGCCAGATCTCAGGGAAACAGATATCACTTTACACTTGGCAACACCACCCTAGAGCACACCACCAGCTACACTTACCTGGGTCTGACCATCAGTGCGTCAGGCAGTTTTAACCTGGCAGTGAATGCACTAAAAGAAAAAGCACTCAGAGCTTTTTATGCCATCAAAAGAAGATTCAATAAAATCAATATACCTGTCAAAATCTGGCTAAAATTAATTGACAGTGTTATCCAGCCCATTGCGCTGTATGGTAGTGAGGTATGGGGTCCACTCAGTCAACAAGACTACACTAAATGGGACAAACACCCAATCGAAACCCTGCATGCTGAACTATACAAGAATACACTGCAGGTGCAAAGAAATACACCAAACCACACATGCAGGACAGAATTAGGCCGATACCCAGCTCTTATTAATATAAAGAAAAGAGCACTCAAATTCTGGTTGCACCTTGAAAAAAGTGAACCTGACTCACTCCAGTACAAGGTCCTCCAGACCCAAGAGCTCAGCCCTGAAAAGAGTCCACTATGCCAGCTGGCTCTGAAGCTCATCACACTGACCCCCTTCAATACTAACTCCAACCAGCTTCAGGTCAGCACTGCTTACCAGCACCAAATCAGAGTAAACCAAATTATAAAACAAACCAAAAACTCCTATCTGGAACACTGGGACACAGAAAGAAAATCCCAAAATAAACTTGATTGCTATCGGGCCCTAAAAAGAAACTACAGCCTAGCAGAGTATCTCTCCACTGTCAGAGATACGAAGCAGAAACAGATCCTGACCAAGTACAGACTCAGTGACCACAGCCTGGCCATAGAGACAGGCAGACACAGGCAGACCCGGCTGCCTAAAGAAGATCGGCTCTGTGGTCATTGCGAGACAGGAGAGGTGGAAACTGAGATGCACTTTCTCCTACACTGTATAAAATACAGCCAAATCAGAGAGTCATTCTTCAATAAAATTCAACAAAAATATCCTGTTTTCAGACAAACGGCAGACGCAGAGAAACTTGCTGTCCTCCTAGGGGAGGGACACACAGCTCCACTGGCTGCCAAATATGTAGCCACCTGCCACAACCTGAAGGGCACGCAGTGACACGGCACAATTTAACAATTTAATAGTTTCAATATTATTATTTCAATATTTATTTTAATTTCTGTATTATTATTATTTATCTTCTATTTTATTTATTATTATTTTGTTACCATGGTTCCTTGTTTGTACATACAATATATATATATATATATATATATATATATATATATATATATATATATATATATATATATATATATTGTAATAAGATTGCACCTCACACGGGTTCGTTGCCCCTTTAAAAACTTGACCCAGACACCAGAAATTGATTTTTCAAGCGCGTTGGCGCTATTTTTTTTAATGAACACCAAACAAAACAAAACACACAAAATAAACACCTAGCTCTTTACGAGCAGTAACTAGACAGGCAGGTCCCTGACTCACTCGCAGGACGGCTAAACCGTTTACCTGCCAAACACCTTAAACAAAAAACACACAGGTTTAATACCACATACTTTTTTACCTCATGACTGCCAGGAAGCAGAGCACTCCTTTCTGCCTCCTTCTCCTTAGCAGCCCTGAGCAAACTGACTGCCTTCTTTAAATACCCTGCACCTGGTTCTAATTTAACAATAATTACCAGGTGCAGGGGATAATTAATAATAAAACAATTAATAAATTAAATAAAACAATAAAGCAAAACAATTAAACAATTAAATTACACAAATGTGCATTCTGCACATGTTTTTTCTTCAGGGAGGCTTTAACCCCCTCCCTGCTGTCTTACAATATATATATATATATATATATATATATATATATATATATATATATATATATATATATATGCATCTGTTCGTAATATGTATGTAATTGCTTTGGCAACACTGTGGAAAATAAGTCATGCCAATAAAGCACTTTGAATTGAATTGAATTGATATTTATTGGAGGGGTCGGGTGCAGGCTCAGGTGGCCCACAGTCACCACCCCACGTGGGTCAAAACACACGGTAGGGGGCATTGGGCATACCTGGTCGCCACCACCCACTGTCATACTTGCCATTGAGGTTGTGATACACCAGGTTCCATTCTGCATCTGGGCACCGTGCTCGTACCCCAGCTTCGGGTGTACAGTGGCATCCATCACCTGTGCTGACAGGTTTGTGCTACCGGCATGATCACATAACATGGCATCCCCGAATTCAATACATTCAGCTGACCTCAGATACAGTGGCAGCAGTGCAGCAGTGTGGAGTAGTGGTTAGGGCTCTGGACTCTTGATCAGAGGGTCGTGGGTTCAATCCCAGGTGGGGGACACTGCTGCTGTACCCTTGAGATTACTTTAGTTCCTGTTTGCGCATAGGCAAGATGTGTGTAATCCAGTATCTAAATAAGGAACACATTGCAGTGGCCTCCTCGGGAGGCATCATTGAATTGTCTTGGAATTCTTCCAGCGCGCTCTTTAGCATTTCAATATCCCGCAGGAGATCAAGGGACTTGAGCTGATACAGCACAGCCACGTCTGAGGAAAGCACAGTGCTAGTGTAAAGATTGTTCAGAATGCCACCAACAGTCGCAGGAGGAACCATGGGCTCAGAAACGGGATGTACAGTCAGCAAAATGGATTTCTTACAAGCAACGCAGGAGATCTAACACCTCTGCTGCCTTCCTTTCCGTTGCATCCAGATCTTCATCTTCACTGCTATTTATGTTAGGGACTATTCCTCAGAGGAAGGTTACACAGCGAAATATCAGAAGTTCAAGGTAAATATAGGTTTTAAATTTTTTTTTTTGAAAAAATAATGAAGAAATGCATAGTTTTCTAATAGCGACAGAGCCCTCTCGATGCAGACGCTACCGTGTGGTAGATGACCTTGACTTTCGTTAGTGCCCTCGCCTACGGCTCACGACGCATACCTCTAGAAAAAGAGCATAAAGGCAGACCAGTGGTAGTGCCAGCGTTTTTTCTTGTAGATACTGAGCAGATCACCTTACTCTTATTGCAAACAACAAATTAAATGATAAAACAAAAAGGTACAAGGATACCAATAAATGTAAGTAAATAATACGACTTACAAAGTACTCTGGGTTCAGCATGCCTAATGGGATGGGTGTGCTTGGTAATTCCGGCACAGGTCATTGAATCGCTGTTTCATTCCAGGCAATGATATCGGCATGTCACTCTCCACATGCAGACGTGCTCTGTGCTTTGTCTTCAGTGCTGTCAGTGCGGAAAACCCAGTCTCACACATATATGTTGTAGCAAAGTGTACTATAGTTCTTAGAGCTTTTTCGCTAACAACAGGGTACTCATCCATAATGTGTATCCAGAACTGTGGTACCGGAACAGCAGAGAATTTCATCTTTAAAGTCCCATCGTTTGACAGTTCAATCAACTCCTCTTGGGATTTCAGGTCCAGGTTTGTATCGATTTCAGAATCAAACGGATTTCGGATCCAATTCAAATGTTTGTTTTCGAGCTTTGGAAAGTATTCACTGAAGTAATGTTGCAGATGAATCAAATGAGGCACGATGAGTGGCAAAATGCTGCTAGTACTCATGCTGGAAGATTTAAGTTCTTCATGTAAAAGTGGAAACATTTCTGTCACTCCTTTATTAAGTTTATTTACCTAGAGAGCAATTTTTTTAGTGACTGCTATAACTTTGTCTTGCATATTTAATACGGTTACGTCACGGTCTTGGATGCTTTGATTCAAAGCATTTAACTATCCAAATATATACAACACGTACGCTAGTTTCAGAATCCATGTAGGATTTTCAAAACAACTTGCGAGTTGGCTATTCTCTGGAGATAAGAACTGCTTCAGCTCATGTCGAAGTTCAAACACTTGTTGCATGACTACCCCCCTTGACAGCCAGAGTACTTCATAGTGGAGCAGTAAGTGCTTGTGGCTTGCACCCATTTCACTACAAAGCACAGCAAACATTCTGTGTTTCAGGGGCCTAACTTTTATCATATTGCAGCAGCTGGTTAAAATCATCATCCATACGTTTGGCAACAAGTGCTTCACGGTGAAGCATGCAATGACTTGCAACAGCATTTGGAGAGTTTGTCTTTATAAAAGCTACAACACCATTACGTTTTCCGGTCATAGCAGCCGCATCGTCAGTGCACACTCCCACACATCGAGACCAGTCTATTGAATTTTCTTGAATATATCCATCTAGCACTCTGGATATTTCCTCACCAGTTGTTCTCCTTGGTAATTCTTTACAGAAAATTATTCTTCAAATCCCCCCCCCCCCCTTCTATAAACCTAACATATACGAGTAGCTGTGCAGCATTTGCAACGTCTGTACTTTCATCTAACTTCAAGGCAAAGTACAGGCTAGCACGCAACCTATCCAAAAGCTGAACAGAAACATCTTCTGCCATGTCACATATCCTTCAGGACACAGTGTTGTTTGACAAAGGCACCACTTCAATTTTTTTGGCTGCTTCCTCACCCAGTATTTCACGAACAATATCTACATTTTGGGTAATCAAGGCCGTCTTTCTTCGTAATGCAAGAAAACCTGAACTGAATGTACTCAGCATCATATTTTCGAGGTTTTGATTTTGATGCCTTTATTGAGGATGGCTGCTCGTTTGTTCAGGTGGTTCTTGTGGATGTCTTCACTGAGGATGGCTGCTCGTTTGTTCAGGTGGTTCTTGAGGATGTCTTCACTGAGGATGGCTGCTCGTTTGTACAGGTGGTTCTTGTGGATGTCTTCACTGAGGATGGCTGCTCGTTTGTTCAGGTGGTTCTTGTGGATGTCTTCACTGAGGATGACTGCTCGTTTGTACAGGTGGTTCTTGTGGATGTCTTCACTGAGGATGGCTGCTCGTTTGTTCAGGTGGTTCTTGTGGATGTCTTCACTGAGGATGGCTGCTCGTTTGTTCAGGTGGTTTTTGTGGATGTCTTCACTGAGGATGACTGCTCGTTTGTTCAGGTGGTTCTTGTGGATGTCTTCACTGAGGATGGCTGCTCGTTTGTACAGATGGTTCTTGTGGATGTCTTCACTGAGGATGGCTGCTCGTTTGTACAGGTGGTTCTTGTGGATGTCTTCACTGAGGATGGCTGCTCGTTTGTACAGGTGGTTCTTGTGGATGTCTTCACTGAGGATGGCTGCTCGTTTGTACAGGTGGTTCTTGTGGATGTCTTCACTGAGGATGGCTGCTCGTTTGTTCAGGTGGTTCTTGTGGATGTCTTCACTGAGGATGGCTGCTCGTTTGTTCAGGTGGTTCTTGTGGATGTCTTCATTGAGGATGACTGCTCGTTTGTTCAGGTGGTTCTTGTGGATGTCTTCACTGAGGATGGCTGCTCGTTTGTACAGATGGTTCTTGTGGATGTCTTCACTGAGGATGGCTGCTCGTTTGTTCAGGTGGTTCTTGTGGATGTCTTCACTGAGGATGGCTGCTCGTTTGTACAGATGGTTCTTGTGGATGTCTTCACTGAGGATGGCTGCTCGTTTGTACAGGTGGTTCTTGTGGATGTCTTCACTGAGGATGGCTGCTCGTTTGTTCAGGTGGTTCTTGTGGATGTCTTCACTGAGGACGGCTGCTCGTTTGTTCAGGTGGTTCTTGTGGATGTCTTCACTGAGGATGACTGCTCGTTTGTACAGGTGGTTCTTGTGGATGTCTTCACTGAGGATGGCTGCTCGTTTGTTCAGGTGGTTCTTGTGGATGTCTTCACTGAGGATGGCTGCTCGTTTGTTCAGGTGGTTCTTGTGGATGTCTTCACTGAGGATGGCTGCTCGTTTGTTCAGGTGGTTCTTGTGGATGTCTTCACTGAGGATGGCTGCTCGTTTGTTCAGGTGGTTCTTGTGGATGTCTTCACTGAGGATGGCTGCTCGTTTGTACAGGTGGTTCTTGTGGATGTCTTCACTGAGGATGGCTGCTCGTTTGTTCAGGTGGTTCTTGTGGATGTCTTCACTGAGGATGGCTGCTCGTTTGTACAGATGGTTCTTGTGGATGTCTTCACTGAGGATGGCTGCTCGTTTGTACAGATGGTTCTTGTGGATGTCTTCACTGAGGATGGCTGCTCATTTGTACAGATGGTTCTTGTGGATGTCTTCACTGAGGATGGCTGCTCGTTTGTACAGGTGGTTCTTGTGGATGTCTTCACTGAGGATGGCTGCTCGTTTGTTCAGGTGGTTCTTGTGGATGTCTTCACTGAGGATGACTGCTCGTTTGTACAGGTGGTTCTTGTGGATGTCTTCACTGAGGATGGCTGCTCGTTTGTACAGGTGGTTCTTGTGGCACTGGTACTCGTGGAAGCATCACTGCATTCGTTTTCTTCCTCAGGCTCCTTTCGTTGGCGTTTCAGAAACAGCTCCATTTTGACTGTTATACTCTGTCGAGTTCCCACTGTACATGTGCAGAAGTGGAATGTTTTATTTTATTAACAGCGCGGGGAGAAAATATATCTAGAAGTTGAACGAAAAAATATAATTTTTTTTTTTTTTTTTTTAAATCATATTGCTTGAAATTTATATTTCATTGTAGTCTCATGTAAATTGCATTAATATAGCTGTTTATCCATCCATCCATCCATTATGGATCCGCTTCTCCTGGTGAGAGTTGCGTCTATAGTTGTAATTTAAACTGTAATTGTAATTCACCCCGCTTTTATGATAATGGTACATACTCTAAGTGTGAAACAAGCAACCAGGGACATTCAAAGTACATATGCAGGGCAGGGGGCGCGAGGGTATAAGTTTTAAGAATTGTTTATTTAACTTTTATGATTTGCTTTTAAATATCTCACACATAATTTTCTTTTGTTCAGTAATTTTACATATTTGCTGCGGATCCCACTTTGGGAACCCTTGATCTACCACACAGTAGAGCCTGCATCGACGGGCTCTAGTGCTTAAATTGAACACAATTCCGGATAATATAATGTTTTTAGAATAGTGTGTTTCTTAAAGGTTCATTTACCAACAAAAAACAGGAACCCATTAGGTTTTTTTTGTAAGTAACTTTGCCCCAAATGATATGGTTTTAAAAAAAAATTAAAAAAGAGACGAATATCACCCTCTGTACAGCGCGAAAGCGAGTTGTGCTTACAATTGAAAAAAAGTTGGAAATACTTTCACTTCTGGAAAAGGTAATTTACCAGGGATAAAATAGCACGATATTTTGGAATTGTAAAGAGCACTGTGACTGATATTAAAAAGTCTGCCTCAGAGATTTAAAAGTTTCCAGTCTTTGATAGTAGCGGTGGGATTTTTGAGATCTACTGTTGCTCGAGACGAGTACTTGAGCATTACATTTCCGAGTACTCGAATCAAACGCCACTCTCCTCTACATACTGCACTAGTGTACATAAACCTCCCAAACACTGCCACAAGTCCTATTTTAAATGCCAAATTAACACACAATCAAGTAATATATTAAGTAATTCATATAATGTTTTCCTTCATGTGCTGTTAATTGTATATGGTCAAGTATTACTAAATAACGTAAAGTATTCAAATTCACATAACCAGACAACTTTACATTACATTGTAAAGAGATGCCTGGCCTACCTGTTTGAACTGTGTCTCTGGGGTCCTTTACTTTAGTGCAGTAGTTCCAACATACAAATAAAAACTGTACTAATCATAAACGGCCGTCTTTTTTGCTCATCTTTATCAAGGGTGCCAATAATTTTGGAGGTGACTGTATATATAGATATAGATAGTACGAGAAAGGACAATACTTATGCAGTTGTGGAATATCCATTCATGTCATTTGGATTTCCACATGATTTGTGATGATTCAGTGTTCAAAAACATACTTTTTATATATATATACATACACACAAACCAGTCATACTCAAATAAATTGCAAGCGTAACACATACAAATAGTATATTTATTTCTGAAAATTGCTTTTTAGTTCCATTAGTTCCATATTAACCAATATCACTCATACAGAAATCTTTGCCACACAAGCAAAGGGATTGTATTCGTGCGTTTAAGCAACCTATGGAGAAAAAAGCAAGGGCAGCTTGAACATCGGACGTGCCAACTGACAGCTGTGGGCCCCTAGCCAACTGCCTACTTTGCCTAATGGTTACTGCGCCCAGAGCTGTTTCCTATTTTTGAATTCTCTGTACTGTACACCGAGGCCTCTGCAGATTTCATAGCCACAAACCTCCCACATCCCCAGGGGCTGGGGCACAGAGCAGAGAAACAGGCTCATTCACTTGGGATGGCTTTCAAATTCCTCCTTCAGGCTTTCAGCTCCTCAGGGCTGGCACACCTGATCAGCAAGCCAGCTCGCCAACAGAAGATTCATGTGTGAAAAGAGAGAGATCGAGGTGCTGATACAATAAGAACGAGTTTCATGTATTGATAAAAAATTAACAATAAAAAAAGCAAAGCAGCAAGTAGCTGCTTCCAGAGCTCTGCAATGCTGGTGGTTCTGCGCTGCTGCCCTGATCAACTCTGTTCTCTCCAGGCGGAGCAGAGGTGTAACTGGAGGGGTCAGTGTAGGGTCAGAGGCGCCGTTTACAACCTCTCATTAGCAGACTAGCATTCTTGCAAGTCCCATTGTCCGTGTCTCTGGAGCTACTCGTTTTACTAGTGAAGATGCCTGAGTCTGTGTCACGCCTCTCTGCAGTATCATCTCGTTTTTTTTGTACGTTTGTGACTTAAAGGATTGAAGCTTCTCCTCCAATTTTCTTTTTTTACCAGAAAGCACGCTCTACTGGGTGGGGAGGTGGACTTGGCACTCTTCCACACTGAACATAGAACCAAACTTGTTAAAGGTTATTCAGCTTTTGAATTGTTAACTTCAACTTTAAATAACCAATTGCCCTGTTCTTATTGTAGTTATTGTCCACCTAAGTCAAACTCACTATTTTTGACTAAATTTGGTGATCTGTTATCTATATTGTCTGTCAATAATGATAGGATGCTTTGAGATACTTTATGTATGAAAGGTGCTATATAAATAACATCAGCTCTTTCTGAGTGATCACCTACAGTGCAATCTCACAACAGAACAGAATAGTATTTCAATGGTCTTCAGTCTTTGTGTAGTTTAGAAGCCTGAAGTCCTTCAAGACCCCTGGCTGTGATAATACCCACATCACACACCAACTAACCAACAGCCTGTGACAGGATAGTGAGTGGTGACATCAGCCTAGAAGCAGGAAAGAAAACACACTCTAAATACTGCGGTGCAAAAATACACTGCGGCGCTGCCCTTTATATTAAACACAGAAATGAATTGAATATTTAAACAAAAACAGAGCTCACAGAGCAAAATAAAAAGATTAAAAAAAATAAATAAATCACCAACACAAAACACAGGTCAGGCTGAGGAGATTGCTTTCACTGATCCTATGGCTATTTTAATCACTGTTTCTTTCTCCGCTCTGTTCCTCCTCTCGAACACCCACCCAGAGCAGGGAGAACTGCAGGCTTATATACGGGTGATCATCTCCTGATTAGCAACAATGAATTAACTCGGGAGATGGTCACCTTCTGCATGAGGTTTTTTTTTTTTTTTTTTTAAATGCGAATGGGGCTTCCCATCGACAGTATAAGACCATACAAAATACATGGCTTTGCTGTCACATTTATAAAACAATAACAAAACACAGCTACGCCATCATATTTATAAATTCATAAATTAATAATAAAACATAACAAATACAAAATAATAAATTGCACCGGGGCGGAGGGGTACCCCGTTCTAAAAATAAATAACACATTTATGGCCGGGCTTTGCCCCGCCCCCTTTTCATGTGCAGGGCTCCTCATGGCAGGGACACATAGCTAAACAAACAGAAAGAAAGAAAGAAAGAAAGAAAGAAAGAAAGAAAGAAAGAAAGAAAGAAAGAAAGGACAACAATAGTTCTTCTAGTTTGAGAGGTATTTTGTATACAAAAGCCAGCTAAACCTGTCCTGACAGGTAACACAGCATGTTCAGGGCTGGCAGCTTGAATGTTGACCCAGAGGAATATTTTAAAGACGGTGAACTTTAGTTTCTTCTAGTTTAGATAACTTCACTTCTGTTAACTCTAGTTCTGATGACTATACCATCTAAACTTTAGTGTCAGTTCTTGTCCAGAAACTACACTTTTGAGATCAAAACCTTATTATAATTAGGGCTTCTGATTTTCAGTTTAAACCAATAAAACATGATAAAACACCCACAATACAAAAAAATGAAATTTGTGTATAGCCATTAAACACCAAAAAACACCAAAAAAACAAGGAAATGGTTACTCAATTCACGATGACCACCCCTTTCCCATTAAAACAACAACTACCTTTCCCAGTGCAGCTGGGCAATGTCCCTCCTTCCTGACTTGTATCTATCATTGATTCGTTCTGAATGCTTTAAACCCGCCCCAACTACTGAGTGACAGCACATTCCTGCATTTCTATTGGAGACACCGCTTGCGAGATTTAAAACAAGATTACAATCAGGATGGAGGCTTGTTCACAGGATTTAAAGCTGTAGTACAGTTAAGATACGGAGGATTTAAAATAGAATTGCAAATTGTGGGAAAATGTAAAAAAATGTCTACACACAAAAACCTCAGAAGAATGTGCCTGTGACCATAAGGATTTCGTTGTGAAAGACAGCAAAGGAAACGAGGTACAACTCAAGTGTGCAAGTACTGTCGAGTTACTACTATACGTATTTTGACAGAAAAAAAGGAAAACACTCAAGCATTTTGGAAAGTAACCAAAAACACTAATTTCATACAGTATATCAAAAACAAAAGCCCCGAAAAAAACGATTTACATAAAACTCAAAAATAGCTAAAAATAAGCACCGAAAAATACAATTAATGAAACCCAAAAAACAGAAGCCCTAAATATAATCAATGTCACAGTCTTCCCCTGCTTTATTTGAAACGTCCTCCTTTATATATACAGTACTGTGCAAAAGTTTTAGGCAGGTGTGAAAAAATGCTGTAAAGTAAGAATGCTTTCAAAAATAGACATGTTAATAGTTTATATTTATCAATTAACAAAATGCAAAGTGAGTGAACAGAAGAAAAATCTACATCAAATCAATATTTGGTGTGACCACCCTTTGCCTTCAAAACAGCATCAATTCTTCTAGGTACACTTGCACACAGTTTTTGAAGGAACTCGGCAGGTAGGTTGGCCCAAACATCTTGGAGAACTAACCACAGTTCTTCTGTGGATTTAGGCAGCCTCAGTTGCTTCTCTCTCTTCATGTAATCCCAGACAGACTCGATGATGTTGAGATCAGGGCTCTGTGGGGGCCATACCATCACTTCCAGGACTCCTTGTTCTTCTTTACGCTGAAGATAGTTCTTAATGACTTTTGCTGTATGTTTGGGGTCGTTGTTATGCTGCAGAATAAATTTGGGGCCAATCATCTGCCTTTCATGTCTTTCATCTGCTGCTGTAAGTTTCCTTGGCCAACCACTGCGTCTACGGTCCTCAACGTTGCCCGTTTCTTTGTGCTTCTTCAAAAGAGCTTGGACAGCACATCTGGAATCCCCTGTCTGCCTTGAAATTTCTGCCTGGGAGAGACCTTGCTGATGCAGTATAACCACCTTGTGTCTTGTTGCTGTGCTCAGTCTTGCCATGGTGTATGACTTTTGACAGTAAACTGTCTTCAGCAACCTCACCTTGTTAGCTGAGTTTGGCTGTTCCTCACCCAGTTTTATTCCTCCTACACAGCTGTTTCTGTTTCAGTTAATGATTGTGTTTCATATTGAATTGAAAAGCGTAAAGATAACGTGTTTTCACTCACCGTGTTTGTTCGTCTGTCTGTCCTGCACCGTCTGTTTAGTGTTTAGTCGTTTTGTATGTCTGTTTATTTTGGCGCAAGTGCCGTGTCCTGTTTTGTGTTCTGTTTGTTAAACCTTTTTATTTTGTTAATAAACGCTGAGTGCAATGGACGAACAAACACGGTGAGTGAAAACACGTTATCTTTACGCTTTTGCTTTCTTTTACTTTCTCCTCCTCTCTCTCCCGTTCTCCACTCACCGAACACCAACCACAAGTGACTAAAACGTGCATCTATATATACTGTTGTGCTGGGATTCAATTACTAATTAATTACTCACTTGAATCCCAGCACGTGAATTCATTACGTGCAACCCCGTGCCACACATTATACACATTTTATCTGCACGTGAAGTGATGTGCCATCCTCGTGCCTAAATATAATTATACACTTTAAACACACGTGAAACACAGACCCGTTTATATCCCGTGTACCAATCTATACACCAACATTTACACACGCACGCAACATACAACACAGAACACACAAATGCACACAGGGGCGGGGCACTTTGCCACAAGATTCACATAGCGTGTAAAATAATCTATTACCACAAGAACATACCTGTTGCCTTCAGAAGTAACTGGCAGCTCTGTGAGGTCTGCAGAGATTTTCTGGAATGGACAATCCACCACAATAGACTGTAGAGGTGCTCTAGCTTTTGGTATTGGAGAGCAGCAAGTCTGACATGGTAAACACTCTGTACAGAACTTATAAATGTCACGTGACATATAAGGCCAATAGCAAACTTTTCTAGCCCTTCAAGTTCATTCAGTCCCTAAATGTCCACTGAAGACATTTCCATGCAAGTATTTGAGAGCTGTTTGAATAAGTGATTCAGGAAGTGCCAGAGCTTTTTCAGAGCTGAAGGAGAGTTTTTGATTTGTCGTGCAGTAGGTCTTCGATGGTCAACTTGTTTCCATCTCATTACAGTTCTCAGGATGACATCTGCTTGTTGTTTCTGCTTCAGTCAAGAACATAAGAACATAATAACGTTTACAAACGAGAGGAGGCTATTCGGCCCATCTTGCTCGTTTGATTGTTAGTAGCTTATTGATCCCAGAATCTCATCAAGCAGCTTCTTGAAGGATCCCAAGGTGTCAGCTTCAACAACATTACTGAGGAGTTGGTTCCAGACCCTCACAATTCTCTGTATAAAAAAGTGCCTCCTATTTTCTGTTCTGAATGCCCCTTTATCTAATCTCCATTAGTGATCCCTGGTCCTTCTTTCTTTTTTCAGGTCAAAAAAGTCCCCTGGGTCGACATTGTCAATACCTTTTAGGATTTTGAATGCTTGAATCAGATCACTGCGTAGTCTTCTTTGTTCAAGAGTGAACAGATTAAATTCTTTTTGTCTGTATACAACATGCTTTTTAAACTTGGGATATTAAGGTCGCTCTTCTTTGAACTCTTTCTAGAGCAGCAATATCCTTTTTGTAACGAGGTGACCAGAACTGAACACAATATTCTAGGTGAGGTCTTACTAATGCATTATAAAGTTTTAACATTACTTCCCTTGATTTAAATTCAATACTTCTCACAATATATCCGAGCATCTTGTTGGCCTTTTTTATAGCTTCCCCACATTGTCTAGATGAAGACATTTTTGAGTCAACATAAACTCCTAGGTCTTTTTCATAGATCCCTTCTTCAATTTCAGTATCTCCCATATGATATTTATAATGCACATTTTTATTGCTTGCGTGCAATGCTTTACACTTTTCTATATTAAATGTAATTTGCCATGTGTCTGCCCAGTTCTGAACGCTGTCTAGATCATTTTGAATGGCCTTTGCTGCTGCAACAGTGTTTGCCACTCCTCCTATTTTTGTGTCGTCTACAAATTTAACAAGTTTGCTTACTATACTAGAATCTAAATCATTAATGTAGATTAGGAATAGCAGAGGACTTTTTGTCTGCATACAACATGCCTTTTAAACCCGGGGTATTATGGTTGCTCTTCTTTGCACTCTTTCTAGAGCAGCAATATCCTTTTTGTAACGAGGTGACCAGAACTGAACACAATATTCTAGATGAGGTCTTACCAATGCATTGTAAAGTTTTAACATTCAGTTCTTCTATGTCTATTGCTAGGTCTTCACAAGTTTGTCTTAAAGGAACATATTGTTTAGGCAGTGATTCAGGGCACAAATTGCTTTGGGTGACAGCAGAAGACACATCTTTCTGATTCTGATAGATGACAAATAAACACTGCACTCCCTTACTACTCTGAGAGTTGTCCGGTCTCCTTGATAAAGCATCAGCGTTGGCATGCTGTGCTCCTTCTCTGTGTATCATGACACAATCATACATGTCCAGCTCTAAAATCCAACATCCTCTTCTTCCTGTGGGATCACCATCAACAGGACTTTTCTTAAGACTCAGCAAAGGTTTGTGGTCCGTGACAATTTTAAATGAGCTGCCAGACAGAAAGTGCTTAAAATGCCGTACCGACTAGACTACTGCCCAGAGTTCATGATCATCTGTAGACCACTTTTTCTTTGAAGGAGTGAGTGTGTGGCTTGCATATGCAATTACACTTTCTTTTCTTTCTTGAACCTGCGCAAGCACAGAGCCAATAGCATTCTGAGAGGCATCTGTGTAAAGCAGGAATGGCAAAGTAAAGTTTGGATAGGCCACTGCTGGGGGTTCAGTTAAAGCAAACTTCAGAGAGTAGAAAGCATCCTCACATTCAGACGTCCACTTAAAACAACTCCCTTCTGGGTAAGTAAATGCAGAGGTGCTGCTTTGAGGGCAAAGTTTTGAACAAATCTTCATTCAGTAGTTCGGGACAAACACCAATCACAAAATGTTTTAGTACAAATATTTATTGTGGAGAATGCGGAGTATGCTATTTTATGGAGAAGTATGTTGTATATACACATTAATTTGGCATCAAACCTAACTTGGTTTGAGCAGTGCTTAATTTGTAAATCGGGAGGTCCCGGAACACATAGTGAGCGCGCGGGGGGGGGTGTTCCGGGGGGCTCTGAGGTACCGGAACACATGAGAAAAAAGTGACAAACACAATGTAGCCAGACAATGTAACTATAACCTGTGTTAAGGTGTCATCTTTAGCCTTGGCTACAATGCTTGCTGCCGCTAAATGGGCCTTGGTTCGGGCATGTTCAAAAACCTTTTTTCTGAGGGCTCTTTGTTGTTTTTTCACGTCGGAGGCAGAGGACGTTACTGTACATTCCACCCACTCTTTCGCTAGTTTCATCCCTCCCTATGATTAATACTTCTAAGTCATCTTGAGTAAAGTCAGCCAAATTACTAAATAATATTATTAATAATAATAATAATAATAATAATAATAATTGAGATATACTGTACACCTCATTTTCAAAATAAATATATACAAACATCTACTGGTATTGTAACGTTATTGTACCAAAGGCTTAATTATATAACTTGTGATTACATATTTGACCTTGAGGAATGAATGTATTTTATACATGACGATTTAAAACTACGGTTAAATATTTTATAATTTAATAATGACAGCGATTCACCTTAGTCCACAAGGTGATACGTATCAGCTCCGATACAACAACCTTTTAGGAGGATATTGCACATTCTAATGGATGACGTTCTTAAACGTCTATTATATTTTACACGCACATTAAATATACATTTTCTAAATGTTATTTTACTGTGTTAAACACAAAAAAATACTAAATATATACACGTTTAAACTTTGTTTTTATAAAATATACGTGTTGCGGTTATTGGTGTGCTTCAACGTGTGATTGATCACATGACTAATCCCAAAGATTTACTGGATAGAAGATGAATTGGGCAAACAGCGTTTTGCTATGTTTTGAATAAATACCACAGATTAGTTCCACAAATACCACTCGTTCGAGCCTCTATTTTTTGTTGTTGTAAAAAACAATGGGTGACTCCAAATGTATAGAAAAAAACACATAAGAAATGCAATTGACTATTTTTTTTTAAAGATTAAATTAAATTAGATTATATTAGATTGATACTGATGGCTAAACAATGCTAATGGTTCAAACTGTTATGTTATCTCCAGTATTCTAAATATATATTATTATTTTTTTGTTAAACTATTGTGAGACAGCAGGGAGGGGGTTAAAACCTCTCTGCAGTAAAAACATGTGCGGAATGCACATTTGTCTGGGTTAATTGTTTTCTGTTAATTGTTGTATTGTTAATTATCACCTGCACCTGGCTATGATTGTAAATTAGAGCCAGGTGCAGGGTTTATAAGGAGAGCAGTCAGTCTGCTCTACGCTGCTGAGTAGAAGGAGGCAGAAGAGGTGCTCTGTCTCCGAGTAGCCAGAGAGAAAAAGTAAGTGCGGTGTCAAACCTGTGTGTTGAAGTTTGTGGTTTTGGGAAGGACGGGAAAACAGCGTAGCTGTCCCGCGTTAGTCAGGGTGTTCCTGAGAGTTGAGTTAGTGCTCCAAGAGGAGTTAGGTGTTTATTTTGTTTGATTTTTGTGTTTATTAAAAATAGCGCACCAGCGCTTAAAACTCCATTTCATTGTTCTGGGTCGTATTTTTAAAGGGGCACGAACCCGAGTGAGTTGTGCTTTGTCACACTATATTTAATTTAATGTTTATGAAACCAGTCAACCAAATATAGATTCTCCCTAGCTTTTGTGATGTGCAGTTTGTGAACGACTCGTTCTTTCCGGTTCAAATAAACTAACGTAAACAATCTTAATGCGGTCTACATTGATTGGTTTTGTGTCATTGAATCAGTGAATCAAATGAACGAAATGAATCGATTCACCAAACCTGAACTGAATCAAATGAATCGAGTCACTAAAAAGAATCAAACTGCCCATCACTAGTCCTCCCCGACCCCGTCCCCCTCTCCCGCCGAGTCTGACTCACTAGTGGCCTGCTAGCTAGTGGAGGACGTGCCGGTGGTGATGCTGAACTGGCGGGATTAGCAGCGCAGACAGCGCGGCTAGCTAAGGCATCGCCATCAGGAGCAGTTTCCCCCTCATTTTTGATTTGGCTTTCCTTTCCCACGACACGTTTCAAATTCAGTAGCGACGACTAGCCTAGGCTACGTGACGTGATCACGTAGGGACCTCTCACTAGCTCACCACACTGTTTCAAGATCAGTTACTTATCTCGCCGGCCCGCCCCATAACCTCTCTGTACAAATAAGAGAGCAGGTCTGGAATCGGTGTGGCAGGATAGGATGCGCTTTTACTGGGGGACGGGAGAAATAACGAGGAGGCAGAGGCAACTTTAACTCTGATCGCTTTTATTAGAATGTTTACAGTGCAAACAGTGGAAAAAATAATAAATCATGCCGCGAGAGGTACCGGATCCGGACAAAATAGGTGCCGGAACAAAAAAAGTAAAATCTGAGAGGTGCCGGATCCTGTTCCGGCAGGATCCGGCTCAAATTAAGCACTGGGTTTGAGGGCTCGCTGCCTGGCCTACTGGACGAAGCTGAGGCACCCAAAAAGAACAAGCCAGTCTCAATGCTGCGATTATTATTGAATATAGCCCTATGACGGAAATATAATGAGTTCTGGTTGCATATCTCTCTCCTGACCTGTGAGGGCGCTAATTAGCGAAAGGGAAAGGCTTTGGACGGGTTGGCCTGACAGTTCATTTCCTGTGTCGGAAAGTCAGTCAGCCTGGAAAAAGGCAAGACTCCGTTGCAGGAATGTATTGGCCCGGAAGGTAAACGAGGTAGTAGCTGCAGGCAATAGAGTCAGCTGTAATCGTTTACCAAGGGGTTGTGCATGATCGCATAAAGGGGGCCGGAGAATTGTAAATCTTTTCCTTCGCTTGGGTTTCAGAACAAAGACAAAACTGGAAGGACTGGGAGAGATCCCCTGTGTATGTTTGTGAGCAGTATTCGTGAGTGTTTTGTTTGTTTTTGTCACTGTTAGTAATTGTCTTTTGTTTTGTAAATTCACTAGATGGCTAACACGTCTCCGGAGCTGTCGCCTTGGGCCAGCACTACCCGGAACAACACGGCACTACAGTCACTGTTTAAACCAACACTACTGCACGCACCTGGACTGGTGTATTGTATTGTATTGTGGAACGGATAACGTGTACTATTATTTGGTTTGCAAAACCAGTTATTATTGTTTCCTACCGTGCTCTACACATTGGTGTGTATTGCCGGGGGATTATTGTTTGGTCACCAGACCTGGATACAATTAAAAACTGTTCCAAACTGGATTATAACTCTCTGTGTTTCATTACTGCACTGCATCACCCCTGCACCTGCACGTACCACTTACCGCTTTGCCACATGTGGTGTCAGAACACGGGATTATGGATCACGCAGCACTTACAGCACTGCTGGAAGCACTGGACAGCAGATGCGAGGCTACAGAGAGACAGAGAGAGGAGCGGTACACAGCGTTGGTGGAGAAAATCAGTCTGGCAATCCAGACCACAGTACCAACGGCACCCGTGATGATGGCCCCGAAGGCGAGGGCACTGAAAATGACGGCGGAGGATGACACCAAGGCTTACCTGGTCGCTTTCGAGCGGCTGGCTACCACTGCGTCATGGCCCAGGATGTACTGGGCAAGCCAGCTGGGATCCTGCCTGATCGGGGAGGCTCAGGCAGCATATCAGGCCATGACGGACACCGAAGCCGCCGACTACGACCTGGTAAAGCCAGCCATCCTACGCCAGCTCAACATCACGGGGGAAACGCACAGGGTACAATTCCGGAAGTACCGAAGATCCCCAGATACACGCCCCAGGGTGGTTGTGCAGCAGCCTGTCACAATGCAAGTCACAATGCAACTGCCAGCAGGGAAGAGCAATGAACTCAACCAGCCCGTCACAATGCAACTGAAGAGGCAGCAAATATGTGATGTGATATCTAAAAGGTTAAGGACAATTGCAGCGTGTCCTCTCCCATGGTTTAACTGAAACTCATGTATGGACTTTGACTATGGCAGCATGCGATGCTGGAGTATTAGCTAAAATACCCCCAGCCACTAGGAATGGTGGTTATCTTGCTGATAATGCTGTGCCTGACAAACTAGCACACCTAAAGGCGGCTGTGGAGAACGCCACCGAGGGTGCACGTATCGACTGGGCCCTCATAATGGGAGTGAGATCAGGTGTTTGTGCAAGTGTTAATAAGTGGCCTCAGTCCACATCTGCAGAAGTCAATTGAGCTGGGAGTTAATGCTGGGAATTCATATGACGCAGTAATGGCGTGGGGAGGAATGGTTGAGAACCAAAGGAAGGAGAATAAAGAAGGGAAAGGGAATGTGAGGAAAGTGAGTGTAAGTGCAGTAAATAGATTCCCCGGTAACTGTCATCAGTGTGGCAAACCAGGGCATCGGAGGTTTGAGTGTACCAGCAAGCCCAAGTGTTTGAATTGTGGTAAGACGGGACACAGGGATAGCGACAGAGGCAAAGAGGGGCAATGGCCCGCTCAGGTACAACATAGTGCGGTTTCCTCAGCACACCCGCTGCCTCCAGATGGGGCAGGGAATCCTGGTCCAGTATTTACTATGGAACAAGTAATATCTATGATGAAGCAAATGAAAACGGAACAGAGGTGTTCAGCCCCCGTAGCTGCTGGGATGGGCCCAGCTGAGGGAGGGTCGATGGGTTTTACAAGCGCAATTAGGGGGCCGGTTGTGCAACATGTTGATAGATACCGGAGCGACCGTCTCCCTCACAGATCTCCCTTTGCCCACTACCTCCGAACATATTTTGGTAGAAGGGGTAGGTGGTGGTGTAATTAAAGCATATAAATCACAAGCTGTTGAAGTAGATTTAGGTTGCATGTATATCATAGCGCAATTTTATGTATGTAAAACCGCTGAAGGGACAATATTGGGCAATGATGTGTTGCAGGAGATAGGGGCTATTATCGATTGCCGAAGGGGTGAGTTTAAATGCGGTAATAGTGGGGTGCCTAAGGTGCTGCATCAAGGGGTCAAGCAAACGGCCCGGGTGAATGCCATACAGCCATATAATTGGCAGTGGCCAGCGACCCAGTGGGGCGCTATTTGCGCGGCTAACCCTGGGGCGTGGGCAAAGCACAAACTAGATTGTGGCTTACTACAGCAAGCCCCTATGGAAATACCTGGGGACCCAGGTGAGGGGCAGAAGCAATACCCTATTAAGCCAGAATCTGTAAAGGCTGTGGCAGAGATAGTATCCGAATTGGAGCAGCAGGGCATAGTGTATGAGACTACATCGCCAGCAAATTCCCCCATTTGGCCCGATAGGAAGCCCATTGGTTCATGGCAGCTGATCATTGATGATCAACTGTAATAAAATCGCACCTCACCACGGTTCGTTGCCCCTTTAAAATCAGACCCAGGACTCAGACAATGGATTTTTAACTGCGCTGACGTGCTATTTTTAATTCACAAAACAAAAATAAAACACAAAATAAACACCTAGCTCTTGGTCGAGCACTCACTAACACAGTGACTGGAACCTAACTAAAAACAGGACAGCTAGGCTGTTTCCCTGTCTTAAAACAAAACAAAATGAAGACGGTTTTCACAACTTTCACCGGTTTCTCGATACCTTCCTCTTTACGCTTGCACACACACACACACACTTACAAGCGGGCTCTTCACACTGCAGCCCTGAGCAGACTGACTGCTCTCTTTATATACCCTGCACCTGGTCCTAATTTACAATTACTACCCAGGTGCAGGGGATAATTAACAATAAAGCAATTAAACAAAACAATTAAGCAAACAAATGTGCCTACGCACATGTTTCCTGCAGGGAGGATTTAACCCCCTCCCTGCTGTCTTACACAACATATTAATGGTCGATTACCACGGATGACTCCAATAGTAGCAAACCCAAGCACAGTATTAAATGGGCTGCGTCCGAAGCATAAAGTGTTCTCAGTGTTAGATGTAAGTAATGGATTCTAGAGTATCCCTATAAGCAGTGCTTAATTTGTAAATCGGGAGGTCCCGGAACACATAGTGAGCGCGAGAGGGGGGGGGGTGTTCCGGGGGGCTCTGAGGTACCGGAACACATGAGAAAAAAAGTGACAAACACAATGTAGCCAGACAATGTAACTATAACCTGTGTGAAGTGACAAACACAATGTAGCCAGACAATGTAACTATAACCTGTGTGAAGTGACAAACACAATGTAGCCAGACAATGTAACTATAACCTGTGTTAAGTGACAAACACAATGTAGCCAGACAATGTAACTATAACCTGTGTGAAGTGACAAACACAATGTAGCCAGACAATGTAACTATAACCTGTGTGAAGTGACAAACACAATGTAGCCAGACAATGTAACTATAACCTGTGTGAAGTGACAAACACAATGTAGCCAGACAATGTAACTATAACCTGTGTTAAGGTGTCATCTTTAGCCTTGGCTACAATGCTTGCTGCCGCTAAATGGGCCTTGGTTCGGGCATATTCAAAAACCTTTTTTCTGAGGGCTCTTTGTTGTTTTTTTTACGTCGGAGGCAGAGGACTGTACTGTACATTTCACCCACTCTTTTGCTAGTTTCATCCCTCCAGTCTTTTCCGGACCCAAGCTCCCTACCTTTTTGCATGTTGTACAGCCCAGCTTTGAATTTTGCATGACAAGCCAGGGGTTATAAGTTTGCTTTTTCTTGAACTGAGCCTCCGTCCAAACTGCACCTGCTCCGGGCACTTCGTCGGTGGATGCACTGTCCTCCCTAGTGATGTGTAGTTCGCGAACGAATCGTTCTTTTTGAATGACTCACTAAGGTGAACGATGGGAATCGGATCAGAGTCCCCATTGAATCGGTTTTTTTGATTCACCCTATGAACAAGCTGTGTGGCGCACAGGAGTCGAGTTACCAGCCTATCAAAAGTCATGAAGTGATTCCTTACCTCTCGAGTCTGGCTGATTTGTTCGTTGTAACAAGGAAACCGGGTTGTCTCTCAGATCGTTGAGTGTTATGAAACTGAAGACCGTATGTGCCATGTTGGATCCAAATTCCCGCTTACTTAGTGCATGATAAGAACTCTGTGTGAGCCAAAATGGCGACAGTTACATCATCCAGACCATAGCTATGTATCAATGATCCAGACGGTGTGTACTTTCTAGAGTGCTGCTTCACGCTGTCATAAACTCAGATTACAAGTTTGTGCACCAGAATTATTATTTTTCTTACAGTTCTTATTAGTTTACTATGTACGTAACCTTGTGTAAGTTTGCCACATAGGCTACTAGTTGTAGCCTATGTGTGTTTGTTATTTTTTATAAACATAGAAAATTAATCATATCTATAGTTAACTACTTTGCACAAATTATGATTAATACTTCTAAGCCAGCTTGAGTAAAGTCAGCCAAATTACTAAATAATATTAATAATAATAATAATAATTGAGATATACACCTCATTTCCAAGATAAATAAATACAAACGTCTACTGGTATTGTAACGTTATTGTAACCAAGGCTTAATTATATAACTTGTGATTACATATTTGACCTTGAGGAATGAATGTATTTTATACATGACAATTTACAACTACGGTTAAATATTTAATAATTTATCTGAAGCAGCAGAGAGGAGCAGCAACTGGCTGTGGTTGAGACGGAAAGATTCTGGCTGGGGATCTCAAGCACAATGGAAAGAAAGAAACGCTGATGTACAGGTAAGTAAGCTGGGCTGAGTTGAGTGGGGGACGGAGGGGGGTGATGCTGGGACGCCAGAATCACCGTCGAGCCCTCTTGAGGTGTCGTGGGCTAGTCGACGAAACACTGAGGATGGAAGGTGCCCACTTGAAAACCCCAGAGATGTACCCTACTTAGCTCAATCCAGACGGTTGTCATGCTGATGCGCTGGGGAGGCCGCACTTTGGTTGATCCCCGGAGCCAGCATCGCAGCCATTGTGTGTGCTGATGCGCCAGGGAGGCAAAATAAGCTGATCCCTGGAGCCAGCATTACACTTCAGCCATTAACACCAGACAGAAGGATATCATATGGAAGGAAACGTAAATGGATGGAGACACATATGGATCACATTAGTTTACTGTAAAGCTACGTCTTAGTTGGTGCTTATCTTGGCGAGAGCCGAGTTCAAATCAGCATGAAGTTTTAACATCTACTCTCGTGTAATGGAAATCATAATGACGGCGATTCACCTTAGTCCACAAGGTGACACGTAGTATCAGCTACGAAACGACCTTTTAGGATGATATTGCACATTCTAATGGATGACGTTCTTAAACATCTATTATATTCTACACGCACATTAAATATACATTTTCTAATTGTTATTTTAATCTGTTAAACACTAAAAAATATTAAATATATATACACGTTTAAACTTTGTTTATATAAAATGTACATGTTGCGGTTATGGGTGTGCTTCAACGTGTGATTGATCACATGACTAATCCCAAAGGTTTACTGGATAGAAGATGAATTGGGCAAACAGCGTTTTGCTATGTGTTGAATAAATACCACGGATTAGTTCCACAAATACCACTCGTTCGAGACTCTATTTTTTGTTGTTGTAAAAAACAATGGGTATAAATGTATAGAAAAAAAAACACGTAAGAAATGCAATTGACTTTTTGTTTTTGTTTTTAAAGATTAAATTAAATTAGATTGATACTGATGGCTAAACAATGCTAATGGTTCAAACTGTTAGGATTCTAAATATATATTATTATTTTTTTGTCAAACTATATTTAATTTAATGTTTATGAAACCAGTCAACCAAATATAGATTCTCCCTAGCTTTTGTGATGTGCAGTTTGTGAACAACTCGTTCTTTACGGTTCAAATAAACCTACGTAAACAATCTTAATGCGGTCTACATTGATTGGTTTTGTGTCATCGAATCAGTAAATCAAATGAACAAAATGAATCGATTCACCAAACTGAACTGAATCAAATGAATCGAGTCACTAAAAAGAATCAAACTGCCCATCACTAGTCCTCCCCGACCCCATCCCCCTCTCCCGTCGAGTCTGACTCACTAGTAGGGCTACTAGCTAGCGGAAAGAGTAAAGGGTATGTCAAGCCATCGCTTGGCAAAATGGAAAATTCGGCTAACAGCCCAAGACAACATAACCGTGGTTAGGGACTCGGTCATTAACCCTGCCGATTACATGGCAGGAACTCATACTGGAGAACCACATGTGTGTGAGTGTAAGGAAGAGGAAATACCTGGAATAATAAAGGAGGAGTCCCTTGAGGGGGGGAGCTCATTTAAAAGAGACCAAAAACAAAGTACACAGAAAGAGTCCTTGGAACTGCAAACACAAGTCAAAAAGGAAGTTAGAAAGGCCAAGAGAGAGATAGAAATCAATATTGCTAAGGGGGCTAAAACCAATTCCAAAATGTTTTTCCAATAGTATAACAGCAAGAGAACATTCAAAGAGGAGGTTAAATGTCTAAGAGACACAAATGGCAAAATCATAGATGAAGAAAAAAAAATAGCAAATATATTAAATGATTACTTTTCACAGGTTTTTACAAAGGAGGACACGGACAACATGCCCCACATGTAAACCTGTTCCTATCCAATTTTAAATAACTTTAGCATAACAGAGGCAGAAGTGTTAAAGGGACTAGGAGCTCTTAAAATAAACAAATCCCCTGGGCCGGATGAGATCCTCCCAATAGTACTCAAAGAAATGAAAGTTATTTACAAACCGCTAACCAAAATCATGCAACAGTCTCTTGACACAGGGGTTATACCGACAGACTGGAAAATAGCAAACGTAATACCGATCCACAAAAAGGGAGACAAAACCGAACCAGGTAACTACAGACCAATAAGCCTGACTTCTAATATATGTAAACTTATGGAAACTATAATAAGATCTAAAATGGAAAATTACCTATATGGTAACAGTATCCTGGGAGACAGTCAGCATGGTTTTAGGAAAGGGAGATCGTGTCTAACTAACCTGCTTGATTTTTTTGAGGATGCAACATTGACAATGGATAATTGCAAAGCATACAACATGGTTTATTTCGATTTCCAGAAAGCTTTTGACAAAGTCCCATATAAAAGATTAATTCTCAAATTGAACGCAGTAGGGATTCAAGGAAATGCATGCACATGGATTAGGGAGTGGTTAACATGTAGAAAACAGAAATTACTGATTAGAGGAGAAACCTCAAAATGGAGCGAGGTAACCAGTGGTGTACCACAGGGATCAGTATTAGGTCCTCTGCTCTTCCTAATCTACATTAATGATTTAGATTCTGGTATAGTAAGCAAACTTGTTAAATTTGCAGACGACACAAAAATAGGAGGAGTGGCAAACACTGTTGCAGCAGCAAAGGTCATTCAAAATGATCTAGACAGCATTCAGAACTGGGCAGACACATGGCTGTCACAAAGACGGCCGGAGTGGGTGGCGTCAGACCAGAGCCAGGAAATAAAACAACAAGAGAGAGGTGGAGTTTGGTGGAGCTGAGCGAATGGTCTCGCTCAACATTTAATAAATAAACAGAACAGCAAAATAAAAAGGTTGTAACATACAAAAACACAGGGCACGGCACTGGTAGCCAAAATAAACAGACAAACAAAACGGACTACACAGACAAACACGGTGAGCTTCTATTTTTCTTACAATTATCACAATTACCTCCGTCTCCAATCCCGTTCTCCACTCACCGAACACACAACCCAGAGTGAGTGAAAACGTGCTGCTTTTATGCAGCTGTACTGAGACTCGATTGCTAATCAATCAATTGGAGTCTCGGTACAACTGCACGTGAATTAATATAGTGTACTCCCGTGACCACACATTACATTTTAACCAGCACGTGAAGTGATTTGTGCCATCCTCGTGCCCAAATACAAATCTACATTTTTAAATACACGTGAAACACAGACCCGTGTACCAATGACTAAACACCAACATTTACACACGCAACATACAACCCAGAAATGCACACAGGGGCGGAGCACATTGCCACAATGGCAAATGACATTTAATAGAGAAAAGTGTAAAGTATTGCATGCAGGCAATAAAAATGTGCATTATAAATATCATATGGGAGATACTGAAATTGAAGGGAACTATGAAAAAGACCTAGGAGTTTATTGACTCAGAAATGTCTTCATCTATACAATGTGGGGAAGCTATAAAAAAGGCCAACAAGATGCTTGGATATATTGTGAGAAGTGTTGAATTTAAATCAAGGGAAGTAATGTTAAAACTTTACAATGCATTAGTAAGTCCTCACCTAGAATATTGTGTTCAGTTCTGGTCACCTCGTTACAAAAAGGATATTGCTGCTCTAGAAAGAGTGCAAAGAAGAGCAACCAGAATTATCCCGGGTTTAAAAGGCATGTCGTATGCAGACAGGCTAAAAGAATTGAATCTATTCAGTCTTGAACAAAGAAGACTAGGCGGCGATCTGATTCAAACATTCAAAATCCTAAAAGGTATAGACAATATCGACCTTCTTGGACTTTTTTGACCTGAAAAAAGAAACAAGGACCAGGGGTCACAAATGGAGAGTAGATAAAGGGGCATTCAGAACAGAAAATAGGAGGCACTTTTTTACACAAAGAATTGTGAGGGTCTGGAACCAACTCCCCAGTAATGTTGTTGAAGCTGACACCCTGGGATCCTCAAGAAGCTGCTTGATGAGATTCTGGGATCAATAAGCTACTAACAACCAAACGAGCAAGATGGGCTGAATGGCCTCATCTCGTTTGTAAACTTTCTTATGTTCTTCTCATGTTCTTATTTATTTTTAGGTCAAGGTTCTATGTTGAGGGACGGGCCAATACAGGATGGGCTGTATATAACATGCAGCAACAACTATCAAGGCAGGGAAGCTTGCCAGAGGGAGACTCGGCTCAGGTAGCTGAATTAGTGGCCTTAAAAGAGGCCTTAATGTGGGAACCAGAGCAGCCATTGACTGCGTATACAGATAGCCGGTATGCTTTCGGGATAGTGCATGACTACATGGGGTCATGGGCCCGTAGAGGATTTCTGACATCTACTGGAGAGAATGTAAAGCATGTACAGCAGATTAAGACCATTTGGGAGTTGGTAGTGGATTGTGGATGCCCCCTAGTGGTGGTGAAAGTAAAGGCACACGCAGGGGGGACGGATTTGCAATCTATGGATAATGAGGAAGCAGACAGGTTGGCTAAAGAAGCTGCGTTAGTCCCTGTCAGTGACACTAGTAAAGTGGCTGCTAATGATGTAATACCAGACATTGATGTGAAAGAAGCCCAAGCGGTTAATACTGAGGAAGGGGTGGATCGGCTGACAAAACAAAAATGTATCACGATGGCAGTGATGGGGTCACGTGTACCAATTAGTATCAAGAGAACTGGGACAAACTAATGGACCAGTTAGTACAATCTGTGTATAACTTAACTGTGGGGCGCTGGGGCTGTAATTTGGGGAACACCAGTGGGTGAAAATGTGTAAATATTATAAGCAAAAGGGTGTAGTAAAACAATATGCTGATAGATGTGGGGAATTTAACCCATTAGTTGAAATCTTGAATAAAACCATAACAAAGGAGATAAAATATTATCAGCACAATGCCGGTAGTAGACAGAAGAGGGAGTTCTTTGATGACATAGTGGGGTGGTTCGGAGCTGTGAATTCAGGTTTGAACTCTGTAAATAGCATTGAACAGCAACGGGAGAACCATGGGCAGTTTTTGAAGACGGGAGATGCCATTCAAAAGTTGGCCATGGCGGAACAGATGACACGGGAAACTGTTGATATTACTGTTAATGTAGGGAGGCGCGATGTTATAGAATGCAAGCAGCACTAACCAGAGATATTATAATAGCCATTAGAGATTTGCACAACGGAATGTTAGGGGGAGCATGGAAACGGGAGGCTATACAGAAATTGGCACGAACGGGATACCCTGTACGTCGCCAATTCCAAGATAATATGGTTATTCGGACAGAACGTTGTAATAATTATATATGCTTTGTTTTAATTGTTCCATACACCGCCAGTCAGAACCACCACAGCACCGGAATGAGAGTAAGTAGTATCGGGGTAGTAATTGGAACGCGGGTTATTGTTCCGCAAATTACCTGGGTGGGCCAGACTGCCGCTAATGCCACGCTGTATCTGAGGTCAGCTGAATGTATTGAATTCGGGGATGCCATGTTATGTGACCATGCCGGTAGCACAAACCTGTCAACACAGGTGATGGATGCCACTGTACACCCGAAGCTGGGCTATGAGCACGGTGCCCAGATGCAGAATGGAACATGGTGTATCACAACCTCAATGGCAAGTATGACAGTGGGCATGGCGACCAGGTATGCCCGATGCCCGATGCCCTCTACTGTGTGTTTTGACCCACGTGGGGTGGTGACTGTGGGCCACCTGAGCCTGCACCCGACCCCTCCAATAAATATCTCTGCAACTGTACAGGAGGTAGAGGACTGGATGAAGACAATCAACCATACAGGCATGCTATTGGCATTGGGGCACATTGAGGCCCAGTTGGCAGATATTAGCTCCCGATTGGTTGTGGCCAGGATACAGGGGTCGTTGGCTGGCAACACCGGTCAACTCATACTAGCTAACGCCCGCTCTTGCGGGTGGGGTATTCTGTGTGGTTTAACAGGGGAATCAGCTGGTGTGGACTGGGCTGATTGGTGGAATATGGCAGGACATGCCATATCAGTATTATCTGTGCTTGCATTATTGATTTCTGTACTGCTATTGTGTTATTTGAAATGTGTGAAGAAGCAGCAAAGACGCCTCCTCCAGGGACTGGTAACTGAATCCATTTGTTCTCTTGTCCGGTTAATGGGACTGACAACCCGCTACGAATCACTTCCCCAGGACGATGTGACTTTGTAAAGACATGTGTTAGTAACCTCTGTCTTGGCACTTGGACCATCTCGGCCCGGGATTGTTCGAAGGTCCAAAGGAGGGACTGAAGAGGCAGCAAATATGTGATGTGATATCTAAAGGGTTAATGACAATTGTGTGGTGTTCTGAGCACAGTATGTTATCGTGTGGTGTTCTGAGCACAGTACGTTCTAGTGAGAACTGCTTGAAATGTGTTTCTCAAGAGAGCCCGTCACAATGCAACTGCCAGCAGGGAAGAGCAGGGAACTCAACCAGCCCGTCACAACGCAACTGCCAGCAGGGAAGAGCAGGGAACTCAACCAGCCCGTCACAATGCAACTGCCAGCAGGGAAGAGCAGGGAACTCAACCAGCCCGTCACAACGCAACTGCCAGCAGGGCAGAGCAAGGAACTCAACCAGCCCATCACAACGCAACTGTCAGCAGGGAAAAGCAAGGAACTCAACCAGCCCGTCACAATGCAACTGCCAGCAGGGAAGAGCAGGGGCAGCAGTGTGGAGTAGTGGTTAGGGCTCTGGACTCCTAACCAGAGGGTCGTGGGTTCAATCCCCAGTGAGGGACACTGCTGTTGTACCCTTGAGCAAGGTACTTTACCTAGATTGCTCCAGTAAAAACCCAACTGTTTAAATGGGTAATTGTATGTAAAAATAATGTGATATCTGTATAATGTGAAATAATGTATAATGTGATATCTTGTAACAATTGTAAGTCGCCCTGGATAAGGGCGTCTGCTAAGAAATAAATAAAATTAAAAAAAACTCAACCAGCCCGTCACAACGCAACTGTCAACAGGGAAGAGCAAGGAACTCAACCAGCCCGTCACAATGCAACTGCCACCAGGGAAGAGCAAGGAACTCCACCAGCCCATCACAATGCAACCCGTAACAGCATATACATAATACAAAAGCAACAATTTTAAAGTTACATTAAAACCCACTAAGATAAGAAAGCCATTTTATAAAAGTGTGTTTTTAGTCTTAGCTTGAAAATCGTAACAGTCCCAGCTTCCGTGACAAATGATGGCAGAGCATTCCATTATTTAGGAGCTCTACAAGAAAAAGCCCTACCTCCCATGTTGCTTTTGTTGACCCTAGGAATGACCAGCAGCCCCGCATCCTGTGATCTCAGAGTGCGGTTTGGAAGATACGGGGTCAGTAACTCCTGCAAATAACTAGGTGCTAATCCATTCAGGGCCTTGTAAGTTAACATCAAAATCTTAAAATCAATTCTATAGTGCACAGTGAGCCAATATAAAGAGGCCAAAACAGGAGTAATATGTTCACTTTTCCTGGTTTTAGTCAGAATTCTAGCGGCAGTAAGTGGTAAGTGGGATACTACGATAATGTCACCTAACGGTAGCCTATATAATGAAAACAGCAAGGGACCTGGAATGGAGCCCTGTGGAACACCACAGACAACTTCCGATAATGCTGATTTTACCTGCCCAATAGAGACAAACTGAAACCTATCAGAAAGATAAGATTTTAACCAGGCTAGGACAAGGCCAGACAGTCCCACTGTGGTTTCAAGATGATTCAGTGAGATGGAATGGTCTACAGTATCAAAGGCAGCACTTAGAATTAATACTGATGGAAAGCATGAGTCAGCAGATCATTCACAACTCTGACAAGGGCCGTCTCGGTGCTATGTGCAGCATGAAAACCAGACTGAAACTTTTCGAATATACCATTAAGAGTCAGAACAGCAGAGTGTAGGACGGAGATCCGGGTCATAGGGGTCGCGACGACTGGGGAAAAAACCGCTGCAGAGAGCAGCACCTTTATTTTGTAGTTTTCATTACTGTGTTTTATTTTCACTTTTTCTATTTTGCCTTTTCGTTTTCATTATTCTTTGAGCACCTGCGAGCGTACCCGCAACTCATTGAGTACCCTGCCGTGGTACTCCGGAGGTCCTGGGTACCATAGTTGGTAGCCAGGACATGGACAACAGCGCCCTCTGCGGGCTAAAAGAAATCAGTTAAAAAAATTTAAAAAATAACAGAATACAAATAAAACTGAGCACATGCACGGTGTTTTTCAAACACAATTTCTGTCTCCTGTGTCAGTGATTACCCTCACCATGTCACAGGTCCAAATTGTGTTCTTAGCATTCTTTACCACAGCTATCTGAAGTGCTGAGGGAACTATAGAGGAAAGTGAACCATTTATCATGTTTAAAATGTGGGTATTAATAACACCAAGAACATCTTTTAATAGTTTTGTAGGAATAGGATCAAGAGAGCATGTCGTAGCTCTCATGTGTTGAACTAGCTGTCAGTTCCTGTAAAGTAATCAAAGAAAAAGCTCCCATAGTTACCATAATAGGTGTAGTTGGTAAAATTCTTCATAGAAGGTGTCTGTTAGAGGAGCCAATTTCAAATGTAGGACTTTTAGGGGAAGGATTCATTAATTTATCTAGAGCAGCAAAAAGAAATCTAGGATTTTATTTTTTAACTCTAACCCCTAACCCCTAAACCCTTAACCCTAACCCTAACCTCGCAGAGAATACATTGCTGTGAACCTTGCTCAGGTGGAAAAGCTTATGTAAGTTTGAAGTGAAAATATATATTTTTAAAATTCAAGGATTGTGACAGAAATACAATGAGTTTTGGCTGTAAATCTCCCTCCCACCTGTGAGGGCGCTAAGCAGCGAACGTAGAGTTCTTTGGACGGGCTGGCCTGACAGTTCTTTCCCTGGACCGGGAAGTCGGTAGTCTGGAAGAAGGCGAGACTCTGTTGCAGGAACGTATTGACCTGGAAGGGAAACGACGTAGCAGCTGCAGATAGAAGAGACAGCTGCAATCTTTTACCAAGGGGTCATGCGTGATAGCATAAAAGGGGACGGAAAATCGCAATCTACTCCTTCGCTTGGTTTGAGAGACAAGGAACTGGAAAGACCGGGAGAAACCCCTAAAATAAGAAAAATTATTTGTTTGTTTTGTCACTGTTAGTAATTGTCTTTTGTTTTTATAAATTACTATATGGCTAACACATCTATGTCGCCTTGGGCCAGCACTATCCGAAACAACAATACCACAGTCACTGTATAATTGTTATCACCCACCACGAGCACTACTGCACGCACCCAGACTGGTGACCGTGTTTTGTGTTATTGTGGGGCGGATAACGTGTCTTTATTATTTGGACTGCAATCCATTTATTATTGTTTCTTCCGTGCTTTACACATTGGTGTGTATTGCTGGAGGTTTATTGTTTGGTCGCCAGACCGGGAGTTATAAATAAAAGACCTCCTTTTCCAAACGGATTACAGTTTCCTGGTGTGTAATTATTTCTGCACTGCATCACCTCTGCACCTGTTTCCAATCAGCAGCCACTTTGCCACAAGGATGTAAAAAAAAGAGAAGCAATATAAGAACTGGAAACTAAATAACATGATTGATACATGTGCAAGAAAATTATTTATTTTTTAGACCCTTTTTATACCATAGCAATTACCATACCAGTATCATTTATACAGCGCCCTTTAAATGCAAGTATCCCATGGCGCTTTACAAAAAGAGCTCCAAACTGCTCACTAGCTAAAGGCCAAATCAAAGAGATACGTTTTGAGCCTAGATTAAAAAATATTGACAGACTCAGCATTCTGGGTAAAAGCTGGAAGTGAGTTCCAAAGTGAAGGAACTTGAAAACTGAAAGCCCTCACACCAATCTTTAAACCACATTTGTATTTTAGAATGCTTCAAGATCCAGACGTGGATTCTGTCATTTTCTAGCTTCTATTTCAGGGCTATCTTGCAGCAGCGTGCAGCGGTCCAGTCCTGGTTTGCACACTGGCAGTGGCAGGTCTGGTTATTGCGGATATCCCAGGAGCCGCAGGCATTACCGCAGGAGCAGCCCGTCGGCTTGTAACCTGCAAAGGAAAGAGAGCAAGAACCATTTACAATTCTGCCACCTCAGATTGTAACGATGCCCTCCGAGCAACTGATCAGTTAATAATATCGTCTGTAATGTTCAATCATTTACATAGCCCTTTAAGAAGTAGAATGAAATGCACAGGAAATGGGTGTATTTGAGGAACGGATATGAAAACAGAAAGAGGAGACAGAGAAATGGGGTTATCAGTCTAAACATGTGAGCTACATGAAAACATATACATAAAGTTCAAGTACAAACAATAACGCTACGTTTGTATTATTTGGTTAAAAGAGAAGACAGATAAAGACACTTGCCTCGGGAGTGCAGAGCTTGTTCTTTATTTGAACGGTAACTCACTGTCTTTGAACCGGATGCTCTGCAGTTTGCGTCCAGCCCTTGCATTCATTCAATCCAGTGGGCTGAGATGCAAGATAGATACTGCATGGCAAACATGCCAAAACATACTAAACCTTGGTAAACTATTGTAACTGTATAGTGCAACCATTGTAAAATCGTACTGCAAAAACACTATGCAAAATGACTGTGGCACTGTAATCTGTTATATGGGGAATATTGGATTCTCTAGCCTGTCATGTTAAGAGGCCTGCTTTGAATCTGGCTGCAGTGGAATAAGTTTGGTGGTTAAACCCCAGGTGGGCATTAGCTTTCTTTAAATCCACACAAGACAAACCCCACAGTTCAGTACAATTGCCAGTCTCTGTTTGAAAGCCGACTGAATTGCAGGCAGGCAAGCAGGGGCATGGAAGCTGTGCCGCTGTCCTCTCACACAAACTGAATTCACAACCACACCCCCAAAAAAACAGACAAATAATAAAGGAACATAAAAGCTGAAGAACTGAAGATGGCACACTGACCTGCAGGACAATCCGCCAGGCTCCCTCTAGCTGAGACAGAAATGCAGGACAGAGTCACTTTCTGCAGCACTGCAGAGGCTGAAAACAACACAAAGCACAAGAGTTTAGGAAGAGGCTGTTCTGCCCATCAAGGCTCATCCCTTCCTAGCACCCTCTACCAGGGGGATCTCATTTAAAAGCACAGAATCTAGTCCATTTTAAAACGTTCCCAGTGTTTCAGATCCTACTGCTTCACCTGGTAGGCTAGTTCATGCATTTATAATCTCTGTGTAAAAAAGTGCTTCCTACCTTCCCTTCTAAACTTCTTTTTACTCAGCTTCCATTCATGCCCTCTTGTTCTGCTCTCTGTGCTCAATTTAAAGTAGTGTCTTGGATTAACTTCATCCAGTTCTCACTTGAGTGTTTGGATAGGTGCAGATGGAAGCTGGTTTCTTACCCACAGATTTGGTCAGACTGCTCATCAGACCATCCAGAGGGCATTTATGAGCATCAGCAGCACAGAACATAACGATCACAGCCAGCAACACAGCAACTCTCATCTTCATGGTCTCAGGACTTCACTCTCTGGAGAAACAAGCACAGCAACGTTACTCTTTACCACGTTGTTACACAGTGGACCCGGCTTATCAAGGCCTTACACAATATGAGAAACCGAACGAACGAGAGGAGGTCATGATTCAGCACATCAGCGCTCGTCCGGTTCCTAGAGTCTGGTTGAAAACTTTTTCAAGTCGGGTCTTAAAGAATACCAATGATTCATCATCATGTCACGTTCGGTGCTTAATAGGGCAGCACTCGGGTTGATTAATATCAGTTTATATTATTCCCTGTATTCGTGCACGTCTCTTAGTTTTAGTTTTACTTTCATCCATGTCAGGTATATGAGGAAATAAGGAAAATGAACACAAATATTTGCGGTTAAAGCGAACCAGTCAGTTTTTATATTTAATCAAACAAACCACACAATACTCTTATATATTTTGCATTAAAAGAACCAGTTGGGTTTATCCTTATTTTCTGGTGTTCAGGTCAATACAATATATACTCTTAGCACATTTGTATGCATGGATTATTACAATGACTTACACACTAAATATGATCATCCTTGTTGTGGCAGGGCAGAAGCCCCGCACAGGTAAATAAATGTATATGTGTAAATATTATATGAAAAAGTGTTTGTTAGATATGGCAGGGCTGGAAGTTAAGATTACAGCCCTGGTTGTTTTGGGTGTGTTTGTGGTGGTGGTTGGCAGGGATAGGGTTAATTCCTGTCCCTGCCAGATACATGTGAAAATGTGGCCAGGCATTGGTTAAATGATTCACTGTCAATCAACCCTGGCCACATGGTATATAAGGGAGCTACACAGCTCCATGAGAGGAAACTGCCTGAGAGAGGGGAGACCACATGGAAGGTCTGTTTGTTGACTTTTATTATTTGTTTTCTTAAGATAGTGAAGGAGAATGGCCAGCCTATTGTTTTTGTATATTGTTGAAACCTTTTGTTTTGGCCTTGAGCTGGTTATTTTGTTTCTGTTTCATGTGTTCATGACTTGTTTTATTAAACCTTTTTATTATTTTGTGTTTATTAAAAATGCGCAGCAGTGCTTAAACTGCAACTGTACTGTCTCTGAGTCTCTGTCCACCCGGCCATCCTGTCACACTTGTACTAATACTCATAAGCTTACCCTAGTACAGGAACATGATGTCGTCACAGGTAAAGGAACTGTGTTTTTCTTTAGGTATTCGGCTGAGTGCCGGGTGACAATCAACAAGCTTTTTTGAAGCTCAGTATGACAGCTTGGGATAAGCTGCCAGGGTGAATGCACACCCATCTTTGATCTTACATCAAGTATTTATTAACTTTTCAGTCACCACACACAGTTCCTGTCCTTTTTCAAGTGGCCTATCGTTTGCCCGATATCTCTCTCTGCTGATTGGGTTCTAGCAGCACATTGGTTCTACTGGTATGCGAATCTATTTTAGACATATGAGGCTACTTCTTGGTAATATTCACAGTCTAGAATATTCTAAGTCATGCACCTGTTAGTCTATTAGCACAGCATTCTTAAAAAAGCAATCTAGGTCAGGGAGTTTATTTAAAACTATAAGGCTACTTTTTAACCACAATTTATCTTTAGCCTTTTTACACAGACAGAAGCATTCCGGCACATCCTGCCTTGAAGCTGCAGACACAGAGAAGCAGAGAACACATTATGCTTTTATTTCTTCTGCATCAAGTAGGATGCCAGCTACTTCAGAATCAAGCAGGGTTATTTATTTCTTAGTAGACGCCCTGGATCTAATTCCCGGCATCACAGGTATTCTGAGTTCTCCTGGGCTTCACCCTGTCTTTCCCTATAGTCTGCACAGTCTATTGGCTGGTTCATACACCCATCAATCTGATCATGGCATACAGTACAGGTCTTATCAGACGCTTTCCATGTCCCTTTATTATCCAGTATGGTTTAGTTAGAACTAGACAGGACAGAGACTGAAGGGAGCATGCGTTCCTTGTTTCTAAATCTGATAATAATCCCCTGGTTTGGACTTTTTAACTACCTTGTCCATGACTATCAACAACATATCTTGGTAACCCTAGGTAGCCCACTCTATACCCTCACCACTCTATGTGAAGAAGTGTCTCTTAGCTTGTCTTAAATCTGTCTCCACCTCCACCTGTGTCCTCTGGTCCTGGTTTCTGTGCTGTGCTGAAGGTACTGGCTACACTTTGTCAACTCCTTTTAAGATTTTAAAGTCTTCAATCGAGTCCCCTCAAGCTGTCCTCACAGCTCATTCATTTAAGCCCTGGATTAGTCTGGTTGCTTTTCCTTGGACTCTCTCCTCTGGTAATGAGGCGATCAAAATTCTCACGTTCTCAGTCTTTCCAGATCTTTATGCTTACAGAGGATGCAATTAATAATTGAATTTGGGAAGTTGCATTTTGATCAGACTCGGCAGCGATTGACTTCTTATTTTCTAACTTTTTAAAAACCTAAGCTCGTTGAGCTCAAGCAAGTGTGGTATACCTCCTCCATAACTGCAAGTCAAGTTGTTTGTGGTCACTTGGTTAACTCCTCAACCAATGCAATTATCAGACCTAATTACACAAGCACGATCTTTCACGCAATTAAGCAAATTATGCAATTATCAGATATGCATTTGAGCAGAGTAAACAAATAGCATATTTGTGGTTGGCTACCCATAAATTGCTATGCATTTAAATGGAGTATGCAGTTATCCGATATGCAATTAAGTGGATTCCACTGTGTCCATATAATGTATAATACATATTGTTTGTATTAATAATAATAATCACAGTTTTGTAACATGAACAGCAACAACAGAAAATATCAAATTGCACTTTGCAGTAGAGTCCTAAAACTGTCGCACTGTTCTACACTCTCTAGTATAGCTGAACAGATCATACTTACCGATGCAGGGGCAGGTGGATTTCTTCTTTCTGCACAGTGGTTAAAGTCAGCTTATATAGCATTGACAGTCCTATTGACTGCCTGTATACAGTTTGTCAAATACATTCTTATCCTGGGTGGAGATGACCCCAATAGAGTAGACTCTTTCCAAAGCTGTCCAATGCAACTGAAAACATGCAGGTATGTATCAGGGGCGTAGCTAGGAATGGAACTTCGGGTGGACAGGCAAGTACCAAAGGTCTGACGTCACAGGAATAGGTTACATAACAAACATGATTTAAATCAATTAAAACTCTGAACACATTAAATATCTCCCCAGGGTTTGAGCAGAGCAAAGTAGCCAAGACTGAAAATGTATGGTGCCGAGTGAAGCAAGGTGAACATTTTTTTGCAGTTTATAACAGTAGTTGCAAGTATACACTACAAATACAAAGCACATATGCATACAACCTACAGAAACAAATACACTGTGCACAATAATTGCAAAAACCGTTTCATTTGACAAAAAAGTGCAAACAGAACCTAAAAAAATCCCCAAACAAAAAAGCTGTATTGCTGTTTTTCTTAGCTGTATAGAACTCTCTTAGCTATATTATAATAACTTATTACCTCTGTAAGTCGTCCTGATTTTCTGTGTTATAATAGAAAATCTGTGTTTTTCTGTGTTATAATAGAAAATCTGTGTTTTTCTGTGTTATGATAGAAAATCTGTTTTTCTGTGTTATAATAGAAAATCTGTGTTTTTCAGTGTTATGATAGAAAATCTGTGTTTTTCTGTGTCATAATAGAAAATCCATGTTTTTCTGTATTATAATAGAAAATCTGTGTTTTTCTGTGTTATAACAGAAAATCCGTGTTTTTCTGTGTTATAACAGAAAATCTGTGTTTTTCTGTGTTATAATAGAAAATCTGTGTTTTTCTGTGTTATGATAGAAAATCTGTGTTTTTCTGTGTTATAATAGAAAATCTGTGTTTTTCTGTGTTATAATAGAAAATCTGTGTTTTTCTGTGTTATACACTGAAAAACACAGATTTTCTATTATAACACAGAAAAACACTGATTTTCTGTTATAACACTGAAAAACACAGATTTTCTATTATAACAGAAAATCTCTGTTTTTCTGTGTTATAATAGAAAATCTGTGTTTTTCTGTGTTATGATAGAAAATCTGTGTTTTTCTGTGTTATGATAGAAAATCTGTGTTTTTCTGTGTTATAATAGAAAATCTGAGTTTTTCTGTGTTATAATAGAAAATCTGTGATTTTCTGTGTTATAACAGAAAATCTGTGCTTTTCTGTGTTATAATAGAAAATCCATGTTTTTCAGTGTTATAACAGAAAATCCGTGTTTTTCTGTGTTATAATAGAAAATCTGTGTTTTTCTGTGTTATAATAGAAAATCTGTGTTTTTCTGTGTTATAATAGAAAATCTGTGTTTTTCTGTGTTATAACAGAAAATCTGTGTTTTTCTGTGTTATAATAGAAAATCTGTGTTTTTCAGTGTTACAACAGAAAATCTGTGTTTTTCTGTGTTATAATAGAAAATCTGTGTTTTTCTGTGTTATAATAGAAAATCTGTGTTTTTCAGTGTTACAACAGAAAATCTGTGTTTTTCTGTGTTATAATAGAAAATCTGTGTTTTTCTGTGTTATAACAGAAAATCCGTGTTTTTCTGTGTTATAATAGAAAATCTGTGTTTTTCTGTGTTACGATAGAAAATCTGTGTTTTTCTGTGTTATAACAGAAAATCTGTGTTTTTCTGTGTTATGATAGAAATTCCGTGTTTTTCTGTGTTATAATAGAAAATCTGTGTTTTTCAGTGTTATAACAGAAAATCTGTGTTTTTCTGTGTCATGATAGAAATTCCGTGTTTTTCTGTGTTATAATAGAAAATCTGTGTTTGTCTGTGTTATAATAGAAAATCTGTGTTTTTCTGTGTTATAACAGAAAATCTGTGTTTTTCTGTGTTATAACAGAAAATCTGTGTTTTTCTGTGTTATAATAGAAAATCTGTGTTTTTCAGTGTTACAACAGAAAATCCATGTTTTTCAGTGTTATAATAGAAAACCTGTGTTTTTCTGTGTTATGATAGAAATTACGTGTTTTTCTGTGTTATAATAGAAAATCCGTGTTTTTCTGTGTTATAATAGAAAATCCGTGTTTTTCTGTGTTATGATAGAAATTCCGTGTTTTTCTGTGTTATAATAGAAAATCTGTGTTTTTCTGTGTTATAACAGAAAATCCGTGTTTTTCTGTGTTATAATAGAAAATCTGTGTTTTTTTGTGTTATGATAGAAATTCCGTGTTTTTCGGTGTTATGATAGAAAATCCATGTTTTTCAGTGTTATAACAGAAAATCTGTGTTTTTCTGTGTTATAATAGAAAATCTGTGTTTTTCTGTGTTATAATAGAAAATCTGTGTTTTTCAGTGTTACAACAGAAAATCTGTGTTTATCTGTGTTATAATAGAAAATCTGTGTTTTTCTGTGTTATAACAGAAAATCCGTGTTTTTCTGTGTTATAATAGAAAATCTGTGTTTTTCTGTGTTATGATAGAAAATCTGTGTTTTTCTGTGTTATAACAGAAAATCTGTGTTTTTCTGTGTTATGATAGAAATTCCGTGTTTTTCTGTGTTATAATAGAAAATCTGTGTTTTTCAGTGTTATAACAGAAAATCTGTGTTTTTCTGTGTCATGATAGAAATTCCGTGTTTTTCTGTGTTATAATAGAAAATCTGTGTTTTTCTGTGTTATAATAGAAAATCTGTGTTTTTCTGTGTTATAACAGAAAATCCGTGTTTTTCTGTGTTATAACAGAAAATCTGTGTTTTTCTGTGTTATAATAGAAAATCTGTGTTTTTCTGTGTTATGATAGAAAATCTGTGTTTTTCTGTGTTATAATAGAAAATCTGTGTTTTTCTGTGTTATAATAGAAAATCTGTGTTTTTCTGTGTTATACACTGAAAAACACAGATTTTCTATTATAACACAGAAAAACACTGATTTTCTGTTATAACACTGAAAAACACAGATTTTCTATTATAACAGAAAATCTGTGTTTTTCTGTGTTATAATAGAAAATCTGTGTTTTTCTGTGTTATGATAGAAAATCTGTGTTTTTCTGTGTTATGATAGAAAATCTGTGTTTTTCTGTGTTATAATAGAAAATCTGAGTTTTTCTGTGTTATAATAGAAAATCTGTGATTTTCTGTGTTATAACAGAAAATCTGTGCTTTTCTGTGTTATAATAGAAAATCCATGTTTTTCAGTGTTATAACAGAAAATCCGTGTTTTTCTGTGTTATAATAGAAAATCTGTGTTTTTCTGTTATAATAGAAAATCTGTGTTTTTCTGTGTTATAATAGAAAATCTGTGTTTTTCTGTGTTATAACAGAAAATCTGTGTTTTTCTGTGTTATAATAGAAAATCTGTGTTTTTCAGTGTTACAACAGAAAATCTGTGTTTTTCTGTGTTATAATAGAAAATCTGTGTTTTTCTGTGTTACAACAGAAAATCTGTGTTTATCTGTGTTATAATAGAAAATCTGTGTTTTTCTGTGTTATAACAGAAAATCCGTGTTTTTCTGTGTTATAATAGAAAATCTGTGTTTTTCTGTGTTACGATAGAAAATCTGTGTTTTTCTGTGTTATAACAGAAAATCTGTGTTTTTCTGTGTTATGATAGAAATTCCGTGTTTTTCTGTGTTATAATAGAAAATCTGTGTTTTTCAGTGTTATAACAGAAAATCTGTGTTTTTCTGTGTCATGATAGAAATTCCGTGTTTTTCTGTGTTATAATAGAAAATCTGTGTTTGTCTGTGTTATAATAGAAAATCTGTGTTTTTCTGTGTTATAACAGAAAATCTGTGTTTTTCTGTGTTATAACAGAAAATCTGTGTTTTTCTGTGTTATAATAGAAAATCTGTGTTTTTCAGTGTTACAACAGAAAATCCATGTTTTTCAGTGTTATAATAGAAAACCTGTGTTTTTCTGTGTTATGATAGAAATTACGTGTTTTTCTGTGTTATAATAGAAAATCCGTGTTTTTCTGTGTTATAATAGAAAATCCGTGTTTTTCTGTGTTATGATAGAAATTCCGTGTTTTTCTGTGTTATAATAGAAAATCTGTGTTTTTCTGTGTTATAACAGAAAATCCGTGTTTTTCTGTGTTATAATAGAAAATCTGTGTTTTTTTGTGTTATGATAGAAATTCCGTGTTTTTCGGTGTTATGATAGAAAATCCATGTTTTTCAGTGTTATAACAGAAAATCTGTGTTTTTCTGTGTTATAATAGAAAATCTGTGTTTTTCTGTGTTATAATAGAAAATCTGTGTTTTTCAGTGTTACAACAGAAAATCTGTGTTTATCTGTGTTATAATAGAAAATCTGTGTTTTTCTGTGTTATAACAGAAAATCCGTGTTTTTCTGTGTTATAATAGAAAATCTGTGTTTTTCTGTGTTATGATAGAAAATCTGTGTTTTTCTGTGTTATAACAGAAAATCTGTGTTTTTCTGTGTTATGATAGAAATTCCGTGTTTTTCTGTGTTATAATAGAAAATCTGTGTTTTTCAGTGTTATAACAGAAAATCTGTGTTTTTCTGTGTCATGATAGAAATTCCGTGTTTTTCTGTGTTATAATAGAAAATCTGTGTTTTTCTGTGTTATAATAGAAAATCTGTGTTTTTCTGTGTTATAACAGAAAATCTGTGTTTTTCTGTGTTATAACAGAAAATCTGTGTTTTTCTGTGTTATAATAGAAAATCTGTGTTTTTCAGTGTTACAACAGAAAATCCATGTTTTTCAGTGTTATAATAGAAAATCTGTGTTTTTCTGTGTTATGATAGAAATTACGTGTTTTTCTGTGTTATAATAGAAAATCCGTGTTTTTCTGTGTTATAATAGAAAATCCGTGTTTTTCTGTGTTATGATAGAAATTCCGTGTTTTTCTGTGTTATAATAGAAAATCTGTGTTTTTCTGTGTTATAACAGAAAATCCGTGTTTTTCTGTGTTATAATAGAAAATCTGTGTTTTTTTGTGTTATGATAGAAATTCCGTGTTTTTCGGTGTTATGATAGAAAATCTGTGTTTTTCTGTGTTATAATAGAAAATCTGTGTTTTTCAGTGTTACAACAGAAAATCTGTGTTTTTCTGTGTTATAATAGAAAATCTGTGTTTTTCAGTGTTACAACAGAAAATCTGTGTTTATCTGTGTTATAATAGAAAATCTGTGTTTTTCTGTGTTATAACAGAAAATCCGTGTTTTTCTGTGTCATGATAGAAATTCCGTGTTTTTCTGTGTTATAATAGAAAATCTGTGTTTTTCTGTGTTATAATAGAAAATCTGTGTTTTTCTGTGTTATAACAGAAAATCTGTGTTTTTCTGTGTTATAACAGAAAATCTGTGTTTTTCTGTGTTATAATAGAAAATCTGTGTTTTTCAGTGTTACAACAGAAAATCCATGTTTTTCAGTGTTATAATAGAAAACCTGTGTTTTTCTGTGTTATGATAGAAATTACGTGTTTTTCTGTGTTATAATAGAAAATCCGTGTTTTTCTGTGTTATAATAGAAAATCCGTGTTTTTCTGTGTTATGATAGAAATTCCGTGTTTTTCTGTGTTATAATAGAAAATCTGTGTTTTTCTGTGTTATAACAGAAAATCCGTGTTTTTCTGTGTTATAATAGAAAATCTGTGTTTTTTTGTGTTATGATAGAAATTCCGTGTTTTTCGGTGTTATGATAGAAAATCCATGTTTTTCAGTGTTATAACAGAAAATCTGTGTTTTTCTGTGTTATAATAGAAAATCTGTGTTTTTCTGTGTTATAACAGAAAATCCGTGTTTTTCTGTGTTATAATAGAAAATCTGTGTTTTTCTGTGTTATGATAGAAAATCTGTGTTTTTCTGTGTTATAACAGAAAATCTGTGTTTTTCTGTGTTATGATAGAAATTCCGTGTTTTTCTGTGTTATGATAGAAAATCTGTGTTTTTCAGTGTTATAACAGAAAATCTGTGTTTTTCTGTGTCATGATAGAAATTCCGTGTTTTTCTGTGTTATAATAGAAAATCTGTGTTTTTCAGTGTTATAACAGAAAATCTGTGTTTTTCTGTGTCATGATAGAAATTCCGTGTTTTTCTGTGTTATAATAGAAAATCTGTGTTTTTCTGTGTTATAATAGAAAATCTGTGTTTTTCTGTGTTATAACAGAAAATCTGTGTTTTTCTGTGTTATAACAGAAAATCTGTGTTTTTCTGTGTTATAATAGAAAATCTGTGTTTTTCAGTGTTACAACAGAAAATCCATGTTTTTCAGTGTATAATAGAAAATCTGTGTTTTTCTGTGTTATGATAGAAATTACGTGTTTTTCTGTGTTATAATAGAAAATCCGTGTTTTTCTGTGTTATAATAGAAAATCCGTGTTTTTCTGTGTTATGATAGAAATTCCGTGTTTTTCTGTGTTATAATAGAAAATCTGTGTTTTTCTGTGTTATAACAGAAAATCCGTGTTTTTCTGTGTTATAATAGAAAATCTGTGTTTTTTTGTGTTATGATAGAAATTCCGTGTTTTTCGGTGTTATGATAGAAATTCCGTGTTTTTCGGTGTTATGATAGAAAATCTGTGTTTTTCAGTGTTATAACAGAAAATCTGTGTTTTTCTGTGTTATGATAGAAATTCCGTGTTTTTCTGTGTTATAATAGAAAATCTGTGTTTTTCTGTGTTATGATAGAAAATCTGTGTTTTTCTGTGTTATAATAGAAAATCTGTGTTTTTCTGTGTTATAATAGAAAATCTGTGTTTTTCTGTGTTATGATAGAAATTCCGTGTTTTTCTGTGTTATAATAGAAAATCTGTTTTTTTCTGTGTTATAATAGAAAATCTGTGTTTTTCTGTGTTATAATAGAAAATCCGTGTTTTTCTGTGTTATAATAGAAAATCTGTGTTTTTCTGTGTTATAATAGAAAATCTGTGTTTTTCTGTGTTATAATAGAAAATCTGTGTTTTTCTGTGTTATGATAGAAATTCCGTGTTTTTCTGTGTTATAATAGAAAATCTGTGTTTTTCTGTGTTATTCTGCAGCAAACGGATTCCTAGGATTCCTGCTTATGAGTAAACAGCTTTACTAACTTTGGAAAATAAGGCCCTGAGTGTTTTAAAAGCCGATTGGAAGCTAGGCTTCCTCTCATCCGGGGCGGTGACAGTTTACAGCCTCGATAGGGCAGTAGAAATGTCTCTTAAAGCCAATTGCAAGTGCGACGATGAGTATCAGCACACGCGTCGTTTTTAGTAGAGAGGAAACTGAAGCTGTTAGTCTAAACCTTTCACTGAGCTGTTGCTGATGCTAAGGAAACCGGATTAATTGGGCTTCTGTTTTTCAGTTTTTATTAATTTCATATTTCAGTGCTTATTTTTTTTTGTTTTTTAGTTTTATGTTTTTTTCTGGGCTTTCACTTTTAATATACTGTATGAAATTTTTGTTTTTTATTTATTTTCCAAAATGCTTGGGCGTTTTTTTCTGTCAAAATATGTATAGTAGTAACTCCACAGTACTTGCACACTTAAGTTGTACTGTCTTTGCTTTGCTGTCTTTCACAACGAAATCCTTACCGTCACAGGCACATTCTTCTGGGGTTTTTGTGTGTAGACATTTTTTAACATTTCGCCACTATTTGCAATTCTGTTTTAAATCCTCTGTATCTTAACTGTAATACAGTTCTAAATCCTGTGAACAAGCCTCCATTGCTAATTCGTAATTTCGTTTTAAATCTCCAATAGAAATGCAGGAATGTGCTCAGTATTTGGGGTGGGTTTAAAGCATTCAGAACGAATCATTGATAGATACAAGTCAGGAAGGAGAGACATTGCCCAGCTGCACTGGGAAAGGTAGTTATTTTTTTAATGGGAAAGGGGTGGTCATTGTGAATTGAGTAACCATTTCCTCTGTTTTTTTGGTGTTTTTTGGTGTTTAATGCCTATACACCCATTTCATTTTTTTGCATTGTGGGTGTTTTATCATGTTTTATTGGTTAAAACTGAAAATCAGAAGCCCTAATTATAATAAGGTTTTGTTCTCAAAAGTATAGTTTCTGGACAAGAACTGACACTAAAGTTTAGATGGTATAGTCATCAGAACTAGAGTTAACAGAACTGAAGTTATCTAAACTAGAAGAAACTAAAGTTCACCGTCTTTAAAATATTCCTCTGGGTCAACATTCAAGCTGCCAGCCCTGAACATGCTGTGTTACCTGTGAGGACAGGTTTAGCTGGCTTTTGTATAAAAAAATACCTCTCAAACTAGAATAACTATTGTTGTCCTTTGTTTGTTTGTTTGTTTGTTTGTTTCTGTTTGTTTAGCTATGTGTCCCTGCCATGCTGCACAGTTTTCGTGTGATATGGCTGTTGGTTAGTTGGTGTGTGATGTGGGTATTATCACTGCCAGGGGTCTTGAAGGACTTCAGGCTTCTAAACTACACAAAGACTGAAGACCATTGAAATACTATTCTGTTCTGTTGTGAGATTACACTGTAGGTGATCACTCAGAAAGAGCTGATGTTATTTATATAGCACCTTTCATACATAAAGTATCTCAAAGCATCCGATCGTCATTGACAGACAATATAGATAACAGATCACCAAATTTAGTCAAAAATAGTGAGTTTGACTTAGGTGGACAATGACTACAATAAGAACAGGGCAATTGGTTATTTAAAGTTGAAGTTAACAATTCAAAAGCTGAATAACCTTTAACAAGTTTGGTTCTATGTTCAGTGTGGAAGAGTGCCAAGTCCACCTCCCCTCCCAGTAGAGCGTGCTTTCTGGTAAAAAAGAAAATTGGAGGAGAAGCTTCAATCCTTTAAGTCACAAACGTACAAAAAAAACTGAAACTAAAGTTTTTTTTAAAACGTGGCAAACTATAGTAAACTATGGTAAATGCACAGTATATCCACTGGAAAATTATGGGTGGGGTTCTACATTTACTGCAGTAAGCGTTTATGAGGGTCCCAGCAGTGCTGCAATTGTATCCTGGTGACGATGGCTGCTTTCAAGATGATACTGCAGAGAGGCGTGACACAGACTCAGGCATCTTCACTAGTAAAACGAGTAACTCCAGAGACACGGACAATGGGACTTGCAAGAATGCTAGTCTGCTAATGAGAGGTTGTAAACGGCGCCTCTGACCCTACACTGACCCCTCCAGTTACACCTCTGCTCCGCCTGGAGAGAACAGAGTTGATCAGGGCAGCAGCGCAGAACCACCAGCATTGCAGAGCTCTGGAAGCAGCTACTTGCTGCTTTGCTTTTTTTATTGTTAATTTTTTATCAATACATGAAACTCGTTCTTATTGTATCAGCACCTCGATCTCTCTCTTTTCACACATGAATCTTCTGTTGGCGAGCTGGCTTGCTGATCAGGTGTGCCAGCCCTGAGGAGCTGAAAGCCTGAAGGAAGAATTTGAAAGCCATCCCAAGTGAATGAACCTGTTTCTCTGCCCTGTGCCCCAGTCCCTGGGGATGTGGGAGGTTTGTGGCTATGAAATCTGCAGAGGCCTCGGTGTACAGTACAGAGAATTCAAAAATAGGAAACAGCTCTGGGCGCAGTAACCATTTGGCAAAGTAGTCAGTTGGCTAGGGGCCCACAGCTGTCAGTTGGCACGTCCGATGTTCAAGCTGCCCTTGCTTTTTTCTCCATAGGTTGCTTAAACACACTAATACAATCCCTTTGCTTGTGTGGCAAAGATTTCTGTATGAGTGATGTTGGTTAATAAAAAAAAACAAAAAACTTGTTTATAGAAAAAAAAAGTGTATGATACATGACCAATTACATGGAACACTAAAAAGCAATTTTCAGAAATAAATACACTATTTGTATGTGTTACGCTTGCAATTTATTTGAGTATGACTGGTTTGTGTGTGTGTATATATATATAAAAAGTATGTTTTTGAACACTGAATCATCACAAATCATGTGGCAATCCAAATGGTCCTTTCTTGTACTATGCATATATATATATAAGCGTGACACTGTGGCAATGTGCCCCGCCCCTGTGTGCATATTATGTGTTGTATGTTGCGTGCGTGTGTTAATGTTGGTGTATAGTCATTGGTACACGGGATATAAACGGGTCTGTGTTTCACGTATATTTAAAAAGTGTAGATTTGTATTTAGGCACGAGGAGGGCACAAATCATTCACGTGCTGGTTAAATGTAATATGTGAGCACGGGGTTGCACAGAATTAATTCACGTGCTGGGATTCAAGTGAATAATTAATTAGTAATAGAATCCCAGCACAACAGTATATATAGAGACACGTAGCATTCAGTCGGGGTTGGGTGTTCGGTGAGTGGAGAACGGGATTGGAGACGGAGGTATTTGTGAAAGTAAGAATAGTTAAATCTGCTCACCGTGTTTTGTTCGTCTGTCTGTGCACTGTCTAGTCCGTTTTGTTTGTCTATTTATTTTGGCGCAAGTGCCGTGTCCTGTGTTTTTGTTTCAAACCTTTTATTTTCTGTGCTGTTTATTAAATGCTGAGCGAAAGCATTCGCTCAGCTCCACCAAACCACAAGTCTCTGTCTGTTTATTTCCTGCTTCTGGTCTGACGCCACCCACTCCAGCCGTCTTTGTGACAGACACATATATATAATGTTGAAGAATAGTTGTGGAGCACAGAAAAGAAAGGCAGAAGATGTGAGGAAAGAATAACAACAACAGCAGCTCAAAACAATTCCGAAGCTCTCTACCTGCTTCACACATCTGACACCGCCACAGCAGTAGAGATGCAGGGCAGACAATGACGGCAGGGGTGTGCTTTGTTCAGGGAGCTAGCCACCCACGGACCCTGCCCCCACGGGGGGCCCTCTTGGCACTAGATTGAAGTTTTTTTTTTTTTTTTTTTTTAATATAGTACATCCACAAAATAGATAATTGCGCGTGTACGGTTCTGGCATTAGGCACCCTCGAAGTTGAGCCCCTCTCCCCCCTGAGGCAAGAGATTCAAGTGGTGATTTTTTAATATATATTACAATAGGCTCTATATTATTATACAACAAAATCATTGCGCGCTGGTGTAAAGCTCCGGTAAAACAACAACCTGTTGTGTCACGTGACTGCACTGCCTTGTATTTTTACTAGTTTGAAAAAAACAGCATACAGTATTATTATTATTATTATTATTATTATTATTATTATTATTATTATTATTATTATTATTAATTTATTTCTTAGCAGACGCCCTTATCCAGGGCGACTTACAATTGTTACAAGATATCACATTATTAGCACACAGTAGGAGCACACTGAGTCTGAGAGTCTAAGTTAAATAAATAATGCTGGGGTGGGGTGTTACTAGGGATGGGAATTTTAAACGTTTAAACGTATAAACTCTAAAGAACTGGTAAAACGTTAATAATATGCTAGACATATAACCGGTCACATGACAAGCGTCACCAAACGCATATTTTTTTATGCATTAATTTTAGTAATTTATCATCAGCAGTCCGTCGTGTATGAGACTGCTCTAGTGCCACAGTAAGGGCGGATATTATAAAAAGGAAGGGGTTTGGCAATTGCCTCCAAGTAGCTTTTCTAATTGGTGCAACAGAAAGATTGACACTGGGGCGGGTTTACTCCCGGTCGATCTGGCACGTCATTGGTGCACTGTGTGTGTTTATGCCTGTTGTAGGCGTGGTATGGTATCAATTCCACGGCGGGGTTAAATAACGTTAATGACAAGCGTTTTTTTTCTGAGTTTGTTCTATATTTAAAATGCCATCTCTAAACAAAGGAAGCCATGTTTGGAAGTATATTGAGGAACCGGACGAGAAAACCGTGGTATGTAAATAATTATGCCAAACAAAATTGCCGTACCACAAAAACACAAGTTCAATGCTTCACAGTTTCAAATGAAAACATTCAGAATTATTGTGGATGGAGCTACTGATGGCAATAAAAAGCAAACATCCATAACAACATTCAATATAGATTTGGCCGAACAGGGCATGATCACGTTATCCCCTATGAGGACAGTGCGTGTGAATCATGAATGCAGCAGTTTTGAAAGATTATCCCTTTTACTGTGCCCACCCATAAAACAATAATAGCGAGGCTGGTAAAACTAAAATAAAATCGTGCTGCAGCTGTTCATACAAAACTTTCAAAGGAAGAAAAAGTTGCAATTACCACAGACTTGTGGACCCCATTCCCCAATCTTCCCATTTTGGACCGAAAGGCCGTTTATGTTTAGTAGTTTTATTTGTATGTTTGAACTAGAAGAAAGAACATAAGAAAGTTTACAAACGAGAGGAGGCCCTTCAGCCCATCTTGCTCGTTTGGTTGTTAGTAGCTTATTGATCCCAGAATCTCATCAAGCAGCTTCTTGAAGGATCCCAGGGTGTCAGCTTCAACAACATTACTGGGGAGTTGGTTCCACACCCTCACAATTCTCTGTGTAAAAAAGTGTTATTTTCTGTTCTGAATGCCCCTTTATCTAATCTCCATTTGTGACCCCTGGTCCTTGTTTCTTTTTTCAGGTCAAAAAAGTCCCCTGGGTCGACATTGTCTATACCTTTTAGGATTTTGAATGTTTGAATCAGATCGCTGCGTAGTCTTCTTTGTTCGAGACTGAATAGATTAAATTCTTTTAGCCTGTCTGCATACGACATGCCTTTTAAACCCGGGATAATTCTGGTTGCTCTTCTTTGCACTCTTTCTAGGGCAGCAATATCCTTTTTGTAACGAGGTGACCAGAACTGAACACAATATTCTAGGTGAGGTCTTACTAATGCATTGTAAAGTTTTAACATTACTTCCCTTGATTTAAATTCAACACTTCTCACAATATATCCAAGCATCTTGTTGGCCTTTTTTATAGCTTCCCCACATTGTATAGATGAAGACATTTCTGAGTCAACATAAACTCCTAGGTCTTTTTCATAGTTCCCTACTTCAATTTCACTATCTCCCATATGATATTTATAATGCACATTTTTATTGCCCGCATGCAATACTTTACACTTTTCTCTATTAAATGTAATTTGCCAAGTACTACTGCACTAAAGTAAAGGACCCCAGAGACACAGTTCAAACAGGTAGGCCAGGCATCTCTTTTTACAATGTAATGTAAAGTTCTGTGGATACGTGAATTTGAATACGTTATTTACATTACTTAGTTATAAATAGTTATTTAGTAATACTTGACCATGTACAATTAACTGCACAAGAAGGCAAATATTATATTAATTATTTAATATATTACTTGATTGTGTGTTAGTTTGGCATTTAAAATAGGACTTGTGGCAGTGTTTGGGAGGTTTATGTACACTAGTGCAGTATGTAGAGGAGAGTGGCGTTTGATTCGAGTATTCGGAAATGTAATGCTCAAGTACTCGTCTCGAGCAACAATAGATCTCAAAAATCCCACCGCTACTATCAAAGACCGGAAACTCTTTTAAATCTCTGAGGCAGACTTTTTAATATCAGACACAGTGCTCTTTACAATTCCAAAATATTGTGCTATTTTATCCCTGGTAAATTACCTTTTCCAGAAGTGAAAGGATTTCCAATTTGTTTTTCAATTTTAAGCACAACTCGCTTTCGCGCTGTACAGTGGGTGATATTCATCTCTTTAATTTGTATGTAACAGGGTGAGGTGCCCTGTACATTGATTTGTTTATTTACTTTTAGAACGGGGTTTCCCTCTCCACCCCGGTGTTATTTTGTATTTGTTTGTTATGATTTATTTATTATATTTATATGACGGTGAAGCGCCATGTGTTCTGTTATTATTTCTGTGTTTAGTTATGTGTTTTAAATGACGGCGAGCGCCGTGGGTTTTGTTATTGTTTTGTTTTATGTAAACGTGTTCTGGCAGAGGTGAGATTGGTGCTCGTCCTCTGCCAGGAATAATTAGAAAACCTGTGCAGAATGTGACCGGGGAATTATTAAATAATAGGTAGTTAATCCCTCGGTCACTAATATAAAAGCCTGCAGCTCTCGGCACTCGGGGTGGGTGTACGAGAGGAATGTAGAGAGCGCGGAGAGAGAAAAAAGAAACTTAAAACAAATATACAGGAACAGTGACAGCGACTGCCCAGCCTGACCTGTATTTATTATTTTGTGTTCGAGATTTGTTTTTGTTTAACCTTTTATTTTGCTCTGTGAGTCTTTTTTTGTTAAAACCTTTTATTTATTTTTGTATTATTTAAAATAGAACGGCGCCCCGTTTATTATCTTTATTATTTGAAAACTGCAGTGCCTGGTGTCAGTTTATTTAGTTCCTGCTTCTGCCGTGACGTCAGAGGACTCAGCCACCCTGTCACACCATATAATTTGGTGCAAAGTTACTTACAAAAAAGAAAATACCAAAATTGAAGACATCCACAAGAACCACCTGTGCAAATGAGCAGCCATCCTCAGTGAAGACATCCACAAGAACCACCTGTACAAACGAGCAGCCATCCTCAGTGAAGACATCCTCAAGAACCACCTTTACAAACAAGCAGCCATCCTCAGTGAAGACATCCACAAGAACCACCTGAACAAACAAGCAGCTATCCTCAGTGAAGACATCCACAAGAACCACCTGAACAAACGAGCAGCCATCCTCAGTGAAGACATCCACAAGAATCACCTGAACAAACGAGCAGCCATCCTCAGTGAAGACATCCACAAGAACCACCTGAACAAACGAGCAGCCATCCTCAGTGAAGACATCCACAAGAACCACCTGTACAAACAAGCAGCCATCCTCAGTGAAGACATCCACAAGAATCACCTGAACAAACGAGCAGCCATCCTCAGTGAAGACATCCACAAGAACCACCTGTACAAACGAGCAGCCATCCTCAGTGAAGACATCCACAAGAACCACCTGTACAAACAAGCAGCCATCCTCAGTGAAGACATCCACAAGAATCACCTGAACAAACGAGCAGCCATCCTCAGTGAAGACATCCACAAGAACCACCTGAACAAACAAGCAGCTATCCTCAGTGAAGACATCCACAAGAACCACCTGAACAAACGAGCAGCCATCCTCAGTGAAGACATCCACAAGAATCACCTGAACAAACAAGCAGCCATCCTCAGTGAAGACATCCACAAGAACCACCTGAACAAACGAGCAGCCATCCTCAGTGAAGACATCCACAAGAACCACCTGTACAAACAAGCAGCCATCCTCAGTGAAGACATCCACAAGAATCACCTGAACAAACGAGCAGCCATCCTCAGTGAAGACATCCACAAGAACCACCTGTACAAACGAGCAGCCATCCTCAGTGAAGACATCCACAAGAACCACCTGTACAAACAAGCAGCCATCCTCAGTGAAGACATCCACAAGAATCACCTGAACAAACGAGCAGCCATCCTCAGTGAAGACATCCACAAGAACCACCTGAACAAACGAGCAGCCATCCTCAGTGAAGACATCCACAAGAACCACCTGAACAAATGAGCAGCCATCCTCAGTGAAGACATCCACAAGAACCACCTGTACAAACAAGCAGCCATCCTCAGTGAAGACATCCACAAGAACCACCTGAACAAACGAGCAGCCATCCTCAGTGAAGACATCCACAAGAACCACCTGAACAAACAAGCAGCCATCCTCAGTGAAGACATCCACAAGACCCACCTGAACAAACGAGCAGCCATCCTCAGTGAAGACATCCACAAGAACCACCTGAACAAACGAGCAGCCATCCACAGTGAAGACATCCACAAGAACCACCTGAACAAACGAGCAGCCATCCTCAGTGAAGACATCCACAAGAACCACCTGAACAAACGAGCAGCCATCCTCAGTGAAGACATCCACAAGAACCACCTGAACAAACAAGCAGCCATCCTCAGTGAAGACATCCACAAGAACCACCTGAACAAACGAGCAGCCATCCTCAGTGAAGACATCCACAAGAACCACCTGAACAAACAAGCAGCCATCCTCAGTGAAGACATCCACAAGAACCACCTGAACAAACGAGCAGCCATCCTCAGTGAAGACATCCACAAGAACCACCTGAACAAACGAGCAGCCATCCACAGTGAAGACATCCACAAGAACCACCTGAACAAACGAGCAGCCATCCTCAGTGAAGACATCCACAAGAACCACCTGAACAAACGAGCAGCCATCCTCAGTGAAGACATCCACAAGAACCACCTGAACAAACGAGCAGCCATCCTCAGTGAAGACATCCACAAGAACCACCTGAACAAACGAGCAGCCATCCTCAGTGAAGACATCCACAAGAACCACCTGAACAAACGAGCAGCCATCCTCAGTGAAGACATCCACAAGAACCACCTGAACAAACGAGCAGCCATCCACAGTGAAGACATCCACAAGAACCACCTGTACAAACGAGCAGCCATCCTCAGTGAAGACATCCACAAGAATCACCTGAACAAACGAGCAGCCATCCTCAGTGAAGACATCCACAAGAACCACCTGTACAAACGAGCAGCCATCCTCAGTGAAGACATCCACAAGAACCACCTGAACAAACGAGCAGCCATCCTCAATAAAGGCATCAAAATCAAAACCTCGAAAATATGATGCTGAGTACATTCAGTTCAGGTTTTCTTGCATTACGAAGAAAGACGGCCTTGATTACCCAAAATGTGTGATGTGCTTTGAAATCCTATCTAATGAATGCCTCAAGACATCAAACGGCATTTACAACAAAAACACCCAAATGAAGCTGGGAAATCTATAGATTTTTTTAAAAGAAAGGAATCCCAAATTTTAAAACTTTTAAGCAGCACGTTACTGTTCCAGAGAGAGCCTTAAAGGCGTCTTTTCTAGCCTCATACCACATTGCTCGCTCAAAAAAATGCATATAATTGGGAAGAATCAGTGTTGCCAGCGACTGTAGATATTGTTCGTGAAATACTGGGTGAGGAAGCAGCCAAAAAAATTTAAGTGGTGCCTTTGTCAAACAACACTGTGTGCCAAAGGATATGTGACATGTGCGGCAAAGTGGTTGCTGATTATGTACAGGTGCAGAGGTGATGCAGTGCAGGAATAAACAGACAGAGATATGTAATCCGGTATGGAAAATGGTTGTTTTATTTTTGTTTATAATCCAGGTCTGGTGACCAAATAATAAACTCTGGTTATACACAGCGATGCGTAAAACACGGAGAACAGTAACAGGGATGGCAGCCCTAAACAATAAACACAGTATCTCTCCCACAATATACAACCACGGTCACCAGTCCTGGGTGCATGCGGTAGTGCTCGTGGTGGGTGATACAGTTTAAAGAGTGACAATAGTGTAGTGCTGTTCTGGGTTCAATGCTGGCTCTTAGCGACAGCTCCGGAACGTGTTAGCCGTCTATAAACACACAAGTAACAATTATAGACAAGACAAACAAACAAACAAACTTTTAATACATAGTGCACGGGTCTTTCCGGGTCTATTTCGAAACCAAAAGCGAAGGAAAAGATTTACAATTCTCTGACCCCTTTTATGCGATTATGCATGACCCCTTGGTAAACAATTACAGCTGACTCTATTGCCTGCAGCTGCTACCTCGTTTACCTTCCAGGTCAATACATTCCCGCACTGGAGTCTCGTCTTTTTCCAGGCTGACCGACCCAGAGAATGAACTGTCAGGACAACCTGTCCAAAACCTTTCCCTTTCGCTACTTAGTTCCCTCACAGGTCGAGAGGGAGATTTACAACCAGAACTCATTATATTTCCGTCACAAGTGGCAGAAGATGTTTCTGCTCAGCTTTTGGATAGGTTGCGTGCTAGCCCGTACTTTGCCTTGCAGTTAGATGTGTGGGAGTAAACAATGTGAGACATAGACTTGAGTTTGAAAAAAAAATTATGTAGGTGACAGAAAGTCTGTGTATGTAAGTAAGAGAGTACAAAAGGTCTCTTATTTCCTCAGAATGTTCTAGCTGTCACTATTTGTAACTGCAAGTTGCTAAGAAACTAGAATACACATTTTCTGCTTGCATCTACACTTTTCTTACACAATGCAAAGTATTAGCCACTGTTGATAGAAATACAAGGTTACTATAAAAAGCTTATTAACATGTGATTGGTACAAGTACAATACTTGTAAAGACTTGATTGGATACTGCCTTATGTAGAATCATGCCTGTTTAGCTATATAAACTCTTTGTTTCTGCCTGCGAGCGGAGAACTCATGGGTTAACTAGAAGAACTTATGTTCGGTTGCCTTCTGATTGTCTCTCTCTGCAATTGAATTACCAGGGAGAACAACTGGTGAGGAAATATCCAGAGTGCTAGATGGATATATTCAAGAAAATTCAATAGACTGGTCTCGATGTGTGGGAGTGTGCACTGACGGTGCAGCTGCTGTGACCGGAAAACGTAATGGTGTTGTAGCTTTTATAAAGACAAACTCTCCAAATGCCATTGCAAGTCATTGCATGCTTCACCGTGAAGCACTTGTTGCCAAACGTATGGATGATGATTTTAACCAGCTGCTGCAAGAAGTGATACAGAATGTTTGCTGTGCTTTGTAGTGAAATGGGTGCAAGCCACAAACACTTACTGCTCCACTATGAAGTACGCTGGCTGTCAAGGGGGGTAGTCATGCAACGAGTGTTTGAACTTTGACATGAGCTGAAGCAGTTCTTATCACCATAGAATAGCCAACTTGCAAGTTGTTTTGAAAATCCTACATGGATTCTGAAACTAGCGTACGTGTTGTATATATTTGGATAATTAAATGCTTTGAATCAAAGCATCCAAGACCGTGACGTAACCGTATTAAATATGCAAGACAAAGTTAGAGCATTCACTAAAAAAAATGCTGTCTGGGAAAATAAACTTAATGAAGGAGTGACAGAAATGTTTCCACTTTTACATGAAGAACTTAAATCTTCCAGCATGAGTACCAGCAGCATCCTGCCACTCATCGTGTCTCATTTGATTCATCTGCAACATTACTTCAGTGAATACTTTCCAGAGCTCGAAAACAAACATTTGAATTGGATCCGAAATCCGTTTGATTCTGAAATCGATACAAACCTGGACCTGAAATCTCAAGAGGAGTTGATTGAACTGTCAAACGATGGGACTTTAAAGATTGAATTCTCTGCTGTTCCGGTACCACAGTTCTGGATACACATTATGGATGAGTACCCTGTTGTTAGCGAAAAAGCTCTAAGAACTATAGTACACTTTGCTACAACACATATGTGTGAGACTGGGTTTTCCACACTGACAGCACTGAAGACAAAGCACAGAGCACGTCTGCATGTGGAGAGTGACATGCCGATATCATTGCCTGGAATGAAACAGCGATTTAATGACCTGTGCCGGAATTACCAAGCGCACCCATCCCATTAGGCATGCTGAACCCAGAGTACTTTATTTTTTATCCTTGTACCTTTTTGTTTTATCATTTAATTTGTTGTTTGCAATAAGAGTTAGGTGATCTGCTCAGTATCTACAAGAAAAAACGCTGGCACTACTACTGGTCTGCCTTTATGCTCTTTTTCTCACGCAGGGAGACGTAATGTGTGACCAAGTGTATTTTTTGTAGTGATGTTGTTGCCCTTGTAATGTATATGTAGTACATTATATGTAAGTTTTTTAAAATTGTAAGTCGCAATGGATAAAGGTGTCTGCAGCTAAATTACTTAATAATAAAAAATGATAAAGATATCTGCTAATGAGTAATGACTAAATAATAATAATAATACAGATTCATTGGGCGGGGGGGGGGGGGGGGGGCCTTGGCCAGGATTCGGAATGTTTTGGGGGGCCTTGAGCTGAGAAAGTTTGGGAACGCCTGTGATAGATGACCGCGACTGGAGTTACGTGTCCCGAGCCGTAGGCGAGGGCACTAACGAAAGTCAAGGTCATCTACCACACGGCAGCGCCCGCATCGAGAGGGCCCTATCGTGATGTATTTCTTTATTATCCCTTTAAAAAAAACTATATTAAAAAAAACCTATATTTACATTATATTTACATTGAACACCTGATATGTAACCTTCCTCTGAGGAATAGTCCCTACCATAATTAGAATAGAAAAACGACATACACATAGAGAAAACGTTATCATTACTTTTAGATCTAGGCCTCCCTCTTATTTTGCCCTTTTTAAAAAATCAAGCTCTATGTGTGCATATAATATATTACCACATTGTTAGAAACATCAGCAGGTTTTCCATTTTCATTAAGTTTTCTACTGACAGCACATAAACTACAACTTACAAAGAAAACATGATCTAAGTTTTTTTTTCACCTATTCTTGTAGTCAATCATGGAGCGTTATAGAAGCTGTGCATCAGTGCTTCCAAAAGAAAGAAAAAGCTTAAAGAGAAAGAGGAAGCCAGGAAACAGCAGAGAGCAATGGAGACATTTATTTTCTCTAAAGATTTACAGTGTAGTGGAACACAAAATGAAGCTGAAGGGAGTGTGTTGGAGAAAGCAGTGGCCAGGCAGAAAGACAGCAAGTTGAAGGGAGTGTGTTTGAAGGAGAAAGCAGTGAAGGCCAGTCAGCATCACACAATCTGATAGCCACATTAGACACATCCTGGAATGTGGACAGCAAAATTTAATGACAAGACACGAGTAGACCTGGTTAGGCAGGGCCCACATCAAGTAGAAAACTTCAGTTTTCCAGTCGATTCCTCCCAGTACAATCATCGTTTTACACCTGAGAAGTATTACAGAAAGATGCCTAATGGAGAAAGAGTACATCACACCTGGCTGTTGTATTCTATCAGAGAAGATGCTTTATTCTGTTTTTGTTGCAGGTTGTTTAGTAGCTCACAGCATTATTTGACTTCAGCAGGGTTTAGAGCATAGCGTGACATGGCAAAACACTTGAAATCTCATGAGACATCTTTAGACAAAATGAAATGCATGCAGAAGTGGAAGGAGCTTGAAATTTAAATACAACAAGACCACTGATTAAGAAGAGCACGCCCAATTACAGAATGAACAACAGTATTGGCATAAAATTTTAGAACGCCTGCTTGCTATTGTTCAGTTCTTGGCACAGCGTTGCATGGCATTTCGTGGTACACACACAAAATTGTATGAACATGATAATGGCAACTTTCTAGCTCAGGATGAGCTTCTAGCAAAGTTTGACCCTTTGATGCAAGAGCATGTACGCCGGCTCAGAAGCAAAGAACTGCACTGTCACTACTTTGGAAAGGACATTCAAAATGAGTTGATACAGCTGAGGAGCAGCAAGGTGGTTGAGGAAATTATCAACAGGATCAAGACGGCCAAGTAGTATCAGTCATTTAGACTGTACTCAGTACTGTCAGTCATTTAGACTGTACTCCTGATATAAGCCATGTTGAGATGATGTCATCTGTTTTCCGCATTGTCCATATTGAGGATGGCAGTTCAAGTCAGAGTCAGGAGAGCAAGGCGCCAGTTTGATTGTGAGGCTCAGGATGAGGCAATCTCAGATCCCCCAAAAAAAAGTTTTTTAAACAGTTATTAGATGTGACACTGTCCCAGCTGAATGAATGATTCAATCAACTGAAAGACCACAGCAACCCATTTGGATTTCTCTATAACCTAACATCGCTAGCCAATGAAAATGAAAAAGACATCCAGAAGAGCTCACAATGTAATCAAAACACCAGTTTAATGGATCATGTCATATGTTTTTGTACAGACTGTACCCCCACCCATGTAGAATATTGGGGAACATGACTCCCGACTGCAACGCAGACTTTTTAGGAGTAATGTGAACGCAGCCAAAGATTTATTTGCAGTCTGCACTGAGGGATAAAGAGAGCTTTAACCAAACAGAAGAGTAAAATAAAAATTAAAAAATACACGCTGCTCAGTATTTGTGTTGTTTTACTTGGTCTGACTTCTAGTCATTGCTTATTAAATATTATCGAAGTCTTTCTGGGCAGCGATCCCTCATTGATTAGTTTACATTTCCGATACAGAATTTCACGTCAAAAACGAAATATAGAATTGCTAAAAACAAATATAATGTGACGCTTTCGTGCCGCAATCTAAGTAAAACAATGAGTACACCACGGTAACTAAGTCAAACAACAAGCCTGTCTACATCACGGTTTTATTGGGAGAAAATAGCATGGCGCGTAAACACGGATATATTTGACTTTCCAATTCAGCCGTCTTTCCAAAAAAAGAAAAAAACGCATCTCCGCAGGCGTGAAATTACAGGTAATACTGAATTCCGTGGGCTACCAAAATCAGCGTCTCACCGGTACGAAACCTGCTCTTTTGAGTTTCAGTATATCAGGCCGAAACAGCAGGGCCATCGAAAAAACCGAAGCAGACCATTGTGTTTGAATCATTTTGGCGTCTTACAACTGCCAAAGAACAGCGTGAAACTGTTGTTTCAAATTTGGTCAAAATGTATATAAAAAAAAGCAGACATTCCTTTGTACAAAGTGAATCAATATCCGGAGGACGAATACTAACTCTGAGTTGAACTAATGTAAGCCCTTATATTTTTATATTATTTGGGGGAGACGTGGTCTAAGGACAAAACAGTACTTTGACACAGCTAAGAATTCCAGCACTTTATGTTTTTTTATTTTTGTTTCACAGCCGAGCGCAGACACAAGCTACAAAAACAAAACACAGAGCAGCAGCAGGACGATACTGCTCAGCGGCCAGCCAGAAGAAGACTACTACCTGTGCGTCACCAAAAACTGTCCGACTACACACACAACATAACATAGCATTATTCCGCAGGGAAAGCCTTACAGTAAAATAAAATATAATTAGCGCTTCTGTTTTTTGGGTTTTATTAATTGTATTTTTTGGTGCCTATTTTTTTTAGCTATTTTCGAGTTTATGTAAATCGTTTTTTTCGGGACTCGTTTTTGACATACTGTATGAAATTAGTGTTTTCTGTTACTTTTTTTTTTGGTCAAAATATGTATAGTAACTCGACAGTACCTGTACACTAAGTTGTACCTTCTTTCCTTTGCTGTCGTCCACAACGAAATCCCTACGGGCACGAGCACATTCTTCTGGGGTTTTTGTGCGTAGGCATTTTTGTACATTTCGCCACAATTCTGTTTTAAATCCTCCGTATTTTAAGTGTAATACAGTTTGAAATCCCGCTAACAAGCCTCCTGATTGTAATCTCGATTTAAATCTCGCAAATGGAGTCTCCAATAGAAATGTAAGAATGTGCTTTTGTAGTCGGTTTTATTTTTTAATGGGAATAAGGTAAAGTCAACGTATATTGATGAACCACTTCCACAGTTTTTTCCGGTGTTTATTGGCTATCCACCGATTTAATTTTTCATTTTGTATCGGGGGTGTTGTATCGGGTTTTATCGGTTAAAACCGAAAATCAGAAGACCTAAATATAATCAATAAAATATAATCAATGTTACACTAACATGAACTTTAACCACATCCCAAAAAGCGGTACTGAGTAAAGGACTTAAGTTTATACCGACTAAAAGATACATCGATAAAGATAAACTGGCCACTGAATTAAAGGAGTGGGAGAGACGCATGAGATTAGCGGAATATTTTTTCAATGAAAATATCTCGGATTCAGATGGTAATTATGAGCATGGGATTAAGGTTAATAGTACAAGCACATGGACTCCTCCGGATGGAAGAGATAAATGGTTAGATATGTATATTGAAGTAGTTAAACAAGAAATACTAGTCGGACTAAAGAAAAGATGTAAACTTAATTTAACCAATATTGAAGAACAAGCTATGACTGAGTTGTTAAATGATGATGATATAATGATAAGACCAGCAGATAAAGGCATAGGAGGCTGTGTGGTCCAGTGGTTAAAGAAAAGGGCTTGTAACCAGGAGGTCCCCGGTTCAAATCCCACCTCAGCCACTGACTCACTGTGTGATCCTGAGCAAGTCACTTAACCTCCTTGTGCTCCGTCTTTCGGGTGAGACGTAGTTGTAAGTGACTCTGCAGCTGATGCATAGTTCACACACCCTAGTCTCTGTAAGTCGCCTTGGATAAAGGCGTCTGCTAAATAAACTAATAATAATAATAATAATAATAATAATAATAATAATAATGATGATGAACACAGATGACTATATGAAATCTGTAGAATGTGAATTAAATAATACAGATACATATGAAGAAGTTAAAAGCAATAAGATCAATAAATCGGTAAAAGAGGTTAAGGAAATTGCGGAGAGACTATACAATAAAGGAATTATATCAAAAGAATTAAAGAAATACATGCAGCCACATAATGCAAGAACTGGCCTAGCAAGAGGAAATCCTAAAATGCACAAAGAAAATCACCCTATGCGAATGATAGTCAGTACAATTGATAATCCAACACACATAATAGCTGAAATAGCAGAAAAACAACTTAGGTCGCACATTGAGAAATTACCAAGATATGTTAAGGATACAACACCATTTTTAAAAAGACTTGAATCACTAAAACACAACCTTCCAGAGAATACAATTTTATTTTGCATGGATGTAAAATCCTTGTACCCAAGTGTCCCTTGTAAAGAAACTTTAGAAGCTTGTCAGAAAGCACTAGATAGTAGACTAGATAAATCAGTACCAACAGCAGAGGTGCTGAACATGATCGACGTAGTTTTAGAAAACAGTTATTTTACATTTGTTAATAAGAATTACAAACAAAACGATGGTACAGCAATAGGATCTGAATTAGGAATGCATTTTGCCAGTACATACATAAGGAAATGGGAAGAACAATTACTTAGAAAATCAGAAAGAGAACCTTTAGAATACATTCGGTTTGTAGATGATATTTTGGGGGTTTGGACACATGGAGAAGAGTCTCTTTTCCATTTTCATAAAATGGCAAATGAAATACACAGTAATATTAAGGTGGTCCTTCGATGGACAAGAAAAGAAATATCATTTTTAGATACCATAGTAAAACTTGAAGAAGGTTCAATTGAGACTGACCTCTTCTGTAAACCTACTGACATGCACCAGTATTTATACATGTCCTCTGCACATCTGACACACACTAAAAGGGCAATCCCAAAGGGTCTAGGAATAAGAATACGAAGAATATGCTCAAAAGAAAGTGACTATGTAAAACAAAGAAATCTATTTAAAACAAATCTTAAAAAAATAGGATACAAAAAAAGAATTATAGAGACAGAGTTAAGAAAAGTGGATAAACTAGAAAGAGATGATCTGCTAGATTATAAAAATAGAGATAAAAAGGTCAAAAGAGTCCCATCAGTAATGACTTACTCTAAACTTTTGCCCAATATTTCTAAGATAGTTTGGAAACTCTTGCGGATTCTATATAATTCGGAAAAAAATAAAAAAAAGTATTTCTTAAGGCCCCAGTTGTAGCATTCAAAGAAGCTAATTTAGGTGATATTTTAGTTCACAGTAAACATAAAAGAATAATTGACAAAATAGGTTCTACGAACATATGCACTAGTAGATGTAAAGTGTGTAAATACACAGACAAAAGTAAAAATATAATTAAACATAAGAACACCACATATGTGCTAAAAACTAATACCTATTGTAAACATAGCAATGTTGTTTATGGAATAGCCTGTGAAAAATGTGATGAAATCAAATATGTTGGAGAGACTGGAACTACTTTATATAAAATAATTTAGAACCACCTTTCATTAATTAGAAATAAAAAAATTGAATGAACCAATAGTACAGCACTTCACCAGTCAGGGACATGACATAAATGATGTAAAGTTTGTAGTATTAGAACAGCTAAAATTAGACAATGCAACATATAGAAGAATAAAAGAAAGTAAATGGATAAATAGACTGAACACGATTATGCCAGCGGGACTCAACAGAAAAGAATGAACTAATTAACTTCAATAAATATAAAACATTTAAATAAATAAACAAAATTCATTCAAAAGTTGTGCATGCTGATGCGCTGGGGAGGCCAAATCAAGGCTGATCCTCAGAGCCAGCATTGCATGATATAATAAAAATATAAGTTTATATAAAGTAATGTTAATTAGAATTAATACAGATTCAAAGAAGTAAAAATGATGTCACAATATATAGAACACCATTACATCATGTAAGAATAAATCATGGATTTGAATGTAAACAATAACAAGTAGTTGTCATGCCGTCAAAAACCTATAAATACCTCCAATGTTTTGATTCAAACACAGGCTCCCTAGAGAAAGATATGTACATATCGAAACGTTGGGCAGCTGGCTCTTTGAGCATATATATATATATATATATATATATATATATATATATATATATATATATATATATATATATATATATCAGTATATACAGTTTAGCACAAAAGTTGGGCATAGCCAAATCAACAGTATGGAATGTCCTGAAAAAGAACGAAACCACTGGTGACTTCAGCAATCGGCAACAACCAGGTTGGTCATGGCATGGGCATGCATGGCTGCCTCTGGAACGGACTCACTCATCTTTATTGATGATGTAACGAATGATGGCAGTAGCAGAATGACTTCAGAAAAGTGTACAGAAGCATCTTGGCTATCAATGTACAAGAAAATGCCACCAGACTCATTGGGACGGCGCTTCACAATGCAACAGGACAATGACCCAAAACACACTGCCAACGCAACCAAGGAGTTCATCAGGGGAAAGAAGTGGAAAGTTTTAGACTGGCCAAGTCAATGTCCTGATTTAAATCTGATTGAACATGCATTTCACTTGCTTCTTTTACAACATTTGTAATTGAAGTAAAAAAAAAAAAAAGTTTGTTTGTTTTATTGTAGCTTGTAACTTGCTTAGAATTTGAAAGTGTAACAATTTTATTTGTTTATCCAAAATGACTTACATCACTGTAATAAAAGGTTACAGTCCAAGAATAATTAAAGTTATAAACTAAAATACAACACAGAGACACAACAAGTGTAACAAGAACAACAATACATCCCAGAATTATCCCGGGTTTAAAAGGCATGTCGTATGCAGACAGGCTAAAAGAATTGAATCTATTCCTTCTTGAACAAAGAAGACTACACGGTGATCTGATTCAAGCATTCAAAATCCTAAAAGATATAGACAATGTCGACCCAGGGGACTTTTTTGACCTGAAAAAAGAAACAAGGACCAGGGGTCACAAATGGAGATTAGATAAAGGGGCATTCAGAAAATAGGAGGCACTTTTTCACACATGGAATTGTGGGTCTGGAACCAACTCCCCAGTAATGTTGTTGAAGCTGACACCCTGGGATCCTTCAAGAAGCTGCTTGATGAGATTCTGGGATCAATAGGCTACTAACAACCAAACGAGCAAGATGGGCTGAATGGCCTCCTCTTGTTTGTAAACTTTCTTATGTTCTTATGTTCTTATACTTCCTGTGTTAACTGTCAGCCAATAATTTGTGTGTCTTATAATGTGGCAGGGAAAACTAATTTTAGCCTTTTATTTTACTCACGGAATAACGTGGATTTTTAATTTTTTTATCAAAGAATTTTTATTTTTTTATTGCGGTAAACTAGGATCCCTGCTCATAAGTACGGGCTGTTGTGAGTCAATTCACTCATTTTTACAATTTTCCAAAGGTAAGTAAAGTTATTCTTTGCGTTGATTTTTTTGAGTAAAGGTACTTTACTAACTGCCTGCTCACACCACGTAAATCTACATTTTTGAGTAAATTCACGTTTTACTAAACTTACAAAGTGATTTTTTCAAGCTTGTTAAGGCCAATTTTCACATCATTTCAATGTGTAAATTTATACCATTGAAGTTAATGGTGTAGATTTACATGTATTATATAAACCCCTGCTGAAACTGTGATTTCTGATCAGAGAAAGGCAAGGTGACTTGCAGAGGAGAGAACAACAGAGGACCAGACCATACCCTGATGAATGAATTTTTTGTCCCAGGGTCACATTTATTGATGCCACAGATGAAGTTTTGAGGCATTATCAGTTTGACACAAACCATTTATGATCTTTGTGAATTACTTAAGGCGGATTTGGAAGCTTCCACCAACAGAACGCACCCAATTCCAGTTATGACTAAAGTGACTTTGGCCCTACATTTGTATCAAGATGCAGGAATGCCTCAGATAATTGGACCAATTGATTATACACATGTAGCAATAAAACCTCCTACAGAGTCTGAAGCTGTTTTTAGAAACATGTAAAACTCCACTCCTTAAATGTCCAGTTCATCAGCGATGCTTGTTGCCGTATCACAAATGTATTTGCTAATTTCCCTGGATCGTGTTGTGATTCTTTCATTTTAAAACAGAGTGAAACTTGAAGAATGTTTGAGAGTGGAGAAATCATGGATTGCTTTCTACTTGGTAAGTGACATTATTAGCATATTGTTATATTTAATTACTTCTGTATCTGTAACTTACAAATTCTGCAACATGTTGTCTGTTATCTGTTGCAGGTGACAGTGGCTAGCCTTTAAAGAAGTGGCTTCTGACTCCAGCGACTGGTCCTGCAACAGAGCTGAGGAAAGATATAACGAGGCACATAGAAAAACACAAAGCAATCGAACGCACCTTTGGTATGCGTAAGAACCGCTTTAGTTGCCTAAAAATAGAGAACAAAAGCCTACAATACACGCCAGAAAAATGTTGCAAAATAATTCTGGTGTGTGCTGTTACACAACATAGCAATAATGACAAATGTCACACAGATTTTGCAGAGGAACAGAAGACACATACCAGCTTTGAAAGACCCACATGTTTGGCCTAACAGAGATCAGCCACCCATGCAAGCCACACAAATCAGACAGAGAATAATAGAAAACGTATTTTCATAAAAAGCACTTGTCATCAGATGTGCACAAATAAAACCCACACAAACAACCCAGATGCATTTGTTATGTACTGGTCATTTTTCTTTAAATTGCAATACAAAAAAAAACATTTCTCAAATTAATTCAATTGAAATGCCCAACTTTTTCTTTTCCTTCACCAAATAATACACGCTGGTGTTTTCTAATGTTATCTAAAGGCAAATGGACTTGTGCAGTCGGGTAGTTTTCACTCCGGTTTGTTCTGTTTTTTGTTTATTTTCTTGCTTCATCAGTTTCAGTGAGCTCAGGGAAGTTGTCTTCAAGCTTCATACACTTCTGCGCTTCCAGTGAATTTTTTTTTCTTCATTTTACTTAATTTTTTTATTGTGACATGTTCTGCGCCAATTTACATACACATAGAGCACTTCTGTATGTGGAAAAATCAATCCCATAATTCATAGTGACTACTGAACAATATAACGTAACTGTTTTGCACACCTATCAAAGATTATTGATTACGGGGCGGGGCAGGAGATTGTACTTTGATTTTGAAGACACTGCCTCAATAGTAAAGTGCTGCTACTATCAATGGAACATTGCAATGCAAAGAACACACAGAACGTCGGTTACTAACCCAGGAGTAATTGACCAACTTTGGAAAATCAGACCCTCAATGCGGAAGTTAATTGTCATCGATTGGTACTCAATCGTGAAGGTGAAGGAAGGACAGCTTTTCTTATTTTGAAGTCAACATGTTAATGAATGGATTTATTTAATACTGTTTCAGCTCACCTCAACTAAAACCACAGTAAAATCATTTTCTCTAATACTTTAGAAAAATGTGCCATGTTACAGTTGCAAAATAATTTTGCTGCTTTCTCCCATGCATTTCTAATATGCTTTTACCACATCGCTCTGTGCTTTACAATGCTTACTTATACTTTACCATGCTTTCACTGTGCTTGGTTACACATGTATAAGGGAATGCTGAACAGAGATCTTACATTCCAGCGGGTGTCAGTAGAGGTTTAATTACATGGAACACCTTCGGTCCTGACCTGAATAATTCTTCAAATTATTTAGGTGGGGAAAATATAAAAGCGCACAAAGAGATTCTCACGGAATGCATTTATAAGAAGCCTGGCCGGAGGCTTCGTCAGTGCAAACCTGTCACATCAGTAACATACCTGAACAGGCAGAGATTATTATAATAGAGTGGAGAGAGGCAGGGCAGCTACAGCCCCTGGACAAGCTCACTCACTGTGGAATTCAATAGTCTGTCTCTGGTGCAGTCTGACGAAGGGACCAGAGACACACTGTATATCAATCCTCACTCTTCAATGCACCCACACCCACTGTCAGAAAAAAATTGCTGTGTGTTGAAAATATTAGGTGGTTGGACACTAATTGACCTCCATGCTGATTTTTGTTTAAATAGGTGTATAGCATTTTATAAAAGTTTACCACAGTGTTTTTCCAATTTAATTTAGCAGTTTCCATCCATGCTTTTCCTGTGATTATATTTTGCATTAACTCTAGTTTACTGTGGTTTGCCATGTTTTTTAATATGTTACCGGATCCATTACCTCCGTGCTGTGAGTTAGAGTTTGCCTCCTCCTCTCCAGCCTCCACCTGTTTTTTGACTTGTCTAAGGGGGAGGGCAGCTATCTGCCCCGCTGCCCACGGCTTTCCTACAGTCAATCTCTCCACTTATCAGCGCAAAAATGTATGGGCAGGGGTTCCCTGAGGCGAGGCCAAAGATGTATTATATGTTAAATGTGTTATCGTGTCTAATCTGTAATAAATATTTTATCATGAGTTCCCCGACTGAATGGATAGAGGTTCTGTTTACAAAGAAAATACAGGAAGCAAACCTAAATGACGAGACACTTTCAGATGATATGAAATGCAAATCTCAGCGTAACTTTCCTGTTTAACAATGTAGTGGTTGTCTGCTTTATCACTGCCATCGATTCTCCCAAGGTGCATTCTAGTATGGTCTTACTTTGTTGCAAAACTTGTTTGCGAACGTAAGAAGATAAGAAACGTTGAGTGAGAGAAGAGGCACGCCCGTTTCATTGTCAAATCTAATGTACTGTAACTGAACTGATTTATTGATGTTTCACCTGGCAGACTAGTCCATGCATTTAGCACATGAAATACGGGTGTGTTCCTTTGCCTCGTCAGGACAAACTGTCCTGATCTACTGGCCTGTAGCCTGGGAGAACAGAATAGAGGGGACAGAGGGGATTGTGGTGCATCTGTATATTTCTCAGAAGATCGAGAGAACAATATTGTTTCTGTGTCTTGACACTTAACTAACTTACTGATTCTGAAGTGTAAAATAAAATAATATTATGTGAGGGTTAGGAGCAAGCAGTCAGGCTAAAAGGCAGGACATCAGGCAGACAAGGGCACTGCATTACATATTATTTATTTCTATTATTATTTATTTCTTAGCAGACGCCCTTATCCAGGGCGACTCACAATTCTCAAAAGATATCACATTATTTTTACATACAGTTACCCATTTATACAGTTGGGTTTTTACTGGAGCAATCTAGGTAAAGTACCTTGCTCAAAGGTACAGCAGCAGTGTCCCCACCGGGGATTGAACCCACGACCCTCCGGTCAAGAGTCCAGAGCCCTAACCACTACTCCACACTGCTGCCCTGACATTAACCCCCTTCGTCATTCATGTACGCACTCAATTAATTTATTTATCCAAATGCCTTGTTAAAAAGTCACACAACTTGCAATAAAGTTTATACTACTGTAACGGGCAGTGTTGTGTGATTGTCTCCCCTGTCGGTGAGATGAGATGAGGTTAAAAGCTCTATAACCATGAATGCAGACGAGCCCGGCTCTTTTACATAGCAATTAGAGGTCCCCGCTTGTGGTGTGCAGGTTCACTGCTTCTCACTCAGCCCCTGGTTCAAATCTGAATTTCTTGAGAATAGAGACATCAGATACAACTGAGGCTAAAGATGAGTCGCTTTGCACTCTCTGCTAGATGGCTGTCAGCCAGGTAGAGTCACAAATCGGAATACAAGCCTCCCACTGTAGCTGCCAGACTGCCCCTGGCACAACACATCCATCAGGCGTATATGCTATTGTGGTTAAAGCACTGTAACATATGGTTAATATAATTGTGTCCACTCAATCTTTTAATACATTTTAATAACTGATTGAAAATATGTCCTTAAACCTGGTAAATTTCTTCTTTCAGTTCCTGTGAAAGTCTTACAAGTTACTTACAAAGTGGTTTAAACATCAAAGGATTGTCCTATTAGATTAAAAGATCTGAAAATGACAAAACCGGCAATTACCTTTAGCCCAGTTTACGTTCGTCTTGTGATTCGGTACTTTTGTTTATAAAGGCACTGTGAATGTAGCGCTGTCACAATCACAGATTGAGAGAAATTAAACTTTTAATAAGGTTGTTTTTTTCCCTTAAAAGAAATAAAATGACAAATAATACTTTCTAAAATCATTCAGCAAAAATGAGTCCGCTTTTATTACTAGAGCACTAACATGTGACTTCCTCTGACAAGACTCAGATCACAAAAGCACAGCAGATAGCATATTATTAATATATTCAATTATATCAACAATATTAAAACTCTGTTATGGAATATGTTGTTAGAGTGTCCAGATCTAGGGTATTTATGTCATTCCCACATTAGATATAGCTGTGGCAATACCCTAGATTTGTCAAAACGTTTGGTCCTGTATATAGACTGTGAGTAGTTTTCCGTTGGGATGCATGGGATCCTTTAGAACTATAGTAAACATCAACAGGAATCCACTCTCATTATGAAATCCACTCTAGTTTCAACCTGGCGAATGTCATTAAAATGAGCTGTAATGACTCTCCCCCTAGCGGCTGATGAGTTAATAGCACTGACATCAGCATAAGACCCGTGCTTGTTTCTCCATTACGGAGCTTGCTCTCTAGTTGAACGCTACGTTGTTCGTCTTTGAGCCGTCCACTTTGTGGTTCGCCTTTCCATTCAGTTCAATGGGCCGAGATGCCCATTTGTTACACAGCGCTGCAGCTTTCATTCTTTCTCTGCCTTTTTAATAGTCTGCACACTGTTCAGATCAATGGTAGGGTGTCGTAGTCGGAAGCCAGTTCATTTTCAAATTCTTTGCATGCAGATTTTCCAGTTTTTATTTTAACCGTTTGTTGAGGAAATATTATTGTTGCCTGCCTCTAAAAAATGCATCCCTCCTTCTTGATTTGTATTCCGGTCTGGGGCTGCAGGCTTGTCACATTCTCCAGTGATGTTTGCATTAGGGAACCCTGGTCCTTCCTAGAATCCTGGAATTCCAGAAACTCTTGCATCACAGAGTCAATTCATTTGTTCCGAGGTAATGTGTATTTAATTGTACGTGTGTTTTGGGGTTTCTTTCGCTTTAGTGGAGGAGTTTGCATAGGAATCTTCAGACCTATCAGAACCTATTTTCCACTGCGTTATAGTTATAAGGCATAACTCAGCAAACTTTAGAAGGTCACAAAATGATAATGACAGTAACTGCACCTTCTGTAACTGTACCTGCTACACATTTTCTTTTTGCTCTGAATTTACACAATTGTCATCTTGAATGTGCATTAAAACTGGGATACATACTTTAAATCAAAATGGGCGATTCCCACAAAACTTGAGGGGAAGTGGAAAAATCCATCCCATCAAAACTACGAAAACCCAAAAGTTGAAGAAACTGGAATGTCTTTAGTTGTGATGGTTCGCTCTCAGCCAGTGAACCTGGGAACCTGCTGCTGAATGAGTTCTATCATTAGGTATGTCATCAATGATGGCCCTTTAAGGCATTCTTTAAAAACAGCTTATTCTTTCTTTTTTTTTTAAAACAAACATATCAATCAGTGAATTTACTCCCTGAAGGGACATTTCACATTGGAAGGTTTGAGTCACATTATTCCACCCATATGAAAAACAAGGTTTAAGCTCAGATAAAGCAAGATATCAACTGCATGTTAACGCAAGAACAATGCAAGGATTATACAAGTACAGTATGTACCTTGCACAAAACAAGCAGGATCCTTGCTGTTTTTGGGGTTTTTTTTTTGCTTAGCCTACGAGCATTTCCCACAGTAACAGCACAGCAAAGTGTAATAAAGCACATTGAAAGCACGGTAAAGCATAGATAAGCATTGTAAAGCACAGAGATGTATGGTAAAGCCTATTAAAAAAAAACATATGGCAAACCAGAGTAAACTATACTGAATGCATATTATAATCATGGGAAAAGCATGGTGAAAATGCACAAATGCCAAACAAATACTGTGGTAAACTTTTCTAAGAGTATTTGTACCATCCTTGAATAGTTTTTGCATGTTTAGTTTCTCAGGTCCGAGCACAACCCTGCATTGGAGTCTCTTAAAAAAAACCCTCCTGGCCTCTCATGAAAGAGTGTTTACTGTAGAAAAAGTTCAAGGAGGGTCTTCTCAGAACTTGTTTTCAATACAAATAACATTTTGGGGTACATTGCATATTAATTTCACAAAACACAACTAAGGAGAATCACATTTCTGCCCCTGTGAAAATGAAATACGTGGTTAGCAGTGTGCAGGTGCAGGAGTGATGCGGTGATCAATAACAGACAGACAACGATATGACCCCTTGGTTAACGATTGCAACCGCTCCTCCAATCCACGGCTGCCACATCAGTTTTCCTTCCGGGTAGATGATTTAGTGTACCGTAGCTCCACCCCTTTTCTAGATTGCTGACGTCCGCCTAACCCTGGGAATCAATTGTCAGGCCATCCGGTCCAGGGCACTCTGTTCCCTTTACACAGCGCCCTCACAGGTCGTGAGGGAGATTTAATCACCAAGACTCATTGTATTTCTGTCACATATCCCACCGCTCAGAGTGGAGCCGAAGGAACACTCGGCTGAATCTGAATTCCCATTACTCCCCCCTCTGGGAAAAATAATCTGCATTTTGGTGGTCTTTCCCCGCACGGTGTACCATATGGTACATGAAGGGCTGCAACGCCAGATACCACCGAGTTATCCAGGCATTGCTGTCCTTCATTGTGCTTAACCACTTGAGTGGGGCGTGGTCTGTGACGAGATCAAATTAATGTCCCAGCAGGTAGTATCGTAAGGCGTGGGTAGCCCATTTAATGGCTATACACTCCTTTCTGACTACAGAGTAGTTGTACTCCCAAGGGAGCATCTTTTTACTGATGTACAATATCGGGTGTTCTACTCCGTCAACCATTTGGGACAAGACTGCACCCAAACCCACATCCGATTCATCAGTGTGGAGGATTAATCTCTTGGTGAAATCTAGTGTGATGAGAGTGGGGGCCTGGCAAAGTCTTCGCTTAACAGTATCAAATGCCCCCTGACACTCTACTGACCATTTAATCAAATTTGGTGCACTCTTTTTGGTGAGGTCAACTAAAGGGTTAACCACTGTGGCATACTTGGGGATAAAGCGGCGGTAATAACCAGCTAATCCCAGTAGCGACCTCACCTGAGCCTTGGTTTTGTGTCTACCAATGTCTACCAATGCCTGGATTTTGGTGACAATGGGTTTTACCCTTCCATTCCCTATTAAAAATCCCAAATATTGTATCTGTTTTGGCAAACGCACATTTTCCCAAGTTAGCTGTCAGCCGGGCTACCTGTAGAGACTGAAGGACGGCTGCAGTCCTAGCAATGCTCTCACCAGGTGGAGCTGTAAATAACCACGTCATCAATATAGGATGCTGCATATTCATGATGTGGGCGTAAAACCTGGTCAATCAAACCTGGTCAATCATCTGAAAGGCAATGGGTGTACCATGTAGCCCAAACGGCATGGTTTTGAAATTAAACAGCCCTTCAGGGGTTGAAAATGTGGTTTTCTCTCTAGAACTGCAGGTTAAGGGGATCTGCCAGTGTCCCTTTGTCAGGTCCAGAGTTGAGATAAACTTCACCTTTCCCAGTCTATCTAGAAGTTTGTCGACCCAAGGCATAGGGTACGCATCGAACTGCAGACAAGGGCACTGTATTACATAAACCCCCTTCACCATTCATGTACGCACTCAATTCACTTATTTATCCAAATGCCTTGTTAAAAAGTCACACAACTTGCAATAAAGTTTATACTACAGTAGAGATGAGGTTAAAAGCTCTATAACCAATAATGCAAACGAGCCTGGCTCTTTTTCATAGCAATTAGAGGTATCCGCTTGTGATGTGCGGGTTCGCTCTTGAGAATAGAGGCATCAGATACAACTGCATGCTAAAGATGAGTCACTTTGCACTTTCTGCCAGATGGCTGGCAGCCAGGTAGAGTCCCATATCGGAATACAAGCCTCCCACTGTAGCTGCCAGACTGCCCCTGGCACAACACATCCATCAGGCGTATATGCTATTGTGGTTAAAGCACTGTAACATATGGTTAATATAATTGTGTCAGCTCGATCTTTTAATATATTTTAATAACTGATTGAAAATATGTCCTTAAACCTGGTAAATTTCTTCTTTCAGTTCAGTGAAAGTCTTACAAGTTGCTTACAAAGTGGTTTAAACATCAAAGGAATTTCCTATTTGATCAAAAGATCTGAAAATGACAAAACCGGCAATTACCTTTAGCCCAGTTTAGGTTCGTCTTGTGATTCTGTACTTTTGTTTATAAAGGTGCTGTAAATATAGCGCTGTCACAACCACAGATTGAGAGAAATTAAAACTTTTAATAAGGTTGTTTTTTTTCCCTTAAAAGAAATAAAATGACAAATGATACTTTGTAAAATCATTCAGATTGGTACGCATCGAAACTTGGCAATAATGTTTACCTTCCGGAAGTCCACACAGAAGCGGTTGGCCACTATGACAATTGGACTGCACCACTCGCTCCTGGAAGGTTCAATCACCCCAAGTTCGAGCACGTCCCATACCTCTTTGCGAACACCACTTCGTCGACTTTCTGGGATCCGGTAAGGTCTCTCTCGTACTGTGACACCTGAGGGCGAGAAAATGTCATATTCAACCAAGTTAGTCCTGCTGGGCGAGTCAGAAAAACATAGCTGAACTCCTCAATAAACTTACGCAGCAACTGTTGCTGATCTGGAACCAATTACCGCGATCGGGCTGACTAATGCCGGTGCTGAGCCGATTTGAGGTTGTCCTGGGCTAAACAACCGACCAAATCCAGGCGATCTCTTAGTAGGAGCACATGCTGCACTACATTTTTGGACGAGCCTTTGTGCTCCTCCCATACAAGAGCTTGAAGGGGGAGAACCCTGTCGAACTCTGCGGCACCTCTCTCACTGCAAAAAGGAGGTAGGGAAGGAGCGATGCCCAATGTTTTTGCTCTTGTGTTACAAATGTCTCAGCATCTGCTTCAAGGTCTGATTAAATCGTTCCACCAAACCGTCCGTCTGTGGATGATAAACAGATGTCCTGAGGGTACGTATTTTTAATAGTTTATATACCTGATGTAACGTGTAAGGTAAGAAGTTGGTTCCATGATCAGTCGAAATCTCCTTGGGTATCCCTACTCTAGCCATAATCTGCACTAGTTATTTGGCAATTGCAGCTGCACTAGAACATAAGAACATAAGAACAAAAGAAAGTTTACAAACGAGAGGAGGTCATTCAGCCCATCTTGCTCGTTTGGTTGTTAGTAGCTTATTGATCCCAGAATCTCATCAAGCAGCTTCTTGAAGGATCCCAGGGTGTCAGCTTCAACAACATTACTGGGGAGTTGGTTCCAGACCCTCACAATTCTCTGTGTAAAAAAGTGGACCTCAATGAAACTGCTTCCGGGTATCGCTTTGCGTAATCTACCATCACTAATATATGCGCATACCTGGAATCAGAAGGAAGCAAAGGGCCCACTATGTCCATTGCAATGCGTTCAAAGGTGGTGGAAATAATCAGCAATGGGACCAAAGGGGTGTAAAAGGGAACCAATAATTGTGTTACAGGCTGTCATGTGCCTGTGGCAAGGTTTACCCTATACAGTAATTGCCCCTTGATTCTGAAGTGCGGAAATACTAGTGCCCCAGCGCTTTCAACATCCTTACCTTCAATAGACCGGACCTGTCCCCAAGCGTGCACTAGTGACAGATCATTATTTTGGCCCCACACTATGTCTGTGCTTGAGTGCCACATGTCTGGTATATTGAGAGGGGCAGGAGTAACATCCGCCCTAGATGGCCCGGTAACCTCATCCTCTCAGTCACACTGCATTCCGACCCCCTTCGACTGGCTTTGTTACCCCAGCCTTGTCTCATTAATTCTCCCTCCCATTTTCGTATCCATCTCTTTATTTGTTTTTCTTGGACAAAAAAGGGGTGAAAACATTTCAGTTTGAAAGGAAAAAGCATCAACAATTATTTATCTTTCTTTGTTGTTTTCTGCCACGTTTACATGTGCGGTCGAGACTGCCATTAATTTGACCAATTCTCTATAATTTGGCCAGTCTCGACCCAGAATTATTGGGTGTGGTAGCCTTTCCGCCACCCCAACTACTAGGTGGCGTTTTATCGGTCCTACCGATAAATATACTTTTAGAGTGGGGTATGTCGCTGTATCTCCATGGACACAGGAGTGCACCACCTGGCCTCGTGGCTGCCACGACACACCACCCAAGACAGCTGCCTTAATTAATGTCTGCTCACACCAGGAGTCCACTAATGCGTGGGTTTTCACCTTTCCTAAAACTGCATTAACAGTACAAGGCCCCGCCTGACCATTTTCCCCTTGCTTACCCGCTCCAGATACCCAATTGCACGTCACGTCACGCCCATCACGGGTGCCATTGATACCGTGGTCTGGATCGCAGGACCGACCCTCTCAATCAGTGCTGTGTACTGCTCCTCTCTCCGTCTGTCCAGCACCTCCAGCAGCGCTGCAAGTGATGCGTGATCCATGATCCCGTTAACTCAGGTAAGACAGCTATTAAATGTATTTATCTTAATGCTTGAAGTCTGACTACTGCACTAACAAGTAACTACGATGTGATAGGTGTTACAGAAACTTAGTTGTCTGAGAGTATGGAGACGAATATAATATTAGTGGGTACACACTGTATAGGAAAGACAGGCAGGACAGAAGAGGTGGAGGGGTAGCGCTATACATAAGAAATAGTCTTGAAGCCCAGGTGTTAAATCTGGACAAAGTAAACAACGCCAAATCAATATGGGTCAGAATACTGGACAAAAATTCAAAGGGCATAATAATAGGAGCATGCTATAGACCGCCAAATTCAGACGCTGAGCAAAATAATCTGTTATACAATGACATTCGAAATGCATGTAGAAAAGGAGAAGCCATACTAATGGGGGATTTCAACTTCCCCCGTATAAAATGGGAAAACGCGGTGGGGAGTACGACAGACGAAATTGAAATGGTGGAAATGACAAATGACTGCTTCCTAACGCAATTTGTCAAGGCACCGACTAGAGGGGAGGCATGTCTTGACTTAGTCTTTTCAAATAATGAAGACAGAATAACTAAAACAGAGGTCAGAGAGCCATTGGCAAACTCAGACCACAACATGGTCGCATTTGAAATATTTTTTAAAACCCCAAAAGTAAGGACTAAAGCTAAGGTTTACAATTTTAGAAAAGCAAACTACGAAGGTATGAAACGGAGACTAATAGAAGTAGATTGGAGTAAAATACAGAAAACATCCACAGAAAAAGGATGGCTGTTTTTTAAAAATGTAGTATTAGAGGCGCAAAACAAGTACATCCCAAAAGTAGACAAATCTAAATCTAAAACAAAATGGCCAAAATGGTTTAATGATCAATTAAAAAAAATATTCAGCGAAAAGGCACTTGACAGAGCGTTTAAAAGGGACCAAAAACAAAGTACACAGAAAGAGTACTCGGAACTGCAAACACAAGTCAAAAAGGAAGTTAGAAAGGCTAAGAGAGAGATAGAAATCAATATTGCTAAGGGGGCTAAAACCAATTCCAAAATGTTTTTCCAATATTATAACAGCAAGAGAACATTCAAAGAGGAGGTTAATGTCTGAGACACAAATGGCAAAATCATAGATGAAGAAAAAAATAGCAAATATATTAAATGATTACTTTTCACAGGTTTTTACAAAGGAGGACACAGATAACACGCCTCACATGTCGACCTGTTCCTATCCAGTTTTAAATAACTTTAGCATAACAGAGGCAGAAGTATTAAAGGGACTAGGAGCTCTTAAAATAAACAAATCCCCTGGGCCGGATGAGATCCTCCCAATAGTACTCAAAGAAATGAAAGAAGTTATTTACAAACCACTAACCAAGATCATGCAACAGTCTCTTGACACAGGGGTTGTACCGACAGACTGGAAAATAGCTAACGTAATACCGATCCACAAAAAGGGAGACAAAACCGAACCAGGTAACTACAGACCAATAAGCCTGACTTCTATTATATGTAAACTTATGGAAACTATAATAAGATCTAAAATGGAAAATTACCTATATGGTAACAATATCCTGGGAGACAGTCAGAATGGTTTTAGGAAACGGAGATTGTGTCTAACTAACCTGCTTGATTTTTTTGAGGATGCAACATCGACAATGGATAATTGCAAAGCATACGACATGGTTTATTTAGATTTCCAGAAAGCTTTTGACAAAGTCCTGCATAAAAGATTAATTCCCAAACTGAACGCAGTAGGGATTCAAGGAAATGCATGCACATGGATTAGGGAGTGGTTAACATGTAGAAAACAGAAAGTACTGATTAGAGGAGAAACCTCAAAATGGAGCGAGGTAATCAGTGGTGTACCACAGGGTTCAGTATTAGGTCCTCTGCTGGATGACAGAGGTTGAGACTCAGTTGAGACAGTTTGAAAGTTCAAAATAAAGTTTTTTAATAAACAAAAATACAAAATAAACCAGCACAAGGGCCAAACAAAAAGGTTTCAAAACACAAAATACACAACATAAAACTTACAAACATACAGCTTCCAGGCTGGGCATTGCCTTCACTGGTTTCCAAAACCGAACAAAACAGAAAAACAGCACACACAGACAAACCCCAGCGGCCACTCCGGCAATGGCAGTTCCAGCTCCTCCAGTGGCAACGGTTCCAGACACACTGGCATTGGCGGTGGTGGCTGTGGCCATTCTAGCGGCCTCTGAAGTTGGGCTGGCACCTCCTGCCGTCGCAGTCGGGTGCGCCTCCCCTGAGCTCCTCTCAGCAGCATGTGCAAGGGCTGCTGAAGGGCTTCAGCCTTCTCCCCTTCTGACTCTCGGGTCCGTGGCTCCTCCCCTTATGGCTCTCGGGTCCATGACTCCAACCCCTCTGGCTCTCGGGACGGCAGCTCCACCCCCTCTGGCTCTCGGGACGGCAGCTCCACCCCCTCTGGCTCTCGGGACGGCAGCTCCACCCCCTCTGGCTCTCGGGACGGCAGCTCCACCCCCTCTGGCTCTCGGGACGGCAGCTCCACCCCCTCTGGCTCTCGGGACGGCAGCTCTATCCCCTCTGGCTCTCGGGATGACAGCAGCAGGGGAACCAGCAGGCATGCTCCTTCTGCTGGTGACGGTGATGGAGGCAAAACCAGCAGGAACTCTCCCTCAGCTGGTGGACACCTGGAATGTGGACGTTCGGCCTTCCCCCCTCTTGGGTTCTGGAAGTACCGACTCCCCCCTCTTGGGCTCTGGACGCACCGATTCCCCCCTCTTGGGCTCTGGACATTTGGGCTCCTCCCACTCAGGCGCAGGATGTTCAGGCTCCTCCCACTCAGGCGCAGGACGTTCGGGCTTCTCCCACTCAGGCGCAGGACGTTCGGGCTTCTCCCACTCCAGGTCTGTGTCCTGTAACACCTCCGGGCAGTGGTGCTCCTCATGCCCGTACTGTATGCAATGGGTGCACCACTCCTCTTCCTCCCATGTCTTCCTTCCTCTCTGCCTCCTTCTGCTCCCCTCTGTTTGGGTGGGGCAGATGGCCACTGTGTGCCCATATGCCCCACAGCCAGTGCACAACTCTGCCGCGAGACTTTTTAAAAACAACTCCCCGTCGTCATCTGCCTCCTCCTGGGCCAGGGCGTAGGAGCATCCTGCCCAGTTGTGGCCGTAGACTTCACAGCGCCCACACCAGTCCGCTGGTGGCACTTCTGGGCAGGATCTCCATCGGTGGTCCTCCTTCCCACACCAGGAGCACCAGGGGAAAAGGCTGGCTGGGTCCTCCAGCTGGGGTGGCAGCAGCTTTTGATGCTGCTGTCGCTGCTGCCGCTGCCTGCTTCTTCTGCCCATTTTTTTCAAAAAAAAAAATTCACAGAACTCAAAAAACACAACAAAAAAAAATACTGCCCTGAGCATCCAGGTGGCGTTATCCCACTTCTGACACCAACAGTTTGAAAGTTCAAAATAAAGTTTTTTAATAAACAAAAATACAAAATAAACCAGCACAAGGGCCAAACAAAAAGGTTTCAAAACACAAAATACACAAAATAAAACTTACAAACATACAGCTTCCAGGCTGGGCACTGCCTTCACTGGTTTCCAAAAACGAACAAAACAGAAAAACAGCACACACAGGCAAACACTCTCCCCCCCCCCCCCCCCCGAATGGGAGGCTGAGGCCTCCTTTTATGTCAGGTGACTGGTGACTAATTGAATAATTAATGGGTTGATTGCTCCCACCTGACACAATCAACCTGGGCAGGGAGGAGAATTTAACTCCTTCCCTGCCAGTATTTCTAAGGGCAGAGCCCTACTCTACCACACTGGTATACCAAGCAAACTTGTTAAATTTGCAGACGACACAAAAATAGGAGGAGTGGCAAACACTGTTGCAGCAGCAAAGGTCATTCAAAATGATCTAGACAGCATTCGGAACTGGGCAGACACATGGCAAATGACATTTAATAGAGAAAAGTGTAAAGTACTGCACACAGGCAATAAAAATGTGCATTATAAATATCATATGGGAGATACTGAAATTGAAGAAGGAATCTATGAAAAAGACCTAGGAGTTTATGCCCAGTCCCTGACCACATTCCAGCGCCTCCTCAAGACTCACCTCTTCAGAAAGCACCTGTAGAACTCCTCTGTTTGTATCCTGGGACACATATCACCCTTCCTTATATGTGCTTTACTTGCTCTTATCTGCCCCCTATGTTACTGCATTCAATCCTGTACTTCAGAGTACTGTAATCTGCCAAGTGTTTAATCTGTAGTATTTTGTATTTAATCATATCCTACTGTAACTATCACTGACACTGTTATCTGCTGTATTATTGAATTGTATTTTGTCACACTTGTACTTGTTTGAACCAAAGTCATTGTACTTATCTTGTATGGCGATACTTAATGTATTTGCTTACGATTGTAAGTCGCCCTGGATAAGGGCGTCTGCCAAGAAATAAATAATAATAATAATAATAATGTTGACTCAGAAATGTCTTCATCTAGACAATGTGGGGAAGCTATAAGAAAGGTCAACAAGATGCTCGGATATATTGTGAGAAGTGTTGAATTTAAATCAACAGAAGTAATGTTAAAACTTTACAATGCATTAGTAAGACCTCACCTAGAATATTGTGTTCAGTTCTGGTCACCTCGTTAAAAAAAGGATATTGCTGCTCTAGAAAGAGTGCAACGAAGAGCAACCAGAATTATCCCAGGTTTAAAAGGCATTTCATATGCAGACAGGCTAAAAGAATTGAATCTATTCAGTCTTGAACAAAGAAGACTACGCAGTGATCTGATTCAAGCATTCAAAATCCTAAAAGGTACAGACAGTGTCAACCCAGGGGACTTTTTTGACCTGAAAAAAGAAAGAAGGACCAGGGGTCACAAATGGAGATTAGATAAAGGGACATTCAGAACACAAAATATGAGGCACTTTTTTACACAGAGAATTGTGAGGGTCTGGAACCAACACCCCAGTAATGTTGTTGAAGCTGACACCCTGGGATCCTTCAAGAAGCTGCTTGATGACATTCTGGGATCAATAAGCTACTAACAACCAAACGAGCAAGATGGGCTGAATGGCCTCCTCTCGTTTGTAAACTTTCTTATGTTCTTATGTTCTTATGTTATCTGACACCACGTGTGGCAAAGTGGTTAACAGTGTGTAGGTGCAGGTGATCAGTAAACAGACAGACGATTATAATGCAGGTGCAATGTTGTTGAATGGTTTGTAATCCAATTGCCTGATGCCGTAATAACGGTAAATAATAAACAATGTTAACAGGCAATACAGCGGCGTGTATTGCTCTGTTTAAATCCACGGTTGGTTCCCAAATAATAAACAGTCCCGTTCTTATTCACCCACACGTAACACAAACACAAACACAAACACAAGTCCACAGTGCGTGCTCGAGTGCTCGTAGTCAATATACAGCCCTAAATGAAACAAGTGCAGTGATGTTGTGCTGGCCTTTGGCGACAGCTCCGGATAGCGTTAGCCGTCTAAACAATAACAAACAGTATTTTCAGACAAGACAAAACAAACAAAACACTCACGATATATTTCATAACACTGGTCCTTCCGGGTCGTTCCGTAACCATAACTGAAGGAACAGATTACGTCGCATCGTCCCCTACTTATACCGTCACTCATGACCCCTTGGTAAATGATTGCAGATACAATTAATTGTGAAACAAAGTGCAGTGTTGTCCGGGTTTTGTGCTGGCCTGTAACAAAGGAACAGATCACTTGGCTACATCCCCTTTTATACCATCAAGCATGACCCCTTGGTTAACGACTGCAACCGCTCCTCCTATCTGTGGCTGCCACATTATTTCCCTTCCGGGTCGATGAGTTAATGCACCGAAGCTCCGCCCCCTTTCTAAATGACCGACTTCCTTTTAACCCTAGGAACGAAGTCTCATTTCAAATAGTCCAGGGTACTCTGTTCCCATTACTTAGCGCCCTCAAAGGTAGGGAAGGAGATTTACCACCAAGAATCATTGTCTTTCTGTCACAGCTCCCCAGCAACTTATATTAAAAGAATATGTACTTGTCAGCGCAGATCAGCTGTTTGGAAATACAAGGTTCTGTGGCTGAAAAAACATGACAGTAGTTAGCTGATGGGGTTAAAGCGGTGGTACTGTAAAAGGGGTGATCATATACTGCCAGAAGCACTGGCAAGATGAACGTCAGATTGTAAACAAAACTGCAGGGTCTTCTCACTCTCCTGGATCATGTGCCAGGATATCTCCCTCCTCTTCATGTGCAGTCCACACAAGCCTGGCATTTTGCAGTGGATTTCCACGCCGGACCCCTGTGTCTTCTGGTTTTCATAAGAAACTAAGCGCTCAATTACTTAACTAAACCTTTACTTGAACTAATAGTTAGCTTAATTAGGCCTTTTTAATTGTTCTCAAAACAGTTGGAGATTGCAACTTAACTAACAAATAACTTGAAATCTGCAACTTTTTAGAAGCTGAGAACAATTCAAAAGGCCTAATTAAGCAAATTATTAGTTTAATTAAGGGTTCACTTAAGTAACTGAGAGCTCAGTTGCAATGAAAAGCAGAAGACACAGGGTCCCTGAGGACCGGGGTTGAAAAGCCCTGCTCTAGAGCAACTTGATTTACATTATTTGATTTATAATGTTTTCCAACCAGTAAGTAGCTTATCCTGTTCAGACGAGTTAATTTAATATATGAGTTACAAATAACAAAATACTTAAATTATGTAATTATTGGATAATTAAACATATAAGTTTTTATTATTACTATAGGCTTAAATACATGTTTCTAATTGCAGAAATGATGCTAGGAAATTATACCATTAAGACGTATTATGAATCACACAAATAATATGCTAATGAGATCATTGGTCTCTAAGGGCACGTTATCCTAACGTCGCAATGAGTGATGTTTTTTGACGGTAAATGACGTTTATGCATCACCCGATGAAATACTATCATGTTAATGTCATGTTGGGCAGCAGTGTGGAGTAGTGGTTAGGGCTCTGGACTTGACCGGAGGTCGTGGGTTCAATCCCAGGTGGGGGACACTGCTGCTGTATCCTCGAGCAAGGTACTTTACCTAGATTGCTCCAGTAAAAACCCAACTGTATCAATGGGTAATTGTATGTAAAAATAATGTGATATCTTGTAACAATTGTAAGTCGCCCTGGATAAGGGCATCTGATAAGAAATAAATAATAACACTATGTAACACAATTTTTGTTCCTGGGTAGTAAGTGTTATTTCCTAATTGCTTATGCCTCAAAAGTATAGAAAATGGCTATATTCCCCACAAACTTTGCTTTTGTGACCATGACTGTGATATTTTGAAATGTACCTATTTCCAATGAGAAAACAGGCGAATTTGTGTCTTTTCGTTCACATAAAGTCAGAAAAAAACAACATATGAATCCAAATTAACATGTATTTATACTAAAGTAATACAAAAATGACTACAAAAGATTTAGAAGTGAGTAGTTTTTCGAGATTTACGATTATACTGTAAATCACTTTCACGAATCAGCCCCCAAATGTAGTCTCTCATCATGTTCTCGTTATACTGTCCTTGGTAGCGGCGTTCAAAGTCCAGTATATCCTGGTGGAAGTGCTCGCCTTGCTCCTCCGAGTACGCTCCTATGTTCTCCTTGAATTTATCAAGATGAGCATCAAGGATATGGACTTTGAGGGACATCCTACAGCCCATTGTGCCGTAGTTCTTCACCAGAGTCTCAACCAGCTCCACATAGTTTTCGGCCTTGTGATTGCCCAGAAAGCCCCGAACCACTGCGACAAAGCTGTCCCAAGCCGCTTTCTCCTTACTAGTGAGCTGCTTGGGGAATTCATTGCACTCCAGGATCTTCTTTATCTGTGGTCCGACGAAGACACCGGCTTTGACCTTTGCCTCAGACAGCTTAGGGAAGAAGTCTTGAAGGTACTTGAAGGCTGCCGACTCCTTATCTAGAGCTCTGACAAATTGTTTCATAAGGCCCAATTTGATGTGCAGTGGTGGCATCAGCACCTTCCGGGGGTCCACCAGTGGCTCCCACTTGACATTGTTCCTCTCCACAGAGAACTCGGTCCACTTGGAAGGGTCCACCATGCAGAAGTAGCAGTTGCTTGAGTGGTCAGTGGGTTCCCGCCAAATTCTTGGGATAGTGAACTTCATGGCTCTCTTTTCCCCTCTGTACCATCCTACAAAAATACATTTATTTCACCCATGACTAATGTGTAAGAGATTCTCGCAACATTTTTCATATATGATATATTTTTTCAATAACATTGAAAATTGTAAAACATTTTAAAATTAAAAACTTTTACAATTTTAAAATTTTTAACAAATTTTATAACATAAAATTCCGAGCATCTTACTTTCCAGAGTTTTTTTTGCAGTGCTCGCAGGTGAAATGAGGTGCCCAGGGTTTGTCTTGATCCCCGACAGGCATGCCGAAATATGCCTTGTAGGCCTCACACATCTTAGCAGATGCTTCCATGGAGTACTTTTTCGCTCTTGTCTTGATAAATTGGCCGCAGACATAGCAAAATGCGTCTGCCGGATGCTTGCAGCCTCTTGATGCCATCTCAGAAAAATGCAGATATGTATACACTTGGAACTAAACTGAACTGGTGGGCTTAACGCCCCTGTATTTATACTACTATTTATATTACTGGAAAGTTCTAGAAAGTTCTAGAAGTTACTCCAAGTTTACTCAGCACTGAATCTATCTGGAATGTTCTGGAAAATAGGTAAATTTCAAAATATCACTGTCCTGGTCACAAAAGCAAAGTTTGTGGGGAATAATAGCCATTTTCTATACTTTTGAGGCATAAGCAATTAGGAAATAACACTTACTACCCAGGAACCAAAAAGAAAATTGTTACACGGTGTAATAATAATGTTAAACACTATTACTGGCATGATAAAGAAGACAGTAAGTTTTATGGAATTGGGCATTGGTTTCTAGTTTTGTAAAAGCAGCAGTGGTCTCCTTTCATACTGTACTATTTAATAAAAGACTGAGGTACTTCACTGGAGTTGATAGCACTAAAAATAAAGCTGTCCAATTTTTTTAACGAGGAGTCTTGATAGATGTCCGTGTAATATAATAACACATTGTGTCACGCTGGTGAGGAGGGCTCCTGGTAGCACATGGGTGCCGCCAGCCCCAGGCCAGTTATTGTCAGGCCATCACCACGGGTGTGGTAAAAGATTCCTCCCCAGCCTTGAAGCCTGCTGGTCAATAAATTATTCTGGGAGCCAAATATCTCCTTTCACCAGCAGGACGTTAAGAATGACACTTCAAGCAAAGCTGAAGCTCAGCAAGCACCATGTGGAGAAGGGTCCCTTGTGTTCATCATAAGCCTGCTCGAGCTGCTATTTTAAACCGGGGTGACAAAGTCCTTATGTATGTAATAATGGGTTTACTAGCCCATGTGCATCTGTGACCCTCTGACTGCTGCAATTGAGCCTGCTTTTAATGGTAAGGCAAGACTTACTTAATGTAGTCCGTGGTTCAAGACAAACCCCCCACGGTGCACCATTTGTAATGAATAGTATTTATTTGATATTACAAGATGAAACATCTGAGGGTACATCGCATGTTTGGATGAGATGATAGCTCCCCTGTGGTTGACTGTGGGCTCATTGAAGAGAGGTGGAGGAATGGGAAAAGAAACATACAAACAACTTCCAGAGGGCTGGATCACATCAATATCAGGGTTTAGTGCTATATATTATAAAGACATTTCAGAGTGCTGGATCACATCAATATCAGGGTCTGCTATATATTATAAAGACATTTCAGAGGGCTGGATCACATCAATATCAGGGTTTGCTATATATTAAAGACATTTCAGGGGGCTGGATTGCATCAATATCTGGGTCTGCTATATATTATAAAGACATTTCAGAGGGCTGGATCACATCAATATCAGGGTTTGCTATATATTATAAAGACATTTCAGAGGGCTGGATCACATCAATATCAGGGTTTGCTATATATTAAAGACATTTCAGGGGGCTGGATCACATCAATATCAGGGTTTGCTATATATTAAAGACATTTCAGGGGGCTGGATTGCATCAATATCAGGGTTTGCTATATATTAAAGACATTTCAGAGGGCTGGATTGCATCAATATCTGGGTCTGCTATATATTATAAAGACATTTCAGATTATTATCTAGTCATTTAGCAGACACTTTTATCCAAAGCGACTTACAGAGACTTGTGGGTGAACCATGAATCACAACTGCTGCTGCAGAGTCACTTCCAAGAGGACCTATTGGAGGTTAAGTGAAGGGTGAGCCAGTGGTAAAGCTAGGATTGAACCTGGAACCTCCTGGTATAAGGCCTTTCTTTAACCACTGGACCCCTAAGCCTCATTTCAGATGGCTGTCTCACATCAATACCAGGGTCTACTTCAGCGACAGTACCAGTGGATGAAGTCTCTGCCGTGTGCTAGTTCACCATGACTGGACTTATGCGTCCCGAGCCGAAGGTGAGGTCAACTAACACACAGTAGAGCCTTCATCGAGACGGCACTATCACGATTAGAAAGCAATATTTCTCATTTTTCTTTAAAAAAACACTTTGAAACCTACACACATAATTAGAGGAAAAACCTTTATTTAACAAATAATCTTTTTACTTGTCAGAGCTGCTTCTAGTTTATCTGAACAGTGCCAGATATCTGAATGGAGCAATAATTCTGAACTGTTCGTGTCTCGGTTTATTGTTGTTGAAAGATGCTGTCTGACTAGAGCTCTAGTTGAGCTGACAGGCTGTGATTGGCTGACATGGCAGTTGCTGGTACAGGATTAGTTGCTTTCGTCGATGCAAAGTATTGATTGGCTGGTTTTGGTGGATAATAAAATAAATTTGGACCAATCGTGTCTTTGTTTAGTATTAACTGTCCGATAGCTGTGAACTGAGCTTAAAAATAAAGGAAGTCAAAATGAAAAATTTTATTTTTATATAGCACTTTTTCATAGTGGACCACCATCACAAAACGCTTTACTGAGGTAGGCTGTGAACGGTGCATTATGTGCAGAGTCACTTCCAATATTCCAATGAGATTTAACATCTCATTCTCAGGGTTAAGTATTTCAGGGTGGTTCTATTTCAATCTAGCACTGTTTCTATCATTAGAACACTTCTTAGACTCTTTCTGTTTGATACCTCTGGTATTAGCAGGTTCTTCCCCTGACATTATATATTTTTTAATATAATTTAACCCTCCCTCCCCCCGGGCGATGCACGGCCAATTGAGCGCCGCCACCTGGAAGCTCCCGTCCTCGGTCGACAAAGGAATAGCCTGGACTTGAACTTGCAACGTCCAGACTATAGGGCACATCCTGCACTTCACATGGAGCGCCTTTACTGGATATGCCACTCGGGAGCCCCTCCCTTGACATTAAAACGTTAGAAAGCATTGCTTCTGTATACGAGATGCGGCTGTTTCATAATTGAAGCTGAGTCTCTGCACAGTGTGGGAGAACCTTCTTTTCGCTATTGTGTCAGGCTGGAAGCCCTGTCACAGTTCACCCTCGGGGAGACAAAAAGAAGCAAACAAAAAGATCACGTGACACTGCTCTCTGTGAGGAATTAGTCCTGGCTTGCCTGTCCTGCAGTATCCTAGCCAGGGCTTACATAGAAAAATACTCACGGAATACAGTAAAAGCACAGCAAGGTGTAATAAAGGAGAAGCATTATAATGCAGAGAGGTATGGTAAAGCATATTTAAAAAAACAATGTAAACCAGGGTAAACTAGGATAAATGCATATTATTATAATCATGAGAAAAGCATGGTGAAAGTGCAATAATACCATGCAAAAACACTGTGGTAAACTTTTCTACACGTATTCTGTACCATCCTTGAATAGTTCTTACTTTGAACTTGCATTTATAGTGTTGCTTCTCACTGCTTGTTCTGGTAGCACCAGCGTAAAGTACAAACAGATTTCCATGGATGCATTTTAATCATAAAAGAAAACATCTTTAAATAACTCCTGTGTTAAAAGCAATGGGGTATGTCGTAATAATGCTCAAACAAACTTTAATTCTTGTACTTTTCTCAGTCTTAAACAGTGAATTAAGTTTTAGGTTCTTATACCCTAGGGTTCGGTCTCCACCATTCAAAATGATGAATCCTGGAGATAATGTCATGGTCCCAAATGAGAGGAAGGAGCGTGTGCTGGTTGTGAAGTACATGGGACCCACTAACCCCTACAGAGGCAGGCAGTGAGACAGCTGTTTGAGCAGAACCGTCTAACCCCTACAGAGGCAGGCAGTGAGACAGCTGTTTGAGCAGAACCGTCTAACCCCTACAGAGGCAGGCAGTGAGACAGCTGTTTGAGCAGAACCGTCTAACCCCTACAGAGGCAGGCAGTGAGACAGCTGTTTGAGCAGAACCGTCTAACCCCTACAGAGGCAGGCAGTGAGACAGCTGTTTGAGCAGAACCGTCTAACCCCTACAGAGGCAGGCAGTGAGACAGCTGTTTGAGCAGAACCGTCTAACCCCTACACAGGCAGGCAGTGAGACAGCTGTTTGAGCAGAACCGTCTAACCCCTACAGAGGCAGGCAGTGAGACAGCTGTTTGAGCAGAACCGTCTAACCCCTACACAGGCAGGCAGTGAGACAGCTGTTTGAGCAGAACCGTCTAACCCCTACACAGGCAGGCAGTGAGACAGCTGTTTGAGCAGAACCGTCTAACCCCTACAGAGGCAGGCAGTGAGACAGCTGTTTGAGCAGAACCGTCTAACCCCTACAGAGGCAGGCAGTGAGACAGCTGTTTGAGCAGAACCGTCTAACCCCTACACAGGCAGGCAGTGAGACAGCTGTTTGAGCAGAACCGTCTAACCCCTACAGAGGCAGGCAGTGAGACAGCTGTTTGAGCAGAACCGTCTAACCCCTACACAGGCAGGCAGTGAGACAGCTGTTTGAGCAGAACCGTCTAACCCCTACACAGGCAGGCAGTGAGACAGCTGTTTGAGCAGAACCGTCTAACCCCTACACAGGCAGGCAGTGAGACAGCTGTTTGAGCAGAACCGTCTAACCCCTACACAGGCAGGCAGTGAGACAGCTGTTTGAGCAGAACCGTCTAACCCCTACAGAGGCAGGCAGTGAGACAGCTGTTTGAGCAGAACCGTCTAACCCCTACACAGGCAGGCAGTGAGACAGCTGTTTGAGCAGAACCGTCTAACCCCTACAGAGGCAGGCAGTGAGACAGCTGTTTGAGCTGAACTGTCTAACCCCTACAGAGGCAGGCAGTGAGACAGCTGTTTGAGCAGAACTGTCTAACCCCTACAGAGGCAGGCAGTGAGACAGCTGTTTGAGCAGAACCGTCTAACCCCTACAGAGGCAGGCAGTGAGACAGCTGTTTGAGCAGAACCGTCTAACCCCTACAGAGGCAGGCAGTGAGACAGCTGTTTGAGCAGAACTGTCTAACCCCTACAGAGGCAGGCAGTGAGACAGCTGTTTGAGCAGAACCGTCTAACCCCTACAGAGGCAGGCAGTGAGACAGCTGTTTGAGCAGAACTGTCTAACCCCTACAGAGGCAGGCAGTGAGACAGCTGTTTGAGCAGAACCGTCTAACCCCTACAGAGGCAGGCAGTGAGACAGCTGTTTGAGCAGAACCGTCTAACCCCTACAGAGGCAGGCAGTGAGACAGCTGTTTGAGCAGAACCGTCTAACCCCTACAGAGGCAGGCAGTGAGACAGCTGTTTGAGCAGAACTGTCTAACCCCTACAGAGGCAGGCAGTGAGACAGCTGTTTGAGCAGAACCGTCTAACCCCTACAGAGGCAGGCAGTGAGACAGCTGTTTGAGCAGAACTGTCTAACCCCTACACAGGCAGGCAGTGAGACAGCTGTTTGAGCAGAACTGTCTAACCCCTACACAGGCAGGCAGTGAGACAGCTGTTTGAGCAGAACCGTCTAACCCCTACACAGGCAGGCAGTGAGACAGCTGTTTGAGCAGAACCGTCTAACCCCTACAGAGGCAGGCAGTGAGACAGTTGTTTGAGCAGAACCATCTAACCCCTACAGAGGCAGGCAGTGAGACAGGTGTTTGAGCAGAACCGTACTGAGAGCATTTTATTAGAAATATCCTAGATAGGGGCCACGCCCTATCTGAGAAAGACTGCCAGTGCAAAGACTGATCCCATTTCTATCTTTTGCAATAAGAAAGTGAACGTGTCAATACTGTCAAGGCACGGCCAGGGTGCAGACAGGTACAGGGTGTTTTCTGAGCTCTCAGCACTGATGTGTTTGCCCTAGAAGAAGACCTGGAGGTTTGTTGTTCAAACAGAAAGGAAAGGGAGGCGTCTTTATTAATAATGCATGGTCCTGCACTGCATTTGTGTTTCGTCAATTCAACTTCAAGAAAACAATGCACTATAAAACTAGGTTAGTGTCCCCGGTTTTCACCAGCGAGATGATTAGTGATATATTTTTTCTTTCTGTTTTCAAAAGAAAGGTGTGGCTGCCTTTGAGTGCAGCATGAAGCCAACAGAGCAGGTAGATAATCTGAATGTCTGTAGGCCATTTGTTTTTCATTACATGCTCAGACATGCATATTTAAATATGCTCTGTATATATATATATATATATATTAATAAAATGCAATTCTAAGTCTGGTGTTGGAAACAGGACAGCACAGGTGAGTTTAATTTCCTATTTAGTTGTACAGTACATATCAATTACTGTAGGATTACATGCAAAACACCACATCACGCCGAGTGAACTCTGGAATTCTTGAAAAAAACAAAGATAAAAATTCTGGAATGGCTTTTGCAATCACCAGATCGCAATCCAATAGAAATGCTCTGAAATTGTGCATTGTGTCTCCAATCTGCATTGTGTCTCCAATCTGCATTGTGTCTCCAATCTGCATTGTGTCTCCAATCTGTCTAAGATGAAGGAAATATGCAAGACAGAATGGGCCCAGATTTCACCAACAAGATGTAACATACTGGTTAAGAATTCTCAGAAATGCCTGAAAGTGGTAATAAAAGCAAAAGGGAGGAGTACTTGAAATTGCTTACATGCTTTTATTTTGTTATAGATTGCTTGTTAAACTACCAGAACTTGTGCATTTTGGTCTTTGTCATATTAATTAGTGGCTGATGTTCACTAAAAGCATGTATTTAACATGCTTTCCTTAATTATCTTATATTAAGTGTAGGGTGCCAATACCTTTGTCTGCTACTGTATTTATTCAAAAGGAGAATCAGGATCCAACTAGATCTTCATAAATCACTAGAAATACTTAAGAAGAAAAGCAATTAATAGACCCGTGATTGCATAGGGTGGAGCACACCCATAATAAATTAATAGACCTGTGATTGCATAGGGTGGAGCACACCAATAATAAATTAATAGACCTGTGATTGCATAGGGTGGAGCACACCCATAATAAATTAATAGACCCGTGATTGCATAGGGTAGAGCACACCCATAATAAATTAATAGACCCGTGATTGCATAGGGTGGAGCACACCCATAATAAATTAATAGACCCGTGATTGCATAGGGTGGAGCACACCCATAATAAATTAATAGACCTGTGATTGCATAGGGTGGAGCACACCCATAATAAATTAATAGACCCGTGATTGCATAGGGTGGAGCACACCCATAATAAATTAATAGACCCGTGATTGCATAGGGTGGAGCACACCCATAATAAATTAATAGACCCGTGATTGCATAGGGTGGAGCACACCCATAATAAATTAATAGACCCGTGATTGCATAGGGTGGAGCACACCCATAATAAATTAATAGACCCGTGATTGCATAGGGTGGAGCACACCCATAATAAATTAATAGACCCATGATTGCATAGGGTGGAGCACACCCATAATAAATTAATAGAGCCGTGATTGCATAGGGTGGATCACACCCATAATAAATTAACAGACCTGTGATTGCATAGGGTGGAGCACACCCATAATAAATTAATAGACCTGTGATTGCATAGGGTGGAGCACACCCATAATAAATTAATAGACCTGTGATTGCATAGGGTGGAGCACACCCATAATAAATTAATAGACCTGTGATTGCATAGGGTAGAGCACACCCATAATAAATTAATAGACCTGTGATTGCATAGGGTGGAGCACACCCATAATAAATCTCTGGCGGGTTCAGATATAAAATGATCGAGTGGAGGGCTGGGAAACAAACGAATGTAAATACAGCTGAATGTCCTTTGTTCGTGTTTGGACAGGTACAGCTCCCTGCCTGTAAATATCGATAGTATTTGTTTATAATACAGAAATGATGTATGATGCAACTCTGCTTGTTAATACCTGCCCGTTGAACACAGGGGAGGGGGACATGTGAAAAACGTTTTCAAACTTTTCCTAGCAGCTCATATTTGAGTTATTTATTTAACCGAGTTTGATTGGGATAGTTTTGTGTTTCTGTAGCGCAAAAGCCAATGCTGCAGTACACTGTATGTTAAACACACATTATGTAACAGATTATAAATACATGTAATATTGTTAATGTTTTAACACTATAGCCGCTCCAAAACGTGTTTATAATATGTTGCTTAAGAGTTGTGTTGAATTAAAATGTGGGTTACAGTATTACGTTTGCTAATGCCATGGTATACCACAACCTACCGCAAAAGTTTCCCACAGTAAAAGCACTGCAAAGTGTAATAGCACAGTGAAAGCATGATAACGTGCATGCAAGCATTGTATAGCACAGATAAGTGTGGTAAAGGATATTAAATAGCAAAAAACCAAGGTAAACTATAATAGATGCGTGATAGGAAATGACCGTGTTAGACTTGTATCTGGTCTATACACGCATTTAAACAAAACAAAACAAAACACAAAAACATCATGTAGGATAAACCACAGCGCGGAAATGTAGTATTCTAATAAACAATGACAACATCAACCTACCTTAGTGTATTTGTATAAATGCGCCTTCTTACAAGAGCTCTCAATAAGCGAACCTGCCCGTGTGAAGTTTATTTTTCACCGCAACGTGTTTTCTGATAATCTGGAACAGTGCATCGAGGAATGGGCATAGCTATGCAAGTTGCATAGCGGATTGAATGCACAATTTGCGAATTCTGGAACCGCAAATATCACTATTACTGTGCGTTCATTAAAAGCCACGACCAAGTCTAAATCAACGAGTTGTTTGTTTATGACATATTTTGTAATGACGTTAATGCACACGAGCTCCTTTACAAGGCAGTGAGCAGACACTTACTAACATGGAGCTTTTTTCTTTTTTTCCTCTTGTTTAATTTATATGTGGTAATATAGATTTTGTAATTATTGCATACAAAATAAAGGGTCTTTTGCAAGAAATTAAATAATATACCCCTTTCCCTGAAACACATAAAAATTCCCAATTTGCAAGCAACGTGCACATTTGGTTACCCTTGCAAGCGCTGTGCTTTGTGCACTCTTTGTACGGCACTGTGCACTGCACTGTGTTTAGAAAACTCAACAAGAATTTTCGGGCGTGGTCCAGCAGCCAATCTGTCAGCAGCAGGCGTGGTTCTGAAGGGTATATAATCCTGAAAGTTATCCACAAACCACAACCCCTCGCCTTGGTCCAACGCAGCCTTTTTTATAGCTGTCTCTGGTCTTTTGAGGTCTGTTGTAAGCTCTGCAGCGCTCCTTACTTCTCTACAGAAAAGTATCAGCACATCAAAACCCCAGTCGCAAGCATGCAGGTCCAGCGTTCTCAGCGGTTCTCCAGCGCCTCAATGGGTGGTGGTGGCGGCGGTTCATTACGCAGGTCCGGTGCGCAGTCTTCTTTCAGCAGCATGGGAGGTGGCATGGGCTATGGCATGGGTGGTGGCGGTGGTGGTATGAGCTTTGGCATGGGTGGTAGCAGTAGTGGCATGGGCTTTGGCATGGGTGGTGGCGGTGGTGGCTTTGGCTTCGCTAACGGTGCAGGTGCGTTTGGAGCTGGCGGTGGCGAGGGCGGCTCCTTCATAATGGGCAACGAGAAGCAGCACATGCATGAACTGAATGACCGTCTGGCCACCTACCTGGAGAAGGTGCGCACCCTGGAGGCAACCAACAAGGACCTGGAGGAGAAGCTGAGGAACTTCACAACTTCCAAGGTGGAGAGCCACGACTATTCTGCCTACGAGGCGCAGCTGAAGCCAATCAGAGACCAGGTGGGTTCTCACTGCTGTAGGTCCTCCAGTACACTGGGCAGTGACACCAGACTGGATATTTAAAGTGCTGACAGTAAGATGTGCGTGAATGCTGGGTGTTTTTTTTTTATTGTTGTGGAGTTAACACAAGTTTGCTGTTTTAGTTTTGAAGTATGCAACATAGTATCCATTTAAAGGGCATGCAATTCCCAGTATTTATAATGACAAGGTGCAGTTTTGCCCAGAAGCTCAGGGTGCTGCATTACTGCAGGATCCCTGTGATTTATAGAGAGCTGAAGCTACAGAACTATTAGGTTCCAGTGAAGTCAAACCACAGACTAACCACACGAAGGTCACCCAAATAGTAAAGTGTCCTGTAATATACAGTATGCGCTGCAGTGTATGCTGTTTGTTGTATTGGTCAGTTACCTCCAATTTAAAACCAATATATTGTAATGAATGCAGGGAGAGGGTGTGTGCTAACAAGGGTTTTAGCACTACAGAACAATGCCATACCACGTATTGCTTTTGTTGCCTGCAGTAATTTACTGGTGGGATTCTGTAGGTAAAATAGAAAACACAGAACAGTGCATTAATGTAAGTGTAAGCTTCGGCTCGCTAAAGCCCAATTTAAGAAGCCATACCAAAAAGTATTGATACTAACCAATAAGTGGTTAGACTAGAGTGTACACTGTAACTGCATTGTATCTGCAATTGAAACCCCAGGCTCTGCACTCTATCTCTGCTGTAATGCTTACATGCTATGCTGTCTGCTGCAGGATCCAACACTGTGCCAATTAGGATGTTTGTTACAGAGCTGAATTACAATGTCCCTTTGCACTCTGTTATATTAACCAGTATGCAATATGTAATCAGATCATTGCGCATGTTACTAGTTTTCTCTCATGAATCCTAGTTTCCAAACACTGATTGCCCCAGGGAACACTGCACACACTGTGTTCCTTGTTTTGCTCGTTATGTTTTTTTTCCAAGCCCATATTTATAAAACCTTACAGAATGGAAATAGAGGGCTTTATATTACATGCATGTTTTCAGGAACAGTGGGTTGAAACCTGGTTGCAAAGTGAATTCCTTCAAAAGGGGGTTTGGAATTGTTTGTAATGAAAAGGAAAAGATGGGAATTGTGCCTTAGTTGCACAACAGAACAGAAAGTATGGCTGAAATGCATTGGTTTTATTAGCTGTTTTTTTAATGCATTGTTTTAGTTTCCAACCCAGGCTAAACCCTGGTAAAACCAATGCATTTCAGCCATGCAATCTGCACAGTGATAGAAATGAAAGAGACACGCACAAATGTGAAAATTAAAGATCTTTACTTTCTGAACAGAACTGCAATAATATTTTCTCTTTTTTCATCCTCTTTCTTTTTTAAATTTCTGGTCAAAAGATTTTCATTTTTTTATGATAGTTTATGAATAAAAAAATTATAGAAAACACACCAAAGGGCTTGCATGTCACCTGACTATGACGCAATCTTTTTACAAATGTGCCCCTCCCTACTAGAACACTGAGTCCCAATGGACTCAGGGGAGGGGTCAGCACTTGAAAAATAGTAAAGAAATGACATAACAACCAACTCCATGGGCCAACTGATTAACTCTTTAACCAAGACTAGAATCAGATTGTTTGTATTAAAGAACATCTGCCCCCCAAAAAATAAAAAGGAGAGGCCAGATTCTCAATACAAACCAGCATCAGCGCTAGTTATCAGATTCTCAATGCACACCAGCATCAGCGCTAGTTATCAGATTCTCAATGCACACCAGCATCAGCGCTAGTTATCAGATTCTCAATGCACACCAGCATCAGCGCTAGTTATCAGATTCTCAATGCACACCAGCATCAGCGCTAGTTATCAGATTCTCAATGCACACCAGCATCAGCGCTAGTTATCAGATTCTGCAGCAGTGTGGAGTAGTGGTTAGGGCTCTGGACTTTTGACCGGAGGGTCGTGGGTTCAATCCCAGGTGGGGGACACTGCTGCTGTACCCTTGAGCAAGGTACTTTACCTAGATTGCTCCAGTAAAAACCGAACTGTATAAATGGGTAATTGTATGTAAAAAATAATGTGTAAAAAAAAATAATGTAATTGTATGTAAAAATAATGTGATATCTTGTAACAATTGTGGATAAGGGCGTCTGCTAAGAAATAAATAATAATAATTAATAATAATAATAATACTCAATGCACACCAGCAATAGCGCTAGTTATCAGATTCTCAATGCAAACCCGCATCAGCGCTAGTTATTTTCTGGAAGTAAAAAAACACAAAGTAAAATTCTGAAAACAAATAAAAAACAGAGAATAAGACCTCCCTGCCGTTAAATACACACGTTGTTTATTTCTGGTTTTGGTAACTCTATTGTGGTTTCCTTTCTGAAGAATGAAAGAGCTTTGAGACGCTATCCAGCGGTGTGCCCTGCCTCTCAGTGATGCCTCTCTGTCTGCCTGTCTGTCTGTCTGTCTGTAGATCATTAATATCATCCTGGAGAATGCTCGTCTGGCCCTGGAGATGGACAATGCAAAGCTGGCTGCCGATGACTTCAGAATGAAGTAAGTGCTGCTGCTTCTTCTTCTTCTTCTTCTACTTCTTCTTCTTCTTCTTCTGGTATAAAAGCAGCTGCAGTGCTCCCTCAATAGGCCACGGTTTGATGGTTCACTGATTTGGTTGATTCACTGTTTGGCAGGCATGTTGACAGTAAATTGTACAGCTATGGCCAAATGTTTAGCATCACCCTATATAACTGACTCATTTTCCTTCATAAAGTTGAATGAAACCTGCTGAATAATGTTACGTTAACATTTTGAATTACATACTGATTTGTAGTTTTCCATATACTTAACAAAAAACTGAATTTTCTTTTTAAAAATGTGATATTTCAAAATCTAACATGAAATACTGTACTGCGATTATGGCTTCCGGTAGACTTTTGCGATATGATTTTGTGGTTTCTTTGATTACATGATGTTAAATAAAAGACCTACTTTATATTCATACAGTTTTTCTTTAAATTATGTCTCATCCTAAAATTCTAGGTGATGCAAAACTTTTGTCCATATCTGTACATGTCCGAAATTTCCCTGTATAAAGGCTCTCCACTGAGTCACTGTTTCCACTGTTTTTTAATGTGTGAGTCAGATAACAAGATAAAGAGAGTGAGTGTATTAAGAAAGTACCTAAACCAATGAGAATCACATGAGGCATTTCCTGGCAGCTTTTCAAGCAGCCTGCTTGGAGGTGAATAGTGAAGAGTTCAGAACAATAATGTCAGAACAACTCGGATAATGTTTATTTTTAATAATTACTGCAGCAGCTGGCAGGATCTGATAACTGCTGGTATTTCAAAGCTTTATAAAATAAAAACAACAATCCACAATCATAGTTGCCATGGCACCTGACCCCTGCAACGAACCTCCAGAGGCTGTCTCTTCAAAACAGAAACATCCATTACAATCCTGTTTTAAAGACACAGTGTGCCTGCCCATGGCAACACTCTGCTTTAAATTTAAATTACATGTGCTGAGCAGAATCCATACCATACGTATGACTCCAAGAATTCCTCAATCACTTTCTCCTTAACAGATACACTTTCATGTCAGTTTGCTCAGCAGAGCCAGGAGGAAAGCTTTTAGTTAGTTAGGGGAGGTGGACCTGAGCCAAACCAGAGCTAAACATGCCTTGACTGGCTAAACCTGTCAACCACAGAGCTGTTACTTTATGATACGGAGCCTCAGTGATTCATCCCAATTAAAAACCACTTTACACTGACAGACCGCAAGATAAGGATGTATAGCCACCCCCTGTTATAGATTCTGGTAACAGACTATCCCAACATAGTTTATAAACGTTTGCTATAGTAAAAACACAGTAAAAGCAAAGAGTAGGCAAGCATTGTAAAGCCCAGAGAGGTATGATAAAGCATATTGAAAAACATGGCAAACAATGGTAAACTAATGCATAACCATGGAAAAATCATAGGGGAAAACTGCCAAATTACCATGCAAATATACTGCGGTAAACATTTAAAATGCTCCTTTAAAAAACGAAAATTGATTTTGTAGGTAGAGATTTGTATTATTTAAATAAATAGGTTAAACCTTTAAAAGGTTTGCTGCTGTGCACATCCCATTTGTGCCTTGTTTGTTGTGGAGAAGTGTTTCACAGCAAACTAGACGATGTTTTCATGAAGGCTTTGCTGAGCTTTCACAAATGTATTTATTTATTTAGCAGCATGGATTTCAAAAGAGGCCCCAGGGCTCTTAATAATGCTTATCAGTGAGGCAATAAGCACATTAGATAAAGTAAACCCTTTCTCTCCATTTGCTAAAGACAGCACCTCAAAGCTCTTTGCTACAGGGTAGACCTGGCCTGCGTTTGTCCCTTTAAGTAGAAGAACATCTGTTCCACATTTTAAATATTTACCACGGCCTGACTTTGCACAACAGTTCTGCAGTTCTCATGCTTTCCATGTCATGCTACAGTATATATTTACAAGACTCTCCCTTATACAAGTTTACCACAGTATGTTTGCACTGTATTTTTGCAGTTTTCCCCATGCTTTTCCCCATGGTTAAGCTATGCATTTACCATAGTTTTTCCCAGTTTGCCATGTTTATTAATATGCTTTAACATACCTCTCTGGGTTTTACCATGCTTTCACTGTGCAGTATTACACATCTCCACACCTCTCTGTGCTTTACAATGCTTGCCTATGCTTTACCAAGCTTCCGCTGTGCTTTATCCCCTTTGCTGTGCTTGTGCTGCCTCTCTGAGGGGTGTTGCTCACGGTTTATCGCTGTGTTGGGCAGGTTTGAGACGGAGTATGCAATCCGCCAGTCAGTGGAGGCTGATATCAATGGGCTGGGGGGCTTGAAGAAGGAGTACGAGTTCAACCACAAGACTCTGCTGCAGGACATCGAGGGGCTGAAGGATGAGCTGGATTTCCTAAAGAAGAACCACGAGGAAGTGAGTCCACTCCGCACCGCGGTGGCTGTGTACGGGACTGCTTACCAAGCACTGGGGGGAAGTGAGACACAGTGGCACTGTCATGCATGGAGCCAGCAGATAGACTGTACTATAGATTAGACTAGACTAGACTAAAGACTGTATACTACTGTATCCTGTGTGCGATTCCCCACAGGAAAAGCATGTGAAAAGCATGACAACTGCAGAATTGCTGTGCAGTCAGGCCGTGGTAAACTTTTAAAATGTGGAACAGATGTTTTTCTCCTTAAAGAGAAAAATCAAGCCAGGTCTACCCTGTAGCAAAGAGCTTTCAGGTTCTGTTATTCCCAGGTATTGTTATTACTGTCTTCTAGGCTAGACTGAGCTACAGTACACTGTATGATATTGCCAGGTATTGGTATTACTGACTACTAGGCTCTGCTGAGCTACAGTACCCTCTCTTACTGTGCACTGTGCTCTGCTGTAATCTGCCTTGTCCGGGTCTGTGTTTCAGGAGCTGGCCTCGCTCCGCTCGGAGATGAGTGGCACGGTGAGTGTGGACCTGCAAGCTGCTCCTGCCGTGGACCTGCAGAGAGTCCTGGACGACATCCGTGCCGAGTACGAGGGTGTGGCGCGACGCAGCCAAGAGGAGGCGGAGAGGTGGTTCGTGAAGCAGGTGAGTGGCACACACACACACAAAATCCTTTTTTTTAAAAGAATTTAAAGAAAGTCAAGCAGACAGAGGCCTTGACTAGTTATGGCACCCCGAATGAATTAATTAGATCTGCACTGTCAGCATGGGCAAGAAGTGATATCACTGCAGCAGGGGATCAGCCAACTCGCACTGCACTGCACTGCACTGCACTGCACTGCACTGCACTGAGAAAGCCAGAGAATGCATACAGCACAATGGACATGTGTAGCCTGTGTCCTATTCTTCCCCCAGCCCCATACTATAAATCCACAGGTGTTTAGCATGGTAATCATGGTATTACCATGCTATACTGAAATGATCACTTCTTGCACCAACTGTACTTCACTGTGTTTTTACTATGGTCTACCACAGCCATCTTTTATTAGGCAAATGTAATGGGACGTAATTTGCTTAACAAATTACCAAGTGTTCTGTATGTGAGCACGATGACTGACAAAGCCCCACTAGAGACTGGATAGAGATTTGCCAAACTTCTGCACTGTGTTATTCAAGTGATCTTTTAGCAGTTCACTGAAACACCACAGTACTGTGCAGGAAGGCTTATTTATTGAACACCTGCGAGTCACCCGCCCAAAACGCCAGAGTGAAGCCCTGCTCGTTTCTTGACATTATCCAAGCGTAAGAACGCAGTGTGTGGTGTCACAATGGCGCTGCAATTAAGACACTTTGCAGTTTGGATCCCACACAATACCACAGCAGCTCAGTCTAATCTTGGTCTAGACAGGAGCTTACTGTAGCTCTTAAGATATACTGTGAGGCGCCAGGTTACAACAATGAACTACCAGCAGAGTGTGTTGTGTGCATTGTCATGCCATTGATACGTCACTATGATCCCATTCTGATACCATTCTCTTGCAAGGCCAGCCTCATCCCATTGTACCTTCCCTTGTGCTACCATTACCCCTTAATGTAATACAGAACCATTGGATTGCATTGCCACTGTCTGTCTGTCTGCATTGCTATTGAAGATCATTTGGCAGGGGTATAGTTAGAATACTCTGGTCCCATTCTACCAATGCCAGCATCACCCCATTGTAGTTGCTCTATACTTGTGCTACCATTGCCCCTCATTATAATACATTGCGTTGACTTTGCAGTGTCATTGTGTCTGCCTTGCTATGAAGATCATCACTGAGGGGTATAGTTAGCATGCTGTTGTCCAATTCTATCCATGGCAGCCTCATCCCTTTGCAGCTGCCTTACCATTGGTGCCCCATTACAGAACCATTGCATTGGCATTGCAGTGCCACGATCTCTGTGCATTCAACATTTGGAAAAAGGAAGTTTTGGTCTATTGGACACAAACCTATAAGCCTACGAAGTCCTTTTGTGCAGTTCTGTGTAGTAAACATTTCTTTCAAAACCGCACAACAGTGACCTACAGTGTGCAGCAAATGGCATACCCAGTGATCCTGCTTCTCTCCCCACAGGCTGAAACGAAGCAGGCAGAAGTAGCTCAGAGCACCGAAGCTCTCCAGTCCACGAAGACGGAGTTCACCGATCTCAGACGCCAATACCAGAACCTGCAGGCCGAGCTGGACGCCCTTAATGCTTCGGTGAGTGCAACTACACTGCAGAGATTTCATGAGCTGTGACGTGAATAGGGCTCAGTGGTCAATGAATACAACCCCTTGAGTTTAATTTCCACACTTAGTTTCTCACTTAAGTGTTCCTTGAGTTGAAGAGTGTTGCACAAAGCAGCTCAACACATTTAAGAGTCAATACCCTAGTTAAGGAAAAATGTATCATTAAGGTTGATACAAGTTAATAGTTATGGTGTTTTATACAATCAGCCCCTGAGCCTGTAGTTCAATGGTACTGTGTATGGAATGAGTGAATGCATTGCCAGGAGGGTGATCTGATCACTACGGGAAGAGTGATTATAAAAACTAAATTCAGTGCTCTGGCCTCCAGCAGTGATCAGAGGACACACTCCTTATCTCAAACCCAAGTGCACTGGAACTGATATGTTGAAAAGAGCTTTGAAACACTTTAAACTTATAAGTGTAAAAAGTTGTCGGGGTGTTAACAATGAAAAATGACAAGTACGTTATTTAAACAGCTGTAGCAGCACATGGGGATGTATAGGCCTATATTTTTTTTTCGGAAACCCGCTACTAACTCTTTAAGTGTGTATGGCTGCTTTCACAGACCCTACTTAGCTCTAATCCTAATGTCATTTTATGTAAGGTAAGTCCATGATTAGCACCAATCACTCAGGTCTGTCAAACCAGACCATATTCTATTAATTATTATTATTATTATTATTTATTTCTTAGCAGACACCCTTATCCAGGGCGACTTACAATTGTTACAAGATATCACATTATACATTATTTCACATTATACAGATATCACATTATTTTACATACAATCACCCATTTATACAGTTGGGTTTTTACTGGAGCAATCTAGGTAAAGTACCTTGCTCAAGGGTACAACAGCACTGTCCCCCACTGGGGATTGAACCCACAACCCTCCGGTCAAGAGTCCAGAGCCCTAACCATTACTCCACACTCCACATTACCCTTATAAATGTTTCCTACAGTAAAAGCATTGCAAAGTATAATAAAGCACAATGAAAGCATGATACAGCATAGGTACGCATTGTAAAGCCCAGAGGGGTATGGTAAAGCAACAATATTGTGCAAAAATGCCATGGTAAGAGTTAGAATGGCCTAGCTAATACTCACACAGCTACTGTACATACAGGGTTAATAAAACACAGCAATCAATGAATTAGTCACTGAAGCTACACAATGGCAGGCTCTTAACCCTTCTCATTTGTCTATAATCATATTAATAATGATGATAATAAATAATGACTGAGTCACCGAATGGCCCCAGGAGAGTTCAAAACTCCAGGGTGCTGAGTAATCACTCACCACTGCCAGGTTCAAATATCTGTGCAAAACTGCAGTACAAAAATACTGTGGTAAGCTTTTGTGAGGGTAGATGTGCAGCCTGTATTGAGCAGTGTGTTGGTTGACTGTGCCCCGTCTCTCCCCTGCAGAAATCCTCTCTGGAGCAGGTGCTGATGGATACAGAGGGGCGCTACCAGATGCAGCTGCAGCAAATCTCCGCCATGGTGGGCCGGCTGGAGCAGGAGCTGATGAACGTCCGCGACAGCATGACAGCCCAGTCTCAGGAGTACCAGAACCTGCTCAACATCAAGATGAAGCTGGAGATGGAGATCGCCACGTACAAGAAGCTGCTGGAGGGGGCGGAGCCAGGGGCCGTCATGCTCGGAGGGGGAGGAGCTGGGTACGTGAGCTCTGCTTCGGAACCGGGGTCTGAGCCCTGTGTTTCTCATGAAGTCCAGGTCGTTTGAGGGGCCTCCTGTAAAAATGACCTGATAATGCTTTGTAATGTGGCTGATGAGCAGACGACCCTGACTCCTCTCAGTTTTGTGGTCATGGTGTGGGTTTCTAAGTGTTTGGGGGCTTCTTATAATTAAATTGAGAGTGTATTTCTCATGAACTCTCTGCTGTCATACAAAGAGTGCAAGAGAAAGTACGGTCTCAACTTGATTAGAGGTAGCCATCCAACACGTGGGACTTGTGAGCTGTATACAGCACACTGCTCACTCTGTACAGCACAGTGCTCCTGTATACAGCACACTGCTCACTGTATACAGCACATTGCTCACTGGATACATCACATTGCTCACTGGATACAGCACATTGCTCACTGGATACAGCACATTGCTCACTGGATACAGCACATTGCTCACTGGATACAACAAAGTGCTCACTGTATACAGCACATTGCTCACTCTATACAGCACACTGCTCACTGGATACAGCACATTGCTCACTGGATACATCACATTGCTCACTGGATACAGCACATTGCTCACTGGATACAGCACATTGCTCACTCTATACAGCACAGTGCTCACTGGATACAGCACATTGCTCACTGGATACAGCACATTGCTCACTGGATACAGCACATTGCTCACTCTATACAGCACAGTGCTCACTGGATACAGCACATTGCTCACTGGATACAGCACAGTGCTCACTGGATACAGCACATTGGTCACTGGAGCTTCTTAAACTGTCAGGATTGTTTTGGCTGCAGTTTGTACACATTGTTAGACAGAAACACACACTGAAGGAATTGATAGATGTTTCATATCCTGTATCTAGTATTTGAATCCACCTCTGTTTTAGATGAACTGAATGAAGCAGGTGACTTGGGAAAGTGTTTCGTCATTGCCATGCTCATGCTGTTAATGGTTTCTTCTCTTTTTAGTGTCAACACTTCCCAGACAGTCGTGATAACAAAGGGTATGATTATCGCTTTTGGTTTTACCCCTTATAAAAGTCCCCCCTAGTAAAAGCATTACAAAGTGTACTAAAGTACAGTGAAAGCATGGTGAAGCATGGGTAAGCATTGCAAAGCCCTAGGTATGGTAAAGCTTATTCAAAAACACGGCAAACTATGTTATAAAGATATAAAATGCATGGGATAACCACAGGAAAAGTGCAAAATTACCATCATATTCACAAAAATATGTAAAAATACTGCTATGTGAAAACCCCAGAAATTGAGTTCAGGACAAGATTATTGTCTTTGGAACATTCCAAAATTACATATATATATATATATATATATATATATATATATATATATATATACACACACGATTTTGATTTTATACCATAGCAGGAAACTTTTGAAATTCAGTTACATTTTTGCACCATTTTCATGTTTCCTGAACTAGTAGGAAACGACCCAAAGAGTCAGTAAGCCAGGGTCAGTGTTGCCTGTGATTGCTTCCTGGCCGCTCACAGCATAACACTGAGTGTGTTCTGAAACCGGGCCTGCCTCTGGTGCAGTATATACCAAGTGTGCAAAACAGCACATTGATTTTAAGCAAACTCTGCAAACTTTGCAGGTTGCAGTGTGTGTTGTTTAACCCTCTGTTCCCTTGCCATCTCTTCTGACTCAGTCCATTCTCCTTGCTTACAGAAACAAAAACAGTGACCACCTAAACGCTTCGGTCAGGAAAAACGGGAGACAGACGGACGGACGGACAGGCAGACGAACGCACACGCTTCTCCTGTGAACACAATAAAATGCTTAACGCCTTCACTATTTTTTCTGTTTCTGAGTTTCTGCACCCTTTGTTAAAGCTCCCCACGCTATCCTATGCACAGCGAAAGTGTAGTAAAAGCACTGGCCGTCCGTGCATGGCATGATATTCTTGGATAGTCTTCACTTGTACTGTAGATTGGGAACCTCTTTACTTCTGTCTGGGTGTTTTCTTTGTAAGGTGGACAATAAAAGAAGTGCAACCGCATGTCCCGTCTCTGCCCTCTCATTGCTGATTGGATGATTGATTGGGCCTGTGTGCTGTTTCATCTACTCTGACAATACAAGCTTATGCTCAGCAACCCCTGTGGAGCTCCAGCAAGACACAGGAGCGCTTTCAGTCCCAGCTCAGCCAGCCCCTCGTGTCTTAGTGACTGCTCCCTATTCCCAAACTCAACAACTCATAATGAAATAAAGTTTGGTATTCAGAAATGTGTTTTCACAGCCCTATTGTGCTGTGCACTGGAGTGCACATTATAAAGCTGCCTGTTAACACTGCAGTTCTTCCAAGCTCATGAAGTGCATTCACCACAGTTACAAAAGCAGTGCCACACCCTGCTCCATGCTTCTCATTCTGCTTTTATTACCATGGTTTAGAGCTGTCTTTCCAAGCAGCTGTGTGTGCACAAAATCTAATTCTTCATAAAATCCATTTGAAACAGCATTTTCGGGTGTCACTGTTTAAAATGGGTGTAACAGGGGTGTTGCACTGATAGACGAGAGACACCGAGGTTGACGTTGAAACGTTGCTCAGGCATCCAAGTTTTATTAACAATTAGAAGCAGTGGCTGGTGGCCGCCACTAGGCTACCAGCAATGGTAGCACTAGTGCAGGAGGACATACACACACGTGTACGTGAAAATCATAAACACAAAAAGGCAAAACAAAACAAAGTGGGGGAAAAAACAGCTAATAAAACAAAAGCTAAGCAAACACCGGCCGAGCGCTGCTACCACTATGAGGGAGGTCCCGCTCCAGGAGCCTTCTCCCGGACACTAACTACAATCTACCTGGCTGGGATTAAAATCCCCAAAGCTTTTCCCCTATTGCTTCCAGTGCTAGTGATCTTGGTATACACACGTGATCCTAGATCCAGCGATACCAGTATACACAAGTGATCAAATTAACAATATATTTTTTCTCACACTGGTTTACAATACATGTTTTTCTCACCCTGGTTTAACAAACACAGTCATGTGCATCCTGCAGCCAATCCCGTCTGGCCCTGAATATTAAAAGTGTCTTCCGACAGTCCGACACTCGCTCGCTCCGTCTGTTTTAGCCCGACTCTTATCCCGAATAACAAAATGAAAAACTTTTCAGCTGTTTTCTGACAGGTGGAATGGGTGCAATTTACATAAAGGTGGCAGAATAACTAGTCAGTATTTAAATAAGAAACCATGTTAAAGACACAAATGACAGGATTTCAATCCATGGACAGGTCCGTGGGATTGAAAGATAGTAAAGAGGAGAAAAACAAAACAGACGCGTGTTTCAGGAGATACAGAGAAAGAAGAGAAGATACATTTAATAAAACACAATAATAAAGCAAGTCTGTCAGGACAGAGAGGAAAAAAAATTAAAGTTAGGCTTTGTTCACACAGAGTCCGTTTAGAGGCCCTGAATATCAAAGCTTTTCCGACTGTCAGGCAGGGCTATTGTGGCAGTGTTTTAACTTTCCGACTGTTTTTCATGTTCCAAGCAAAAATGGCCAGGAAGTATGAGAACAGTCGCAAAACCCCAGTTCCGACAGTATGAGGAATGTTATGCAAATGAAGTAGGAACCTATTTAACATACCTCGCATGCAAATTGTTTTCTGTCTAAAGTGGTTCCACCTGTTTTCTGAGTCCTGATAGAGATGGGAACCTAATTCAACACAGGCTCTGTCTGGTGGTGTGACTCTTTGTCTACACTAATGGTGATGGAGCCCAATGTGCTGCTTGGGATTGTTGCGATTTTAGAAGATGAAAGAGATAATGCAGCTGCCCCCCCCATCCCCCCCCCCCCCCCCCACAGTAATAAATCACAGATAAATCAAGTATACCCCACCGGTGTATCGTCAAAGGGCACCACCTGTTTGTACCTTACAGAAGATCAAGTGCTCCAAGTATAATGAATGGCTACAGCTACCGTATTGTATTTATGAGAGGAACTTAAAGAGGATTTAGAGTCAAGCAGGATCAACACCATGTCGAGTGTAACGGACATTTAAAAAAACATCTTGGCCACGGACAAACAAAATGGAAGTTCTATACAATTGCATGCGTGTGCGTGTGCATGTGTGTGTTAGACGTATTAACTGCCACAGACACTGATAACTCGTGTTATCAGTGTACGGACAAGTTGCAGACCCCTGGAGTCAAGCACCCTTTTGGGGTCATGCATTGTCAGTATCACTCACAGCCCTGTCATTCTTTGCCAGCGGTTGTTTATAAGAACATAAGAACATAAGAAAGTTTACAAACGAGAGGAGGCCATTCAGCCCATCTTGCTCGTTTGGTTGTCAGTAGCTTATTGATCCCAGAATCTCATCAAGCAGCTTCTTGAAACAATCCCAGGGTGTCAGCTTCAACAACATTACTGGGGAGTTGGTTCCAGACCCTCACAATTCTTTGTGTAAAAAAGTGCCTCCTATTTTCTGTTCTGAATGCCCCTTTATCTAATCTCCATTTGTGACCACTGGTCCTTGTATCTTTTTTCAGGTGCATTATCAGGTGCAGCTGCATTATCCCTTTCATCTTCTAAAATCGCAGCAATCCCGAGCAGCACATTGGGCTCCGTCACCATTAGTAAAGACAAAGAGTCACACCACCCACTACAGCAGACCTTTTTTTTATTTTAGACGGAGCCTGTGTTGAAATACGTTCCCATCTCCATTAGGACACTTTGAAACAGGCAGAACCACTAGACGAAAAATACGCAATCCGACCACATCAACCAGTATGATTTTTGCACAGGAGTATCTTAAGTTAGGTACCCACTTAACTTGCATAACATTCCTCATACTGTCAGAACTGGGATTTTGTTAATTCTTCATGTTTGCTCGGAACACAAAAGTCAGAAAGGCCACAAAACTCCTCCCCAACGGTCAGAAAAGCTTTGATATTCAGGGCCTGCGTTCCTAGAGAAGGGTGCTGACTCTGCAGTGTGCGACACCGGCAATACTGCTAGCAGCCTCACTAGCAACACTTGATGCTGAAACACACATGCGCAGATCTCAAAATAATGACCGGTACTGAGAGAAGCTAGCAACAGAAAAAACACATTAGCAAAGAAAACCACCTTTCTCCAATAGCAATGCATAGCTTTTTTTTCATTATGGAGATGGAATGCACTGTAACCCATTCTGGTCGGCCAGGACCCGTGAAGACTTTTTTTTACCAGTGCTGTGAACTAGCTCTATAACCACACCTGCCGAGCAGCCTGTCTCCTCTGCACAGCGGTTAGAGATGCTCGCTTGTGGTGTGTGTGGTCGCCTCTGCCCTGTTACACTAGTATGACCCATGTGTGTACATACAGCAGGATCTCCTAAATAACCTTGGCTGACTCACGCTTTCTCTGTTTGTCAAAGCCCCTGCACCTCATCAGTGAAGATCAGATAAGAGAGTGTGGCAATCATCTCAATCTAAAATAAGATTAGCTTCCTCAGAACAAACCTTGCACTGCAACCAGAAAACTTGGAAAACAGGAATTGCATTGCATTACACAACCTGAAAAGTCTGACTTAACGTCCACCGCAGCAGTATGGCAAGCCAAATTATCATTTGAAGATATCGCTAAATAATTTGAAGCTATCTCAAATACATTTAGAGATATCTTAAATTGATTTACAGATATCTCTAAATGGAGCTTTAAATGAGATATCTAAAATGCATTGTCAGATATCTTTAAATCATTTAAAGATAACTGGAATTCAAGATATCTTAAAATGACTTCCTGTTCATTTAGATATATCTCTAAATAATTTAAAATATCTAAAAATAACATCCTGTTCATTAGAGATATTTCTAAATCATTTACAGATATCTCTAAATAACTTCCTGTTTATTTACAAATATCTCTAAATAACTTCCTGTTCATTTAGAGATATCTCTAAGTCATTTACAGATATCTCTAAATAACTTCCTGTTCATTTAGAGATCTTGTAATAACTTCCTGTTCAATATATTCTCAAATGAACAGGAAGCCATTTCAAGATATCTCAAAATGACTTCCTGTGAAAATGCTTTATGTTTTGAATGGACTTCCTGTCTATTCAGAGATATCTCCAAATGAACAGGAAGTTATTTAGAGATATCGCTAAATGAAAAGGATGTTATTTTGAGATCTCTTCAAATTATTTTGAGATATCTTTTAATGAACAGGAAGTCATTTAAAGATCTCTTCAAATGATTTAGCGATGTCTTTAAACCCTCATTTTAAGATATCTCTAAATGATAGATTGGCGTACCATGCTAGTAAAATCCACATGGTTTCCATATTATTTAAAGATATCTGTAAATCAATTTGAGATATCTATTTCATTTTTAGATATATGTAATTGATTTACAGATATCTTAAAATTAATTTTAGATATCTTAAAAACTGCACAATTAAAGATATATGTAATTCAATCTGAGATATCTCTAAATGATCATTTGGCTTGCCATAAGTAGTAGATCCACATCCTTCAGTCCTGCTTCAGCTCTCCTTTATTAATCCAACTCGGGTGATTAATGGACCATCTTATTAGCAGCCCCGAATACAATGAACACCCTGGAATGAGGTCTGTGAGAACCACTAAGATCCAACACAGGCCTCCTGGACTCTGTCACACTGACTGACAAAGAGCAGACACTAATAAGAAACAGGGTTTAAAATGTAATGACAGCTCGGATCTGGGCCTCCAAATAGTCAGGTCACTCTCAGATGTATTTTAAGAAGAAAAGTTGAATAACCGCTCAGTTCCTTGTGTGCCTGAAGGGGTTCAAACCCTGCATTCCACATCAGAAACTACAGAAAGGTCTTACTTGCTTTGTAAGATTTATGGAGTTATTTTGTTAGAGGCAACTGAAGGTAACACAGCATGGAGTCACAGTGTTGCTTTGACTGGAAGTGTGGTAAAGCACAGTGAATGCATAGCATGTATCATCAAAACTGGAAAGGCACTGGGCAAAAAAAGCTGTTTAATCTTTTTTGTGAAATGTGGAGGAAGACATACAAATGTGTTAACAGCTTTATATTTCATAAGCTCTCTACGCTACAAAACCCACACCTCCCCCTCTGGCATCTGTCACATTTCTCTTACAACTCATTAAAACTCCCTGTGTGTGCGTAAAGGGTGGTAAAGTATGTTAAAAGCTTAAGCAAGCACAGAGAAGCACAGTAAAACACAGTGAGTGCATGTGTGAAATCCTTAGAAAAGTTTATTGCAGGAAATCTGCAGCATCATATTGCAGTTTCCCCAATGCTTTTCCATGATTATACTATGCATTTACTGTAGTTTACTATGGTTTGGTTTTTAATATGCTTTACCATACCTCTCTGTGCTTAACAATGCTTGCCTATGATTTACCATGCTTTCACAATGGTAAAGCACTGAAAAAAACTTCTAGTGGAAACTTTTGTCTTTGAACCTAGTAGGTTTCTATCAGTATTTTAAAATGTTAGCATGCATCAGCTTAAACAACTCAATAAAAACACCCTGTGTGTGTGTGCATGTGTGTCTGTGTGTGAGTCTCAGTGTGTCAGTGTGTGTGTGTGTGTGCGTACGTATTTGTGTCAGTGTGTGTGTGTGTGTGTGTGTGTTTGTGTCAGTGTGTCGGTGTGTATGTGTCTCAGTGTGTGTGTGTGTGTGTGTGTGTGTGTGTGTGCGTGCATGTGTGTGTGTCTCAGGTGTTGTGTGTGTGTGTGTCAGTGTATGTGTGTCTCAGTGTGTGTGAGTGCATGTGTGCGTGTCTCAGTATGTGTGTGTGTGCGTGTCTCAGTGTGTGTGTGTGTGTGTGTGTGTCTCAGTATGTCAGTGTGTGTGTGTGTCTCAGGTGTTGTGTGTCGCTGATGGCTCTCAATAAGCTGTCATTGTCAATGTGATTTACTGGGTGGGTTATTAAACTGGATGATGTTTCTGAGCTGTCCCAAGGCTAAAGCATTCCTTTCCTGTGTGTCACTGGGCTGGCAGGGAGTCCAAGCCATGGAAACAGAGGAGGAGAAGGGCGGGCCCCAGCCATACTCAGAAAAGCTTGCACAACCACGATCAAACAAACCCAGTAAAACCATAGCGAAGTGTAATAAAGCACAGCGAAAGCATGGGAAAGCACAGAGACGAGAGGTATGGTAAAGCATATTAAACAAAATGGAAATGCTGTACATGGTAAACGATGGTACTGTCATAGTATGACCATGGGAAAAGCATAGGGTAAAAACTGCAAAATTATCCTGCAGAATTTTTTTCTGAAAGGATACCCAATAAAGTAACCAAAGCAGAAATAACCCACTGTGATGTTTCGATTCTTGGCGTGAGTTGTTTCTTATTTGTTTTTAGAACTGTACTTGGTGTTTTTTTTCCTATCATCAAATTACAATTTGGAGTAAATATTTTTGAGAATCTTTAGAATGATCAAATGTGTTATCAAGCCCATATTTGCAGACTTTTGAATGTTTATTTAGGCAGGGCTGCCCAGTCAGGGTCCTGGAGAGCCATTCCACTGTCACATTGAACAGGTACAACAAGATCATTAACGACTTTCGGGTCTGGATGGAGGTTTCATTGGTTCAATTAAACAATTAAAGAAGGGAAAGAGAATAAACAGTGCTAACCCTAACGCTGCTTGAATAAGGAGATCCCCTCAAGCCCCCTCTGAAACCCTTTGTTAGAGTCCCTCTCCCCGCAGGTGTGATGATGTGTTTGTAACAGCGTGTCAGTGCTCCCAGCTGTTTGTAATGAATCTGCAGGGCAGGCACTATAGCGCTATCTGTCACAATGGCATTCCCACAAACGCAGGGCTCAGATTAGATTCTGTTGAATTGTTGCTACCCGTTGCCATGCCGATTTCTAAAACAAAAGCAAAACATAATAAAGATTGAATTCCTGTTTTTGACAGACTGTGAAGTGCATCTACAGTAACTACAAGAAGGAAAAAAAGGCTGTTCACCAAGTTTTGAGCAAAACTGTCTTCCTGTACAGCGTTTTCATTTATAATGTATGTTTCTAAGTATTCTGTGTCTCCCTCTGATCAAGTTTCTCTCATGCTGTGTCAGGGTCTGCCATACAAACAGTGCAAGAGAAAGTACACTCTCAACATGATTAGAGGAGCCACAAAAAAACAGACAAAAAGCTGATCTGAAACTATTTAATCTGTTTCTATAGAACCTGTTGTCATTTAAACGTTCTGAATGCTTTGTCATTGACATTGTGAGTGTGAGATCCACGCTGTCAGTGCTGTTACAAGTGTAGCTGCTGCTGTAGGTTCTGTCATTGTGAGTGTGAGATCCACGCTGTCAGTGCTGTTACAGGTGTAGCTGCTGCTGTAGGTTCTGTCATTGACATTGTGGGTGTGAGATCCACGCTGTCAGTGCTGTTACAAGTGTAGCTGCTGCTGTAGGTTCTGTCATTGACATTGTGAGTGTGAGATCCACGCTGTCAGTGCTGTTACAAGTGTAGCTGCTGCTGTAGGTTCTGTCATTGTGAGTGTGAGATCCACGCTGTCAGTGCTGTTACAAGTGTAGCTGCTGCTGTAGGTTCTGTCATTGACATTGTGAGTGTGAGATCCACGCTGTCAGTGCTGTTACAAGTGTAGCTGCTGCTGTAGGTTCTGTCATTGACATTGTGAGTGTGAGATCCACGCTGTCAGTGCTGTTACAAGTGTAGCTGCTGCTGTAGGTTCTGTCATTGTGAGTGTGAGATCCACGCTGTCAGTGCTGTTACAAGTGTAGCTTCTGCTGTAGGTTCTGTCATTGACATTGTGAGTGTGAGATCCACGCTGTCAGTGCTGTTACAAGTGTAGCTGCTGCTGTAGGTTCTGTCCTTGACATTGTGAGTGTGAGAACCACACTGTCACGTGTAGCTGCTGCTAACAGGTTCTAATGGGGACATGACATAGCTAGTGTAGATATCCAAAGTGATGCTACTCTTAATGCAACACAACTGTAATTAATTAACCCGTTATTTTAAATAAGTCTCACCTGTTGTGAATTTCCATTTAGATGTGCAGCTTTGAAGCAGAATCTTTTTTCTCATTTTAAATCTTGAAATCTTGTACTACAGATTTACTTAGAGGTGCAGCTTTGAAGCACTTTTTTGCTTATTTATTTATTTTTTTTATCAATAGCCTGCACCATTGCGCAAGGCACCCTCTTTGAATGTATCACTTACTGGCTGTGCTACTGTAATGTTGTCACTGATTAGAGCTTGACAAAGAACATTGCATTCAGTAACGTTAACCCTTTCCTTGCTTGCTGCTCTGGTTTTTCTAAGCCACTGTGATTGACAGGAGCGGTTTTATATGTTCAAGGCACTGCTCCCTTCTCTTATACCCAGAACCTCCCTGGCTGTAGGGCTATAAGCTCAGTTTCACATTTCTCCCTCACAAGAGAACAGCGTGTGCCTTGGTATTGGAACTCTGGGTATAGACAGGGTGCAAAGAGCAATATTGTAATATACTGAAAAGGTGAGGCGTGCAGTCGCAGTTTACCCATTGGTGGACAATACTGTCATTTATATCCCCAAACAACACAAACACCATGCGATTGGTTGATCTGTGTTGCAGTTTGTTCACACTTCATCAGTGTACTGTTATGGGAGTACAATGCAGTTTGGGCAAGAGGTTCTGACTGCGCAAACGGTGCAAATGATTTCTGTTCTAATAAAACACAATGTATTCACTTATTATGAATCACAAAAGCAAAAAGTGTGCTCAGGAACAAATATTAAGTAAAAAAAAGTTTTTATTCAGTTTTTGCAATTGCGTGATATGTTTAGTGTTGAGAGGAGTTCTCTTTCCTATACTACTAGAGCGCTCTGCAGTGTTGAGTGGAGTTCTCTTTCCTATACTACTAGAGCGCTCTGCAGTGGAGAGGGGAGTTCTCTTTCCTATACTACTAGAGTGCTCTGCAGTGTTGAGTGGAGTTCTCTTTCCTATACTACTAGAGCGCTCTGCAGTGTTGAGAGGAGTTCTCTTTCCTATACTACTAGAGCGCTCTGCAGTGCAGAGTGGAGTTCTCTTTCCTATACTACTAGAGTGCTCTGCAGTGTTGAGAGGAGTTCTCTTTCCTATACTACTAGAGCGCTCTGCAGTGCTGAGTGGAGTTCTCTTTCCTATACTACTAGAGTTAACTATCATAAGCATGAGATGAAAGAGCTGGTTGCTTGTTTTCTTTACCCCTATAAAGTGTGCAATGGCAACAGTGATCTATTTGATATGGGCAAGTTAAACATTATTACTAAAACACGCCTATGAAATTGACTCTGTTCAGCTAAGCCGGTCTGACTCGAGCAGGCTTTTTGAAATCAATGTCTGCCTTTCTAACACTGCAGGGGTGCTTTTTTGAAAGAATGAAAGAAATTGGAAACACCCTGCAAATATCTGAAAGCTGTTTATGAGGTTAATGAATGAACAGGCAAATAAAACTCACAAGACAGGAGCTGATGCTGTTCAGCAGCACTGAATGCCAATATACTGAAAGCCAGGAACTACAGGTAGCCACCAGGGGTTTCAATCCACTCATTATTATTATTATTTCATCATTATTATTATTTATTTATTTATTTATTTATTTATTAGCAGATGCCCTTATCCAGGGCAACTTACAATTGTTACAAGATATGTAAATATGACTCATGATTAATCAGTCAGCCTCTTCAGTTATCTGCAAGCTAATTTATGGGCAGGGGTACCTCGAAAGGCCAGGACAAAGGCCAGACCAGACTGCACCCAGCTACCTCCAGACCCTCATCTCTCCCTACACCCCCACTCGACCTCTCCGCTCCGCCTGCACTAGAAGACTAGCTCTACCTCCGCTACGCTCCCCTGCCTCCAGAGCCCGCTCCTTCTCCACCCTTGCTCCGCAGTGGTGGAATGACCTTCCTACAGATGTCAGGACTGCCCAGTCCCTGACCACATTCCGGCGCCTCCTCAAAACTCACCTCTTCAAAGAGCACCTGTAGAACTCCTCTGTTTGTATCCTGGGACACTATCACCCTTCATGTAAATGTGCTTTATTTTGCTCTTATCTGCCCCCTATTTTACTGCATTTAATCCTGTACTTCAGAATACTGTAATCTGCCAAGTGTTTAACCTGTAGTACTTTGTATTTAATCACATCCTGATGTAACTATCACTATTTAATCATATCCTGATGTAACTATCACTATTATCTGCTGTATTATTGAATTGTGGTTTGTCACACTTGTACTTTGCTTGAACAAAAGTTATTGTATTTCTTGCTCTTATTGTATTACTTGTATTGTAACACTTGAAATGTATTTGCTTACGATTAAGATTGTAAGTAATAATAATAATAATAATAATAATAATAATAATAATAGTGTTGCTCCCCCTTTTAAACGCTGTATCTGGAGCCATGGCTGCAATAACGAGAACAAGTGGAATGGCATTACAGGGTAAATGGGAGCCTCGACCACACCGCTGCATAGCCATGTATGAAGAGCTCCCCTTGTATCGGAGCACTGGAGCCATTTAGTATGGAGAAGAGTCCATGCAAATGCAAGCACATTCTCAGTGCTACAAGCACTGCCCAAGGCATTCGCTGGTTTAGTTAGGGGTGTCTTATAAGGCACTGACTCAGAATCTTTGGAGCAAAACTATTTTGAAAAGAAAGGCAATTAATGTTTGGATTTGGAACCTGGCAGTGGTGAGCGATTACTCAGCACCCCGGAGTTTGGAACGCTCCCCGGGGTCATTCGGTGACACAGTCATTGTTTATCATCATTATCATTATTAATAATATAAACAGATGATAAGGGTTAAGAGGCTGCCATTGTGTAGCTTCAGTGATTAATTCACTGATTGCTGTGTTTTATTAACCCTGTATGTGCAGTAGCTGTGTGAGTATTGGCTTGGCCATTCTAACCCTAACAAAAGTTTACCATGGCATTTTTGCAGTTTTACCATGATTTTCCCATGGTTTACTGTGCATTTACCATAGTTTACCATGGTTTGCCATGTTCATTGATAGGCTTTACCATACCTCACTATTCTTTACCATGCTTACCTATGCTTTACCATTCTTTCACTGTGCTTTATTACGCTTTGCTGTGCTTTTACTATACATACTTTTATAAGGGGTTTAACAATGTAACTGCATGAAGGCGTTAGCCAGAACACTGTGTTTGTTACCTAGACTCCAGTAGTTGTATCTGTGTACAGGTTATGTGGGTTTTGCTTTATTGTAAGTTGCCCTGGATAAGGGTGTCTGCTAATAAATAATAATAATAATAATAATAATAATAATAATAATAATAATAATAATAATAATAGTTCCCTAATTTCCTCTCATAGCTAAATTTCTGTTTACTAGTAGGGCATTTTTTATTATTATTATTATTATTATTTATTTCTTAGCAGACGCACTTATCCAGGGCGACTTACAATTGTTACAAGATATCACATTATTTTATTTTTTTTACATACAATTACCCATTTATACAGTTGTTTTTTTAATGTTGCACTCTCAGGTATTAAATACATCTGAATGCCCCTAAGGTAGGGATTAAGAAGTCCCCTGCCCTTTGTCTATCCTGGAAGGCATGCAATGCATTGATTCTGTGTTATTTTAATGTTTTGAAACTGTACAGACCTGTGCAGAATTTGTAACCTGTACAGACCTGTGCAGAATTAGGGCAGCAGTGTGGAGTAGTGGTTAGGGCTCTGGACTCTTGACCGGAGGGTCGTGGGTTCAGTCCCCAGTGGGGGACACTGCTGCTGTACCCTTGAGCAAGGTACTTTACCTAGATTGCTCCAGTAAAAGCCCAACTGTATAAATGGGGAATTCTATGTAAAATTAATGTGATATCTGTATAATGTATAATGTGATATCTTGTAACAATTGTAAGTCGCCCTGGATAAGGGCGTCTGCTAAGAAATAAATAATAATAATAATAATAACCTGTGGGAAGACGTGGGCAAACTGGCCTATTTCATGGGGCAAGGGGGCCCTCTGCTGGCAATGTAGGGTACTACAATGTCAATATCAAATTTCATTTAGAATAACAATTTCAGTCTTAGGAGAACCTAAAAATCACAGTTTGCAGAAAAACTAATTCAGTGGATATTAAAATGTATCCTCATTGTTCTTCTTATTGTTGTTGTTGTTGTTGCTGTTATAATAATAATAATAATAATAATAATAATAATAATAATAATAATAATAATCATCATCATCATCATCATCATCATCATCATCAGCTCGGGAGGTGGGAGTGTTTGTAACACTGGATGGTCTAAGATTACTGCTGATTGGGGTCTGTGAAGTCACATGATCGAGCCCCTGCTGTGCAAGGCTGCAGAGCTGACCAGCATTCTGATGGCCTTCTGGAATGAGGAAATCAAAGACGCCAAAGCAGCCCACAGCCAGCAGTGAATGTATCTGAAACACATCATTTCAGAGGGGTTGGGGGATGGCCAGGGGACATCACGTGACCCCCTCTTAAAATTAAAATAAATATCACAATTACCTGAATGCATGTCATAGATTTAATTCTGTACTGACAATAGAAAGTTTTTTTTTTTTTTTTTTATAAGCTTCACAATATATAGAATAGGTATATAGAGAAACCAATACATGTCAATGTCAGTCTGTCTCAGTCTAGCCCTTATAAAAGTTTACCATGGTGATCTTGTAGTGCAGTTTCCCCCCATGCTTTTCCTATGGTTATACAATGCATTTACCATAGCTTACCATGGTTTGCCATGTTTTTTAAATTGCTTCACCATATCTCTCTGTGCTTCTTTACAATGCCTACCAATGCTTCCCTGTCCTTTCACTGTGCTTTATCACTCGCTGCTGTGCTTTTACTGTGGTAAACTTTCACAAGGGGTGGGTCAGGTACCCATGGGAGCTACTCTTTGAGGGGCTTCTTCTTCAGCACCCGTATTTTCATTTCCGCCCCCTTGAGGGAGTAGTCAAGCCCCCTCCAGGTTACCCAGTGGATCCCCTTGCCGTGCAGGGTGCTGTTCCCTTGGTAGTAGACCCCGTTGAGGTTGGCACTGTGGCAGTCGTGGTACCAGAACGCCCCGCGGAACTCCATGGCGCAGTTAAAGCCGGCGCCATCCTGGTCTCGATCGAAGGTGCTGAACTTGCGGCCGCTGTGACTGCTCAAGGAATCCCCTGCAGGAGAAACAGAGACCAGCGTGAACATGCTGAGAAATTTATTAAGATTCCTGCTCCTATTAAAGACATCGAACATGCAGCTCTGTAAAACAATTGGTTGTTGACAGTTTTGTAACGTTACTGATATCTTCTTGTCTTTTTCACATAGTTCAATTTCCCTATCGCATTTCTATTGACAGTCTATTATATAAATGAAATACTAATAAACCTGATGAGCCTGTACCGATAAGCCATAGCTTATAAGCCTCTGTGTTTTGTATCAAACCATATGTTTCGGTAGGGCGTCTCCAGAACACCGTGTTATATTATAATATATTACAAAAAGGTACCAGATCTTAGAATTAAGATAGCATTTTGTTTCTAACCCTAATGTACTGTCCTTCATTTACTGCTTGTGGGTTTCATGTCTTATTGTTGGTGTCGGGAGCTGCGTGCTGACCTTTACCTCGTCGTGTTTAAACATAATCTTCAGGTTTGAACAATACCAGCGGCGGGGCGACTACTCTGATACACAGGAACGACAAGCGGTAGTTTTTTGCCGTTTTGGATTGTGAAAAAATAGTACTTTTGTTAGACGTTGCAATCTAGAATATATCAGGGTTTTTTTTATGAATATCCTATGTAGCTCGTTGAGGCCATCTAAAAAAAATTAAAAACCGTTTGTTATGTTAAGATCACGAGATCGTTTCTCTTGTGATGTCGAGAAAAGTCTTGCGCTATCTCGTGACCACGAAATCATTTATCTCTGGATCTCGAGAAGACGGAAGTCGTTACTTCCGTTTTCCAATGATACATAAATGATGTCAGGAAAGCAGAAGTCATCACTTCCGTCTTCTCGAGATCCAGAGATAAATGATCTCGTGGTCACGAGATAGCGCAATACTTTTCTCGACATCACAAGAGAAATGATCTAACGAAGATTTATTTTTTTTCGATAGCCTAAACGAGCCGCTGTATATGTATTTAGATTTCTTCTTTGCAACATTTTATTATTATTATTATTATTATTATTATTATTATTATTATTATTATTATTATTATTATTATTATTATTATTCATTTGCAAACTGTATGTATACTGGTAGTCGCCTGTACCGGCTCTGGGATCCAGTGTGATCCGGCACACATGAATCCCCGCTTAGGCACACTCCTTTCCCATGTTTATTTTCCTGGTCTGGGATCACTAAACTTGCAAAGGTTTTCAGGAATAAATGAAATTATTATTTTGAGATTACACTTTTATTTCAAATAAACATCTCAGAGTATAATCGCCACTAAACACTGTGTGCTGTACAAGCGCCTTCTTACCCACTGTGTGTGCACGTTTCTTTTGTCAATGTTTAAATTCCAGAAATAATATTTCAATTCCAGAAACATGTCAGGAAAGCTTTTAAACAGCAAGAAAAAATGAAACTAAAATAACAAAGCAATCAGCACTGCAGGTGCCCGCTGTGACTGTGCCACATGTGCATCAGCACTGCAGGTGCCCGCTGTGACTGTGCCACATGTGCATCAGCACTGCAGGTGCCCGCTGTGACTGTGCCACATGTGCATCAGCACTGCAGGTGCGCTCTGTGACTGTGCCACATGTGCATCAGCACTGCAGGTGCCCGCTGTGACTGTGCCACATGTGCATCAGCACTGCAGGTGCGCGCTGTGACTGTGCCACATGTGCATCAGCACTGCAGGTGCCCGCTGTGACTGTGCCACATGTGCATCAGCACTGCAGGTGCCCGCTGTGACTGTGCCACATGTGCATCAGCACTGCAGGTGCCCGCTGTGACTGTGCCACATGTGCATCAGCACTGCAGGTGCCCGCTGTGACTGTGCCACATGTGCATCAGCACTGCAGGTGCGCTCTGTGACTGTACCACATGTGCATCAGCACTGCAGGTGCCCGCTGTGACTGTGCCACATGTGCATCAGCACTGCAGGTGCCTGCTGTGACTGTGCCACTGTCCACAGTGCTATGACTTTCTTTTATTTCATTCAGGTGCACCCACCAGCTCCCCCATTTCCAAACCCGTACACAGACAGCGTGTAGCCGTCTGTCTCCCCGCTGATGGCGTACGCAGACAGGGCGAAGGAGGAGTAGAAGGCGTAGGCTCTCTTTCCCTCGAAGTCCTGCAGATCCACCCTCAGTTGGTAGTCTCGGTTCATAGTCAGGAGGTGGATGTTCTGCAGGCCTGCCAACAGGTGGGAGGAGGTGTGTTAATACAGCAGTGTGCACAGTTTACAACACCCCATTGCTTCTGATGCTTTCATTTGTAGAGCATGTGAAATCAAACCACTCAAACTGAAAATTGTAAAAATAGGCAAATTAGTGATTGTCTAATTTAACTGATGACTTAATAGGCCACACATGCAATTAATTTAAAATAGTAAGAGAAAATTAACACAGTCACAAATGGTAAAATGCATGATACTTTTCAGAAGTTGTTTAAGATGCCTAATTAAAGCACAAAGTGATCTAACATTTTCACACACGAGTGCCTGTTGTTTCTGCATCACTGATTACTGACTGAAAATTAAATTCTCACACCCTGAGGTTTTCATCTAGGTTGGTATATAAAATATATAAATGACAAATCTTGTGGTGTTCTAATAAATTTGCACACTAGAAACAATATTGGAAGAGACAGACCAAGATCCCTGCAAAACAAATTCAGAGAGCTAGGAAAGAAATTAAAAGACAAGACCAAAACTGTGGTGTTTTCAGGGATACTGCCGGCACCTTGCAAAGGACCATATGGACAGCTGGAAATACAAAATCAAAATGCATGGCTGAAATCGTGGTGCACACAGGAAGGCTTCACCTTTCTTGAACATTGGAGCACATTCTACAACAAGGACTATCTATATAGGCGGGATGGATTGCACTTAAACAGAAAAGGAACCAATCTACTCAGAGAAAGGATCCTTGAGGAGGTCCAGAAGCATTTAAACTAGAAAGGAAGGGGGGAGAAAACAAAAAAAACAGAAGGGAGACCACATCAAAATAAGGGCAATAACTCGGGTAAGCCAGCTATTAAATGTATTTATCTAAATGCTAGAAGTCTCAAAACCAAAATGTTAGTACTTGAAGCTACTGCACTAACAAGTAACTACGATGTGATAGGTGTTACAGAAACTTGGTTATCAGAGAGTGATGGAGACGAATATAATATTAGTGGGTATACACTGTATAGGAAAGACAGGCAGGACAGAAGAGGCGGAGGGGTAGCGCTATACATAAGAAATAGTCTTGAAGCCCAGGTGTTAAATCTGGAAGAAAAAAAAAACACAGAATCAATATGGGTCAGAATAATGTTCAAAAATTCAAAGGGCATAATAATAGGGGCATGCTATAGACCGCCAAATTCTATAGTACGAACTGTTATAAAATGACATTAGAAAAGTGTGTAGCAAAGGAGAAGCCATAATAATGGGGGATTTCAACTTCCCCCATTTAAATGGGAAAACCTGGTGGGGAGCAAGACAGCCGATATTGAAATGGTAGAAATGATAAATAACTGCTTCCTAACACAATTTGTCAAGGCACTGACTAGAGGGGAGGCATGCCTTGATTTAGTGTTTTCCAGTAACAAAGACATAATAACTAAAACAGAGGTCAGAGAACCATTGGCAAACTCAGATCACAACATGGTCTCATTTGAAGTGCTTTTTAACCCCCCAAAAGTAACGACTAAAGCTAAGGTTTACAATTTTAGAAAAGCAAACTATGAAGGAATGAAACAGAGACTAACAGAAGTAGACTGGAGTAAGACAGGGGTTGTACCGACAGACTGGAAAATTGCAAACGTAATACCGATCCACAAAAAGGGAAACAAAACCGAACCAGGTAACTACAGACCAATAAGCCTGACTTATGTAAACTTATGGAAACTATAATAAGATCCAAAATGGAAAATTACCTATATGGTAACAGTATCCTGTGAGACAGTCAGCATGGTTTTAGGAAAGGGAGATCGTGTCTAAATAACATGCTTGATTTTTTGAGGATGCAACATCGACAATGGATAATTGAAAAGCATATAACATGGTTTATTTAGATTTCCAGAAAGCTTTTGACAAAGTCCTGCATAAAAAATTAATTCTCAAACTGAATGCAGTAGGAATTCAAGGAAATGCATGCACATGGATTAGGGAGTGGTTAACATGTAGAAAACAAAAAGTACTGATTAGAGGAGAAACCTCAAAATGGAGCGAGGTAACCAGTGGAGTACCACAGGGTATTAGGTCCTCTGCTATTCCTAATCTACATTAATAACTTAGATTCTGGTATAGTAAGCAAACTTGTTAAATTTGCAGACGACACAAAAATAGGAGGAGTGGCAAACACCATTGCAGCTGAAAGGTCAAAATGCTTGGATATATTGTGAAAAGTGTTGAATTTAAATCAAGGGAAGTAATGTTAAAACTTTACAATGCATTAGTAAGACCGCATCTAGAATATTGTGTTCAGTTCTGGTCACCTCGTTACAAAAAGGATATTGCTGCTCTAGAAAGAGTGCAAAGAAGAGCGACCAGAATTATCCCGGGTTTAAAAGGCATGTCGTATGCAGACAGGCTAAAAGAATTAAATCTATTCAGTCTTGAACAAAGACGACTACGCGGTGATCTGATTCAACCATTCAAAATCCTAAAAGGTATAGACAATGTCGACCCAGGGGACTTTTTTGACCTGAAAAAAGAAACAAGGACCAGGGGTCACAAACAGAGATTAGATAAAGGGGCATTCAGAACAGAAAATAGGAGGCACTTTTTTTACACAGAGAATTGTGGGAGTCTGGAACCAACTCCCCAGTAATGTTGTTGAAGCTGACACCCTGGGATCCTTCAAGAAGCTGCTTGATGAGATTCTGGGATCAATAAGCTACTAACAACCAAACGAGCAAGATGGGCTGAATGGCCTCCTCTCGTTAGTAAACTTTCTTATGTTCTTATACAGTTCAAATGTTTAATTAGAAGTTGACCACTTTCAGTGGGTATTTCAGCCCACTTCTCCATTCCTGTCCATGGTGGTAAATAAACTAACACAGTGATTTTCCGATCTCGCCTCCAGAATCTCCTACCTAGCCAGTATTCCCCAGTCGCGTTCCCGAATCCCAGCTTGTAATCGTTCCAGCCTCGGTAGAAATTCACAGACCCGTCCTGCCTCCTCTGGAAAACCTGGAGGGCATTACCAAGGTGTTAGAAACACTTTTAATGAAACCAAGCAAACAGCTTGATGTCATTAAACTGCATCAAATAGTTGCACTCAGCAATGCACTCAGTTACAGCTTCACTGGTTTTGTGCTCATATCACACGTTCAACAACACAACATCGATATGCTGCTGCATTCAGCTGCACCAGCTCTGCAAACCTCAACTGGGATACTTCATAGAGCCATACTGTGGAGCTTAAAGAGCCATGTATACACCCGGGGATCCTTCAAGAAGCTGCTTGATGAGATTCTGGGATCAATAAGCTACTAACAACCAAACGAGCAAGATGTGCCGAATGGCCTCCTCTCGTTTGTAAACGTTCTTATGTTTAAAACTTTTTGAAGGTTTAACAAGTGAGGCTTTTTTGCATACCATCATTCTTGCAAGACTATCACACTGAAGTCTTCGTTGTTAAAAGTTTGTTCTTTCACTTCAACTAGAGTGAATGTCTTTTCTCCTGCTGCCACACTACGACCTCACTTCCTGTGGTGGCAGGAGAAAGGAGATACACTCTAGTCAAAGAGCAATATAAGATGCGTTTGCTAGGTGAGGGAATGGTCAAAGAGCAATATAAGATGCGTTTGCTAGGTGAGGGAATGGTCAAAGAGCAATTTAAAATGAGTTTGCTAGGTGAGGGAATGGTCAAAGAGTAATATAAGATGAGTTTGCTAGGTGAGGGAATGGTCAAAGAGCAATATAAGATGAGTTTGCTAGGTGAGGGAATGGTCAAAGAGCAATATAAGATGAGTTTGCTTGGTAAGGGAATGGTCAAAGAGCAATATAAAATGAGTTTGCTAGGTGAGGGAATGGTCAAAGAGCAATATAAAATGAGTTTGCTAGGTGAGGGAATGGTCAAAGAGCAATATAAAATGAGTTTGCTAGGTGAGGGAATGGTCAAAGAGCAATATAAGATGAGTTTGCTAGGTGAGGAAATGGTCAAAGAGCAATATAAGATGTATTTGCTTGGTAAGGGAATGGTTTGGTCCAACTTTGCCGATCATGTTTTGCCACATGTATCCGATGGTTTGATGACTCACCGTCCACACTCCCCCATCGGTGTACATATCGCAGTACACGTAGAGGGGGAAGCCGGGCCCCCCCGCTGGGTAGATCTTGTAGACTCCGCTGTAGAAATTCCCTGCCGTGTAGACATCCTCACAGTCCAGGGGGAAGGAGGACAAGCACCAGCCTGCCAGGCAGCACCAGAGAATCACAAACAGACAGCCCTGCCAATCAGAAGCACACAGAGGGGCGGTACATTCAAAGGCTCTGTGATTCACTCCTGTGTTTTTGAAGGAGAAATTTGTGAGCGCTTTACTTTGCGTGGTATTTAGTTGACATGCAGTTACTAGCTGATTGAAGTACCACCATTAGGCTGCCACTGCAGTTTTGCCCTTGTATTCCATATGTTGGGCATATTTACAATACCTTAGCGACTATGGTGTTCTTTTAGTTGTTGTAACTTTACTAGATTGCTGCACTTCAATGTCAGGTTCATTAAGAAAGCAGCATCTCTTATTTGCTCATTTACAAAAAACGTAAATAATACCTTAAATTTAAAAGATTAGTCTGTGCATTGTCAGAGGCTGGAGAGGGGTATTGCTGCAGAACGAAGGCTCCCACAGCGTAGCTCTCGCAGGGTAGCTCACACACGTTAGTGCTGCGTGCGCAACTCGTAACAGACATCATCATTATATGTTACAGCCCGATCACATGAGAAGGGTGATGAATTTTCGTACTAAAACTGAGTTTATTTCGTAACAGTAACCTAACTCTAAACCTAAGGTTTGTGGGGTATTGGCCGTGGATCGCCAATTAATTGTCACAGGGTAATCACAGTGTTCTCCCCCTCCCATACCTTGTTTATGGTCACATGGTATTTCATTCACTTTCTCTTATTGTATTATTACTTGTACTGTAACACTTGAAATGTATTTGCTTACGATTGTAAGTCGCCCTGGATAAGGTAGTGGTGTTGAGGGTGAATGAAGCACAATGTAAATTACGAGTTGCGCACACAGCACTACCCTGTGTGAGCTACCCTGCGAGAGCTACCCTGTGTGAGCTACCCTGTGTGAGCTACCCTGTGTGAGTTCACACAGGTGAGCTCATACAGCGTAGCTAACACAGCGTAGCTCACACAGGGGAGCTCACACAAGGAAGCTCACACAGGGGAGCTCACACAGCGTAGCTCACACAGGGGAGCTCACACAGCGTAGCTCACACAGGGTAGCTCACACAGGGGAGCTCACACAGCGTAGCTCACACAGGGTAGCTCACACAGGGGAGCTCACACAAGGAAGCTCACACAGGGGAGTTCACACAGGGGAGCTCACACAGGGAGCTCACACAGCGTAGTTCACACGGGAGCTCACACAGGGAAGCTCACACAGCGTAGCTCACACAGCGTAGCTCACACAGCGTAGCTCACACAGGGTAGCTCACACAGGGGAGCTCACACAGGGGAGCTCACACAGGGGAGCTCACACAGGGAGCTCACACAGCGTAGTTCACACGGGAGCTCACACAGGGAAGCTCACACAGCGTAGCTCACACAGGGGAGCTCACACAGGGGAGCTCACACAGGGGAGCTCACACAGGGGAGCTCACACAGGGAGCTCACACAGCGTAGCTCACACAGGGTAGCTCACACAGGGAGCTCACACAGGGTAGCTCACACAGGGTAGCTCACACAGGGGAGCTCACACAGCGTAGCTCACACAGGGGAGCTCACACAGCGGAACTCACACAGGGGAGCTCACACAGCGTAGCTCACACAGCGTAGCTCACACAGGGGAGCTCACACAGCGTAGCTCACACAGGGGAGCTCACACAGGGGAGCTCACACAGGGGAGCTCACACAGCGTAGCTCACACAGGGGAGCTCACACAGCGTAGCTCACACAGGGGAGCTCACACAGGGGAGCTCACACAGGGGAGCTCACACAGCGTAGCTCACACAGGGGAGCTCACACAGCGTAGCTCACATAGGGGAGCTCACACAGGGGAGCTCACACAGGGGAGCTCACACAGGGGAACTCACACAGGGGAGCTCACACAGCGTAGCTCACACAGGGTAGCTCACACAGGGGAGCTCACACAGGGGAGCTCACACTGGGAAGCTCACACAGGGGAGCTCACACAGCGTAGCTCACACAGGGAGCTCACACTGGGAAGCTCACACAGGGGAGCTCACACAGCGTAGCTCACACAGGGGAGCTCACACAGCGTAGTTCACACAGCGTAGCTCACACAGGGGAGCTCACACAGGGGAGCTCACACAGGGTAGCTCACACAGCGTAGCTCACACAGCGTAGCTCACACAGGGGAGCTCACACAGCGTAGCTCACACAGGGAAGCTCACACAGCGTAGCTCACACAGCGTAGCTCACACAGGGGAGCTCACACAGGGAGCTCACACAGCGTAGCTCACACAGCGTAGCTCACACAGGGGAGCTCACACAGCGTAGCTCACACAGCGTAGTTCACACAGGGGAGCTCACACAGCGTAGCTCACACTGGGAAGCTCACACAGGGAGCTCACACAGGGGAGCTCACACAGCGTAGCTCACACAGCTCGTAATTTACATTGTGTATCATTCACCCTTAACACCACTACCATGTGGCCATAAACAGGGTATGGGAGGGGGAGAACACTGAACATAGTGATTGCCATGTGAGAATTAATTGGCGATCCACGGCCAATACCCCACAAACCTTAGGTTATTGTTATGAAATAAAGTTAGTACCTAAATTCATCACCCTTATCATGTGATCGGGCTGTAACATATAACGATGACATCTATTATGCGTTGCGCACGCAGCACTACCTGTGTGAGCCTTCGTTCTGTAGCAATACCCCTCTCTGGCTCTCTGAAAATATACTGAGTGTTTCTAGCAACAGAACGAACATAGGAAAAATAAATTTAAAAAACTACTTGTCCGACATGCAAAGTATACCGGCAAAACTTGTTGTCCCTCACACAAATTTTGTTGCCCGGTGTGTCGGGCATACGAATTGAACACCCCTGCTGATGCATAGTATAACCATGGGAAATCCGTGCAAAATTACTGTGTGAACTTTTACAAGGGGACTGAAGGGGTTATAGGACCCCTATAGATTACTTGTTGGTTTGCATATTAAACCCATTATAAAGGACCAGCCGCTGTTCTGTAATAAGAAAGTCCTCAACCTACAACATGTCATTGGTATGAGCAGCGTGTTTTCAAGACAGATTCTCCTACCTTCATGGTCTCGCTGGTTCAGTGGTGAGGATTTGAAGAGATCGTCTTGCTGGTTCAGTGGTGAGGATTTGCAGAGATGTTCTTCAGTTCAGGGAGGGTGTGCGTGATCACTGCTTTTATATTAAACCCCCAATCAGTCCAGACTTTGTTTAAACTAGATAAGCACGGGTTTCGAGGCATCTGTTAATGACAGGTGAAGGGAGCAGGTGACGCTCCTGCAGGTGAAAGATTACAGCAGCCTTGGGTTCTGCGGACGGATGATTTTGTGCTTCAAAGCAAAAACAGAAGCATACAACTCATACAAATTCCTTATTTATCTCCAGTTTCTGAAAAAAATATGTTTTTGTATTGCTCTTATAAATAAAATAGCAAAAAATAAGTAAATGAATATAAGAAAAAGAAAAAAAAACCGCTCTAGTAGTATAGGAAAGAGAACTCCACTCAACACTGCAGAGTGCTCTAGTAGTATAGGAAAGAGAACTCCTCTCAACACTGCAGAGTGCTCTAGTAGTATAGGAAAGAGAACTCCACTCAACACTGCAGAGTGCTCTAGTAGTATAGGAAAGAGAACTCCTCTCAACACTGGAATCTTGAGTGGACAAGAAATAACACTGTCTTTCGATTTATTTATTTATTTATTTAAATACATTAAAATATGTTGTAGTGCGTTTTCACTTGGTGGGTTTTGTTTATTGGTTTAACCAATAATAATCACAACAATAAATAAAAAGCACATGTAGACCCGGGGCCGACTAACAAGCTGTCTGGGATGGTATTGCATTTCATATTTTATGTTTTCATGTTTTCAATATCTCCAAATAGATATTGAAATTCAAGGAGGGATGGTGAAGCCAGGCTGTACAATTCCACAGAAAACAATGTTTTATTTATGAAGGGCAAATGATTATCTTTTATACGTCTAGACTAATTCATATCTCATTTGTTGGTGTCAGTTTTGTATATTCCCCCATAGTTTATAGCTTACTGCACAGCACATTCTACTCTATGAAGAATAGCGCAATTTGTTAAAATTGCTCAAAAATAACTTGTCATATAACCTCTCGACAGTAGGAGACGCTCTCTTCATTACTTACAGCAGATGGGAGATAAAGGTAATTACAAAAACGGCTTCTTTAATTTAAAAAAAAAAAGACGGGGGGGTCTGGCGGTGGGTAAATAATTGATATTGCAGCTGTGGTTTCGCTAAGATTAGACTTTTCTGCGAATCGAAAAGAATTTAATTAGATTGAACGCCCAGGCATAACGTTGCCGAGGCAACAGGGATGGAAAGTTGAGTCACGTGTGCCCACTTCCAACTCCTTTCCCGATCCAGCAGGAGCCAAGTTAAGGAAAAGAAAGAAAGGGAAAAAAAAACTTTGGAATTAATTTATAGAGAAGGAACGAGCCGGAGCTGTGGAAATACATTCAACACAGACTCCTTTCACGGTCGAAAACCAGCCGGGCGGTCTGTTGTGTTGTGGACGCGGCTTCTCAAGAAGTTTTTGGTCAAAAGTTGTCGGGAAAAACATCTGGAAATAAGTAAGTATTCGTGCAGGTGGATAGTTCCAGTTATTATCCGTGTCACGGTCCGAGCTTGCTAGGTTGAGGGGAGAAGCAGGGTATTTAGATATGTATTAATTTTGTTTTTGTTTATTGTTCAAAACAAAACTTTATAATTATCATTAAATAGTACTGTATTTAAGAACATAAGAAAGTTTACAAACGAGAGGAGGCCATTCAGCCCATCTTGCTCGTTTGGTTTAGTTAAAAAAATGTGCAATGCATTTTATGTATTCGCCCATTTAAAAGTTTATCGTAATGAAATCATATCAAAGTATAATACAGCACAGTGAAAGCGTGGTAAAGCACAGAGAGGTATGGTAAAAGATAAAAAAAAAAAAATAAAAAAAAAAAATGGCCATACTATGGTAAATAACCCTGTAACCAGCGAAAACTGCATAATTATCGTGGCAAACTTTTGTGAGGTCCATTTTTTTTATAGAAAAGTATAATTACATACAGTGAGAAATAAAATGTGTAAATGTGTGCTGCTGAAACATTCAAACTCATAACTTTTTCTTTGATAAACATTTATTAACTAACTTATAAAAAATGGCAGGTTATTGTTTTAAGTCTAATTAAAAACTAGGATTGTGCTTTTAATAGAAAGTAACAAAGAACATAAGAACATAAGAACATAAGAAAGTTTACAAACGAGAGGAGGCCATTCAGTCCATCTTGCTCGTTTGGTTGTTAGTAGCTTATTGATCCCAGAATCTCATCAAGCAGCTTCTTGAAGGATCCCAGGGTGTCAGCTTCAACAACATTACTGGGGAGTTGGTTCCAGACCCTCACAATTCTCTGTGTAAAAAAGTGCCTCCTATTTTCTGTTCTTAATGCCCCTTTATCTAATCTCCATTTATGACCCCTGGTCCTTTTTTCTTTTTTCAAGTCAAAGAAGTGCCCCGGGTTGACATTGTCTATACCTTTTAGGATTTTGAATGTTTGAATCAGATCGCCGCGTAGTCTTCTTTGTTCAAGACTGAATAGATTCAATTCTTTTAGCACACTAGAGGGTCCATATATATATATAATATATATATATGACGGTGATGATGTTTCCCGTCGATGACGACGCATGAGTTTTGTCAGCAACTCTTGCTGAATAAATTTGTTTGTGTGCTCCTTCATGAGAAATAAGGCCAATCCTTGATCTGCAGATGCGGCCACAGGTGCTGCAGGTTGATGGAATTACTGAAATGGCCTTTCTCCTCTCACTCTTTTCCTTCCTTGTTTGCTCGTTTCATTTCAAGGTTTTGGATGGCTAAATGACAATGCTGCCTCCAGCTGTCCCTGTCCTATTGCACAGTCGTCTGCGAACAGCAAGTCCCTAACCACTAGTTCCACAACATTTATGTGGGCCTGCAGACATCTCAGATTGAACAGCCCTCCGTCTTATTATTTATTTCTTAGCAGACGCCCTTATCCAGGGCGACTTACAATTGTTACAAGATATCACATTATACATTATTTCACATTATTCTTGCATACAATTCCCCATTTATACAGTTGGGTTTTTACTGGAGCAATCTAGGTAAAGTACCTTGCTCAAGGGTACAGCAGCAGTGTCCCCCACTGGGGATTGAACCCACAACCCTCCGGTCAAGAGTCCAGAGCCCTAACCACTACGCCACACTGCTACCCGTCTGTGCGAGACTGAATGTGGACGTCCTGATCTGTATCATAAAAGGTACACTAGAGGGTCCATATATACAGCCTGTTCCAATGGTTCACCACCCTTTCCATGAAAAAGCTCCTTCTCCCCTCGGTTCTGAATATGCCCCCCTTCAGCTTCCATCCGTGGCCCCTGGTTCTGCTCTCTGTCACCTGTGAAAAATAATTTTCAGCAGTTGCAGTAGTCTCCACTTATAGGAACACCTCCAAGAGAACACTTCGCCTAAGGGAACACCCTTGTAGTGAAACAGATTTTTCCCATTGTAAATGCCCCGGCTAAAGGAACAGGAACTTTGCATAAAAGAACACCTTCTTGGCACCGATAGCGATTCCTACCCAACAGGTGCAGTACTGTTTTGTAACCTGATAACTCCTCATCAAACTTAAACTGAAATGGTTTATTCAGTCTTTTTGAAAGTGGCTTGTCATCGCGAGAGTGTCTTGAGGCACACTGATTTGGTTTATTAACTCTTTCCAGGATTCAGATATTCCCATGTCAGTTTTCCACATTGACTATGGCAGGGGTACTTTACTTTATTTTAGTGAAAGTCGAGAATTGGTTACAGCAAGGTCAAGGTCCGGACCACATTTTCACTCCCATCTCCATACCGACAAACAAACACAGAGCTACACAAATATCATTTTTACACATGTAGTTGGTTTGAGTTCTTCACTGGGTTTAAAGGAGTTTTTGGGGGAATCAAAACTCTGTCTCATTTTTACTCTTTTACCTTCTTTACTGACTTGTTACTGCATGAGTTATTTCCCTGCCATAACCACAGAATTGTATAACTAGTGTATTCTTATGTGTCTGTGTTAGCAGAGCCAAACATTGTGTTTCACCATTGCAAAAACAAAGCAAATTATAGCAAACAAAACTGAAGCACAAGAAACTGAACTGAAATCACTGTGCTTTCTCTTTCAAGTGAATTAAAAATAAAAAAACACCTGACAAATAATAACAAATACAGTAATTTTACATTCAATACATTTATAATCGGCTAATAATCACAGTAGTGGGACAAGTGGCAGGTCCTCAAGGGCCTGGAGTTACAGGTGAGCTCAGCTAGAGCAATACAGAGATGCAAAGAGTTGCATGAGTCAGAAGAGAACGCTGGTATAATATTAATAATGTTCTGATATTAGTATTAATAATGTCCTGGAGAACGATGTACCACTTTCTAACACTACACCGGCCATTGTTTTCTTGGTCTTTGTGAAGTGCGATTTTCTGAACCCTTAAGGTATGAAAATGGTATCTTAATTGTGTTTTCAAAAGAATTACTAGACGGTTGTTTTGTAGGGATATGTTGACGCTTACTAAACAAGCCACAGCAGCCAATCCACAGAGTTTCACTTCATTTGAGCTGCTAGTACTGTTGACTTGTACATTTTGTTTCATTCATGTAAAATTCCTGGTTAACGACCCAACAGCAAAATGAAATCACAGTGTTACCCACGCACAGAACTGCTTACAACGTAAAAGGCAATGCAACTTAGCAAAAGATTTAAAAAAAACAACAACACAGTTTCCAGAATTCAAAGTCAGTCTCAAAATTGCAGAATATAGTGCTCGATAAACCATTTCCACAGTTTTTCTGGCGTTTTCCGGTGTTTATTGACTGTCCATCAATTTCATTTTTTTTGTATCGGGGGTGTTTTATCGGTTAAAACCGAAAATCAGAAGCCCTAAATATATATATATAGTGGTGAACCTCGGTTCCTGCAGCAGGGGGTTCTCCAATCTTGTTTTAGATTATTTATTTTATTTGTTGTTTGCTGTGTAGTTTGTGGTGTAACTCCCCTTGGCTCTAGACCTCTAGTTTAAACTGCCTGATTACTCTGTTAACTGTCTCCCCCAGTGCACTGGATCCCCTCCTGTTCAGGTGCAGCCCGTCCCACCTCTACAGGCCACGGCCCGTCGAAGGTTCCTCAGTGCCTCATAACCCTGGGCCCCTCTTGCTTTCACAAGGTTTTTAGCCACGTGTTAAAACTTCTAATCATCGCTTGTCTTCTTGGCCCTGCACGTGGCACCGGTAGTATTTCCGAGAAGACTACCATAGAGGCTCTACTTTTAATCCTTTGCCCAGCTCTATACATTTATTTTGCAAAGCCTCCTGACTCTCTTTCCTTATGTAATTTGTTCCCATGTGAACCACGACAACTGGATCCTCCCCAGCCCAGGCCAAGAGCCTGTCCACCTGTGTCGTGATATCGTGCACCCGGGGACCGGGTAGGCAGTGCACCATTCATGACTCCGGATCACAGCTGCACACCTGACTTCCACCTGTGTCGTGATATCGTGCACCCGGGCACCGTGTAGGCAGTGCACCATTCACGACTCCGGATCACAGCTGCACACCTGACTTCCACCTGTGTCGTGATATCGTGCATTCGGGCACCGCGTAGGCAGTGCACCATTCACGACTCCGGATCACAGCTGCACACCTGACTTCCACCTGTGTCGTGATATCGTGCACCCGGGCACCGCGTAGGCAGTGCACCATTCACGACTCCGGATCACAGCTGCACACCTGACTTCCACCTGTGTCGTGATATCGTGCACCCGGGGACCGGGTAGGCAGTGCACCATTCATGACTCCGGATCACAGCTGCACACCTGACTTCCACCTGTGTCGTGATATCGTGCACCCGGGCACCGCGTAGGCAGTGCACCATTCACGACTCCGGATCACAGCTGCACACCTGACTTCCACCTGTGTCGTGATATCGTGCACCCGGGCACCGCGTAGGCAGTGCACCATTCACGACTCCGGATCACAGCTGCACACCTGACTTCCACCTGTGTCGTGATATCGTGCACCCGGGGACCGGGTAGGCAGTGCACCATTCATGACTCCGGATCACAGCTGCACACCTGACTTCCACCTGTGTCGTGATATCGTGCACCCGGGCACCGCGTAGGCAGTGCACCATTCACTACTCCGGATCACAGCTGCACACCTGACTTCCACCTGTGTCGTGATATCGTGCATTCGGGCACCGCGTAGGCAGTGCACCATTCACGACTCCGGATCACAGCTGCACACCTGACTTCCACCTGTGTCGTGATATCGTGCACCCGGGCACCGCGTAGGCAGTGCACCATTCACGACTCCGGATCACAGCTGCACACCTGACTTCCACCTGTGTCGTGATATCGTGCACCCGGGCACCGCGTAGGCAGTGCACCATTCACAGCTTAGGATCACAGCTGCACACCTGACTAGGGAGCAAACACTCCGCTCTGCAGTGGCTGTTTTGGGAGAGGGTGCACTTCTATTCCCTCCCACTGTAACCCAGTCCCTACCAGGTACTGACTGTTGTTCACACCCCCTCCTCTATTTGAGTGCACATCTCTCTAAAAGACTGTTCTATAAAATCTTCTGCGTCTGTCATGCTGTGCAGTCCAGCCAGCCTTGCCTCAAGGCCTGCCACCCTAGCCTCAAGGTCAGAGACCAGCTGGCATCGTTCACAGGTGTATTCCCCCTGGATAGTGTTATCCACATTCTGCAAACCTGGCACTGCATTTAAGAACATAAGAAAGTTTACAAACAAGAGGAGGCCATTCGACCCATCTTGCTCGTTTAGTTGTCAGTAGCTTATTGATCCCAGAATCTCATCAAGCAGCTTCTTGAAGGATCCCAGGGTTTCACCTTGTGGCAAAGTGGTGAGTGGATACAGGTGAGTGTAGTGCAGGTACGAATCACATGGACAATTACTAACAGGTGCAAGGGTGTTTATTGATAAATTACAATGTCCAGAGCCTTAATGCAAACACCTGTAAATAATAATGATGGAGTGATACGGCGTGTATCACTCAGTATTTGTAAAGCCCTGGGTTTGACCCGCAACCAAAAAGTCCAGTTTTACACACCAACACAAATAAGTGCAAGTTGTGTATTACAGTTCTCCATGAAATGCAGGGGTGAAAGTGAAGTCCGGGTTTATGCTGGCTTCTGCTACAGCTCCGGATCGTGTTATAGGAAGTCTAGTTTAAAACAAACAGACAGTTATAACAAACACTAACAGACAGAACAAACTCATGGTTTACAGTACGGTAACACAGGTTCCTTGTAGGTTGTCTCTAATCATTTTACCAAGGAACAGATCACGTCAGCAATGACCCCTATTTATATCCTCGCTCATGACCCCTAGTTTAACGAGCGCATCCACTCCTCCAATCCTCAGATGCCACACCGTTTAACGTCTGGGTCATTGAGTTTGGATACCGTAGCTGCACCCCTTTCCTAAATGACCAACTTCCACCTACCCTCAGAATAAATTGTCATGCAATTTAGTTAAGGGTACTCTGTTCCCGTTACACAGTGCCCTCACAGGTCGAGAGGGAGATCTAACACCAAGGACCATTCGATCTCTGTCACACAGCTTCAACAACATTACTGGGGAGTTGGTTCCAGACTCCCACAATTCTATGTGTAAAATAAAAAAGTGCCTCCTATTTTCTGTTTTGAATGCCCCTTTACCTAATCTCCATTTGTGATCCCTGGTTCGTTTTTTCAGGTCAAAAAAGTCCCTTGGGTCGACATTGTCAATACCTTTTAGAATTCTGAATGCTTGAATCAGATCGCCCCTTTTATTGCCTGCGTGCAGTACCTTACACTTTTCTCTATTAAATATCATTTGCCATGTGTCTGCCCAGTTCTGAATGCTGTCTAGATCATTTTGAATGACCTTTGCTGCTGCAACGATGTTTGCCACTCCTATTTTTGTGTTGTCCTATTTTAACAAGTTTGCTTACTATACTAGAATCTAAATCATTAATGTAGAGAAAGGAAGAGCAGAAGACCTAATACTGATCCCTGTGCTACACCACTGGTTACCTCGCTCCATTTTGAGGTTTCTCCTCTAATCAGTACTTTCTGTTTTCTACATGTTAACCACTCCCTAATCCATGTGCATGCATTTCCTTGAATCCCTACTGCATTCAGTTTGAGAATTAATCTTTTATGCAGGACTTTGTCAAAAGCTTTCTGAATATCTAAATAAACCATGTCATATGCTTTGCAATTATCCATTGTCCTTTTTTTTTTTTTTTTTGCATCCTCAAAAAAATCAAGCAGGTTAGTTAGACACGATCTCCCTTTCCTAAAACCATGCTGACTGTCTCCCAGGACACTTTTACCATATAGGTAATTTTCCATTTTGGATCTTATTATAGTTTACATATAATAGAAGTCAGGCTTATTGGTCTGTAGTTACCTGGTTTGGTTTTGTCTCCCTTTTTGTGGATCGGTATTATGTTTGCAATTCTCCAGTCTGTCAATACAACCCCTGTGTCAAGAGACAGTTGCATGATCTTGGTTAGCAGTTTGTAAATAACTTCTTTCATTTCTTTGAGTACTATTGGGAGGATCTCATCCGGCCCAGGGGATTTGTTTATTTTAAGCCTCTATATACGTTTGTGTTTGTTTCCAAGGGTGAGTTTTACTGTTGTAATTACTTATCAGTTAAAATGTGACAGTAGTTTAATATTACCCTATAGTATAACTTATAACTTGTTTTATTGCTTTGTGTTAGCTTGGGGCTGCTGCTGCTGGGACTACTGTTTTGTGTTGCTCACATTTGCACGGTAGACTGTATTTTTTTACAGACAAAAGCTTATATTTAACATGAAGTGTAGCAATTACAATTGATGCAAAAGGTAGACTATGCACACAAGCCAATCTCTGGCTAATTAAATAAGTATACTTAGTAATGAAATGAAAATAGACTTTGCTTTTATCTTTTGGTGGCGGTAGACCTGTTCCTCCTCCTCCTCCTCCTCCTCCCTCTCGCTCGGTCTGGTTCTCTGGTGCAAATTGATTTAAACTAATTGGGGTTTTGTCGCTTGTGTTCTGGGTTTTTGTTGTAGGGAAAAAGTGGACAGAGATTAACCATGCAATGAAAGAGTTACGCAGAGTCCTGTAAAAGCATAATAGTGGGGAATTAAGTCGCTGTCCCACTTTAGATAATAAGTTACTCCAATGGGAGGTTATGGGTTATTGTTTTCTTCATATGTAAAACATGTACATTATAAAAGTAAGTGCATGAACACCTGTAAATATTATAAATAAAATAAGCCTCCCTGTGACGGGGTGCCCACCCCTTGTGGATATTAATTTTATTTATGTATGTGTTTTCATTTGTATTATTATTATTATTATATTAAATTGTATTTGTGTGCGGATGGACGAAAGCCATCTGACATTATTATTTATTATTTTAGACTGGTGAAAAGCCGGTCTTATAAAATGCAGTTGACATGGATGGGGTTAAATCCCCATCCCGAGAAGCTTGTGGGACTGTGGCTGGAGCCACAGAATAAAAGACCCACTCCAGTCTCATTGAGGGAGGAGAGTTAAGAGGAGTTAAGAGCGAGATCGAATGCTACCAGTAAGTGAACCAAGGTACTTGTTTTATAAAAAGGTAATTTGTTAGTGTTTTATTTTGTTTTGGCCAATGTGCCCATTTCTTTTGTGTATTTTGTTTTGATCATCTGTGTGTTGCACTGCTTCCTGGACACTGACATCACATACCACGCCACTCAAGCCATCCTTTATGACATTCCCCTTGCGATTTATGTTTGGACAATACGTTATTGATAACCCTAGATATATCAAAGGTCAGAACAGTCATACCCTAGAGAGACTTTGTTACAACATAGATATAGAGAGAGTGATAGGGATACTGTATATACATACATACATACAGAGAGGTATGGTAAAGCATATTAAACAAACCATGGTAAACTATGGTGAATGCATTGAATAACCGGGGGGGGGGGCTTCCCTTGTGACTAAACTTCTTTCTTTCTTTCTCTCTCTCTCTCTCTCTCTCTCTCTCTCTCGGAGGGAGGCATGTTCACGCTGTCGGAGCTGGCCTCTCTGAGCGAGACCCACACCACGCACCGGATCCTGAAGCCCTGGTGGGACGTGTTCATGGAGTACCTCGTCTTCGCCATGCTCATGGTCTCCATCTTCTCTGGGACGCTGCTCATCTCCAATGAGCAGGTCGTGTGTCTGCCCATGGACCAGACTGACCCTGCTAACGACAGCAGCACCCCCAACCCAACCGCTACCCCACACACTACCCCAGACACCCCTACCCCAACCCCTACCCCAGACACCAACCCTCCTAAAAACACAGCCGATCCTCTGTCTCCTCCCGTTAAGGAAAGGGGTCGCCCCACCAACCTGGACTACCAGCAGTACGTTTACATCAGCCAGGTGAGTCTTATACCCCTTTCCACTGCCATATCCAAGCCAGGAGATCCCCAGGCCCCAGGCCCTCATGGTGTGGGTGGTTTTCCGCTGGCTATTTGTCAAGCCGAGTGAGAACCAAACCGTGAAACTCTGGCTCGCAACACATCTGAATCTGGATCGGAGCCGAGCAGGGGCAAGGGCGGGGCTAATAATTTTCATCAGTCAGTACACTCAAGACAGACGAACAACATGGCATCATTCTGTTACAATAAGAGGTGCCCTATACATGATGGATTAACCTAATAGAAATCTCAATATAAATCTTCCAGTCAAAATGTTTGTCATTTCATTTGTGAGTTTATTAAGTTTATTTTAGTGTTTCTGAATTGTGAAGTGCAATGGGATGCCTTGGCATGAAGAGAGCTATATAAGAGTACATTTGTGTTGTACTGGTTTCTGTTGTACAGGGCTTTCATTTAATGTGTGTTCTAGGTGTTTGGGGGCTGCCTCTAATCAAGTTGAGAGTGTGTTTCTCAAGCGCACTCTTTGCTGTGTCAGGCTCCGTCATACAAAGAATACAAGAAAAAAGTACACTGAACAGTTAGAAACATATTATCAGGCATTAAATCTAAATAAAAAAACAGACGAAAACCTGATATTAACGTAACGTACTTAATCTGTTTATATAGAAACTGCTGTGGTTTAAACGTTTCAAATGCTTTGTCATTGTCTGAGTGTGAGATCAACAATGAATTATAAATAAGTGTAGCTGCTGCTAATTGGTTCCAGTGGGGACATGACTTCCAATCAGCATTCACAGTGCCTCGCATAGGCGTAATTTACACGGGGACACGGAGGATATGCCCCCCTCATTTTTTTAAAGATGGGAAATGTCCCCCTCACATTGCAGGAGTGCTAAAACTTTTATTTCATGATAATGTATTGGTATAATCACTAGTCAGTATAGATGTCAATGGGAAGAAAAATGGGATTGGATCCGGGATCACTGGAGCCGGATCATGAGATGTTTTACTAAGCGGATCCTGGAGCTGCACACACCTTAACTAGGGAAACTGACCGATGAGAAGTGAACATAGGTGGTGCGCAGTTTAAAGACCCCGGCTGACACATTCGTACACAGCCTGAGATCACAGTAATGTTGGGGAAAATGGATGGACAGAGATAGAGGAGGATGCACTACATTGCTTTATCCAAAACACAGGAACATGGTTTGTTTGTAATTCACCATAGCTCGTGTTATTTACTGATGTTATCACACAGAGATTTCTATCTACTTACAGTTTAACTGACTTTTCATTTTAAATTGAAACAGCAAAATGACCTTTGAGCAAATAAATATAGATATCAATAACAACTAAATAGATTGCCACTTTTTACACAATTATTATACCAAATTAATGACGATATATTACTGATTCTAAATTATTTTGTGTGTTTAAATACATCACACAGACTCTCGCGTCGCTATTTATCAATGTTCCAAAAACTCTCTCTTGGTCACATTTTACTAAACATTTTTAAACTAATAAATAAACAATTACCATAACAAGCATTATCGTATTCATCATAATAAAGATGAGTTCTAACCTGTAAACAGGAACACGTTTAACGTTTGAAACTCGTCGTCTGGAGCTTGGTGTTATTTACATTATCGTCGAAACGCTGCGGTTTGAGTTTCAAGCTACATCTTCCTATTTTAAGTGGATGGAAACTGAAAATACGTTTTAAAAACACCCTTTTATTATACCAATACAATACTAGCATCATTGATAGCAAAACTGTATTTATCTTAAGTATTTCAATTGTGGGGAAGCCTCAACGCTTCTAGAAATATATTTCAAGGGCAATTCTCATCCCTCTCATTAAATCTGCATTATGCCACACTCGCTCTTGTGCTCAACGCTGCCTCAGGGGCTGGTTAAAGGGATCTGATCCTGGATCCAGGCTCTGATCTGAGTGGAGCTTCAGTGCTCTTCAAAGACTGAAATCATCATGGCTTCATAATTCCATGACTCGGAAGCGACTGAATAACATAGCTTTTTGCGACACTCATCATTCATGACAACGTTGTGCCAACAATTTATTGTTTTTGAATAATTGCCGCAGGAATGTCTTTGGATCTTTTAATTAGATATACAAGGGATTCAATGCTTTGTTATACTTGTTTGTAACATATTTTATTATTTTCAGATAGAATAATCTTCATGCATGCCCCAGCTTCAGAAACTGTCCCCCCCCCCACTTTTGAAACCAAAGTTATGCCACTGGTGCCTCGTGTTGCGTTGCATTGCAGGTGTGCTACCACATGGCGCTGCCCTGGTACTCCCGCTACTTCCCTTACATGGCCCTGATCCACTCGCTCATCCTGTTGGTCAGCAGCAACTTCTGGTTCAAGTTCCCCAAGACGTCCTCCAAGGTGGAGCACTTCATCGGCATCCTGGGAAAGTGCTTCGAGTCGCCCTGGACCTCCAAGGCTCTCTCCGAGACTGCCTGCGAGGACTCCTCCGAGACCAGCGGGGGCGCCAGGCATCGCTTCTCCACCTCCTCCACTACAAGGGGCCGGTCGAGTGAGGAGTGGAGCCCCGGGACCCCACTCCTGGCCAGGGCTGGCTCTTTCCCCTCTAACCTGGGCTCCCCTCCCCAGGAGAGCCCCGTGCCGGCAGTTCCCTCCTCCACAGCGATCCTGGACAGGAAGGACGGCGAGCAGGCCAAGGCACTCTTCGAGAAGGTGCGCAAGTTCAGGCAGCACACTGAGGACACAGACCACGTGTATAGGGTGAGGAGAGGCTCTGCTTTAATGTCATTTACATTGCATTCATGCAGACCATGTGTACAGAGTGAGGAGAGGCTCTGCTTTAATGTCATTTACATTGCATTCATGCAGACCACGTGTACAGAGTGAGGAGAGGCTATGCTTTAATGTCATTTACATTGCATTCATGCAGACCACGTGTACAGAGTGAGGAGAGGCTCTGCTTTAATGTCATTTACATTGCATTCATGCAGACCACGTGTATAGGGTGAGGAGAGGCTCTGCTTTAATGTCATTTACATTGCATTCATGCAGACCACGTGTACAGAGTGAGGAGAGGCTCTGCTTTAATGTCATTTACATTACATTCATGCAGACCACGTGTATAGGGTGAGGAGAGGCTCTGCTTTAATGTCATTTACATTGCATTCATGCAGACCACGTGTACAGAGTGAGGAGAGGCTCTGCTTTAATGTCATTTACATTGCATTCATGCAGACCACGTGTATAGGGTGAGGAGAGGCTCTGCTTTAATGTCATTTACATTGCATTCATGCAGACCATGTGTACAGAGTGAGGAGAGGCTCTGCTTTACTGTCATTTACATTGATTCATTCATATTTATTAGATGTACAGACTTCAAGCTGAAACATTTGTTGCTCTAAACACAACTACATTGAAAGATCATTTGTTTCAAAGTCTATTTTTAATGAATAAAGTCAAGTTTGATATTCCGGAAATCACTCTGGACTTGTGATTTCATCCCTTATAAAAGCATAGTGTAATAAAGTATAATAAAGCATAAGTAAGCATTGTAAAGCCCAAAGAAGTATGGTAAAACATATTAAGGAGTTGTGACAGGGTACTCGTGAGACATGGGAGTTGGAGTTGAAACGCCGGCACCGACATGCAGGATTTATTAACACACAAAAAGTAAACAAGCGGGTCATGTGACGGTACCAGCGATGGTAACGCCCAGAGGACACATACAGCAGGCTGTACAAAAGGCAAAATAAACACAGTACAAAAACTACAAATAAAAGGTGCCACATAGGGTGAGCGCTAGCCTTACTAAACGAGGCATCCCGCTCCAGGAACTGGCTACACTACGTAACCCTCGCTATACATTACCTGGGATTAATATTCCCTAGACGAATCTACTTATGAGCCGGTATTCTTACGCCGATTCCTGCTTCTTCATACGGTCTTGGCTGGGCACTGCCTTCACAAGTACCGTGTTGCAGTTTAAGGGTTGCGTAGCTGTAGTTCCTGCAGAGTGAACGCTGTCCTCCTGAGTGTACGCAGCGCCCCTCTGTGTAGCATGGTGGTGCAGTCGCCCAGAACGATCCCCACTCGATGTTTTTATGTTGACAGACACTCAGTCGAGACCCACCCACCTGCAGGTCAAAGACCGACACAGACAATCACTCGCCCTTCCTCTCAACCAAACCTAGCAGGCAGCAAGTCTCAATTGAGCGCCCGTCTGTCATTCAGTCAAACATGGCAATTCCAAAAAGGCACACACAATAAATCCATTTCCACATATAAATTACACCAACACTAATTTCCTCATGTGCAGGGCAATCGCCCTGCTACAGGGCTAATGCCCTCTAGAGTTCTATTGCTTAAGCGAGCAAGTGGTGTAGCAACACAGTTCAAAAAGCTAACTTGATTAAATACATTTATAAATGACTGTGATATTTCCTGGCTGTACCAAGCAGCTGTTTTAAATCTGGAGTCCTCTGTTCTCCAGGTGTACGTGTGCCAGACCGTGTTCAAGGTGTTCAAGTTCCTGCTCATTGTGGGCTACACCTCCTCGTTCGTGGACTCCATCTCCTTCGAGCACGTGTGCCAGCCGCAGATCCGCTTCCTGACGGGATACAGCCGCTTCTTCTGCACACACAGCATGGCGTTCATGCTGCACAAGCTGCTGCTCAGCTACGTGCTGCTGGTCAGTGTGTACGGGCTCATCGGGGTCTACACCCTCTTCTGGATCTTCTGCAGGTCTCTCTCTTTGCTTTGATTGTAGTCTTAGCGTGGGTGACAAGGGAGTGGTGCAGGTGGTTCATTCGACACCAAATGACAACATGTTTTGGATCTTCCCCACCTCACTGTCTCGCCACGACCACCAGTAGGGAACACACCACGATTAACAGGCATTCAGAACAGGGTTGGAACAAAGACCAGGAGGCCCTCCAGGACCATGCTTGCCCCCACCCCCTCCCTGCTTTAAGAGGTTTGACTTCTCAAACATTATAGGCCATAACTTTAAAAAAATGAGAGCTTGGAGCTAAAAACACTCCCAGATACTTCCGTATGCGATATCAACAGTTGGAGACAGTGAGGTGGAGATTCATTCACACAATTGATTCATTCGGCGCGGAATGACCCAGATTCAACAGTTAATCAATTCAACGTTTATCGATTGCCGTGGCTTTTATTTTGCCAGCCTGAAATAAACATTTATTGGCTGATTGATTGACTGAAACTCTGTTTACTGTGCTGTGCTGTATGTTGGCTCATTGAGGACATGGAAACAAATACAAATAAAATGTTCTCATGTCCAGATCCTGAGATCATTTATCTCGGGACCTCCACACAACACATTTTTATTTATGTTTTTCCACTATCCTTAACCCATTAAGAACCTAATTAATTTCTTTGAAAAATAAAAATTCATTTTTTTCAGAACACAAGCTGTATTTATGTAATTTTAAACATGATTTAGACTAAACCTTTGTGGTTAACAAACTTAGAGTAAGTTATCATGGTAATCTAGTTAAAACGAACATTAAAACAACATGTAGATAGATGCCAGTTAAGAAAGCACCAAAAAATTACAAAGTTGTCTCCTCAAATTAGGACAGTGGCACTTAATGGGTTAATGAGCCACAGTAGTGCTGTGCTATACAGTACCATGCTTTTACTGTGGGCTTCATAAGCCACTATGTACTGTTACAAGCACATGTGTTTCTAATTCAGCTTTCTGTAAATCCTACAACTGTTCTGCCAAAGGAGTCTTCATTTTCATCCAGGTGAGCTGTCACAATTTACCAAGCTGTATTGTGTGTTGTGTGTATTGCTTTGCATTGCGTTGTGTTCCTCGTGTTGTGTGCAGGTCTCAGAGGAAGAACTGATTGTATGTTGTGTGTGTTGCACTGTATTGTGTACCTTGTGTGCAGATACCAGGGGGCGCACTGTACTGTGAGTGTGTTGTGTTGTGCAGATACCAGGGGGTGCACTGTACTGTGAGTAGTTTGTGTTGTTTTGTGTACCTTGTGTGCAGATACCAGGGAGCACACTATACTGTGAGTGGTTTGTGTTGTGCAGATACCAGGGCGTGCACTGTACTGTGAGCAGTTTGTGTTGTGTTGTGCAGATACCAGGGGGTGCACTGTACTGTGAGTAGTTTGTGTTGTGTTGTGCAGATACCAGGGGGTGCACTGTACTGTGAGTAGTTTGTATTGTGTTGTGCAGATACCAGTGGGTGCACTGTACTGTGAGTAGTTTGTGTTGTGTTGTGTTGTGCAGATACCAGTGGGTGCACTGTACTGTGAGTAGTTTGTGTTGTGTTGTGTACCGTGTGTGCAGGTACCAGGGGGTGCACTGTACTGTGAGTAGTTTGTGTTGTGTTTTGCTGCATCATGTTTTTCACCCTTGCTTCACTGCTTTGTGTGTGTGTTGCAGGTCCCTGCGGCAGTACTCCTTTGAGAAGGTGCGGGAGGAGAGCAGCATCAGGGACGTGCCGGACGTCAGGAACGACTTTGCCTTCCTGCTGCACATGGCGGACCAGTACGACCAGCTCTACTCCAAGCGCTTTGCCGTCTTCCTCTCGGAGGTGAGTGAGCACCGACTGCTGGAGGAGAACCTCAACCACGAGTGGGGCTACGACAAGCTGCGGCAGCACATGAGCCGGGACGCGCTGGGTAGAGCCGAGCTGCGCCTCTCCACGCTCTCGGGCATCCCCAAGGCAGTCTTCGAGATGTCAGACCTCCAGGTCCTGAAGCTGGAGCTGATCCCGGAAGCCAGGCTGCCCGCCAAGCTGTCCCAGATGAGCTCCCTGTGCGAGCTGCACCTCTGCCACTGCCCAGCCAAGGTGGAGCCCCTGGCCTTCAGCTTCCTCCGGGACAGGCTCCGCTCCCTCCATGTCAGGTTCACTGACGTAGGAGAAATCCCACCCTGGGTCTACTCCCTGAGGGCCCTGGAGGAGCTGAGCCTGACCGGGAACCTGAGCTCCGACAACAACAGGGCCATCGGGCTGGAGTCCCTGAGGGAGCTGCGCAGCCTCAAGAGTCTAAGCCTGAAGAGCAACCTGACCAAGATCCCCTCCGGGCTGGTGGAGGTAGCGGGGCACCTGACACGGCTGTCGGTCCGGAACGACGGCACGCGGCTCCTGGTCCTCAACAATCTGAAGCGGGCCGGGAACCTGTCAGAGCTGGAGCTCCTGCAGTGCCAGCTGGAGAGGATTCCCCACGCTGTCTTCAGCCTGACCGGCCTGCTCTCACTGGACCTGCGTGGGAACAGCATCCGCAGTGTGGAGGAGGTGGTCAGCCTGCAGCACCTGCGGGGTCTGGCCTGCCTGCGGCTGTGCCACAACCAAATAGCCGCCCTGCCGCCCACCCTCTGCATGGTGAGGAAACTGGAGCAGCTGTGTCTGTCCCACAACCTCCTGCAGAGCCTGCCCCCTGCCCTCTTCACCCTCAAGAAGCTCCGCCACCTAGACCTGGCCTACAACCTCCTGGCCACCCTCCCTGGCGAGATCGGAGAGCTGGAGCTGCTTTCCTTCCTCTCCGTCAGCGGCAACAAGTTGGAGGCCCTGCCCGGTGAGCTGTTCCGTCGCTGCACCAGGCTGAGGACGCTCTGCCTGGCCAATAACAGCTTGACCAGCCTTCCCCCGGAGATCGGGCTTCTGTCCCAGCTCAGCTACCTGGACCTCAGGGGGAACGGTCTGGAGAGGCTGCCCGTGGAGGTGGGCTCCTGTGGGGCCCTGAAGAAGGAAGGGCTCCGCGTGGAGGACCGGCTGTTCAACACTCTACCCTCCGAGGCCAAGGAGCGACTGCAGCTGCTGCTGCGTTCTGATCTCCCCACGTCACTGTGAATCCTGGGACTGGGAGGGGATTTGGTGGCTGTCTGTGACCCTGGTAACGGATCGCGAGATTACATAGCAGGGTAACGGCATGTCCAAACTCTTCGGGGCACAGACTCCAAGCTTCCGGAACCAAGTAATTGTATATTTAGAATTAACAAAAGGTGAAAGTTATAGGCTTGGCTTAATATTTCTATTTCACTTCGAATCTGATTAGAGATTCGATTAGCTGTGTAAAAAATAGCTAAGGAGGGGGTTTCTGGTGGTAGCTGGTGCTGATGCTGATGCTGACATGAGAACGTTCCTGTCAACTCAGAAAAAAATTATAGCAAGAAGAAAATCCTAACCAAATCCTTCGGCGCACATTGGGAGCGTGTGCAACCATCCTGCAGTAGTAGTGCCGGTGTCGTAGGAAATAAGTTGATCGCGCAAGCGCAGAAAGGCAAAAGTAGACAAAAGTAAGGCAGGGCTACAGGTTGATTAAAGGGGAGGTTCACTGCATGGCTTTTTATTTTTATCTGGCTGTTTTATTTACTAGACTGTGTATGTTGGTGCGTGTTCGTGCCACTGTCTTTTCGTATGAACTTTAAAATGTGTGATCGACGGCTGTTTCTATGGTAAACTGTCTTTTTATGTTTCTATAACATCGTTGTCAATCAGATGTAGTTTATGTGTGATCGCGGAGATTTATTTATATATTAAATTATTTTACACGTCAAAATGTTGTCAGTCTTTAATCATAATTAAAATGTTTCAGTAATATAATCTGATGACATGCTGCAGCCATCATATTAGTATGACAAGGTCATATTTTTACATTTTAATATTAGTAAAGCTGTAACTTTAGTACAGTTTAGACGTGGCAAAACGTAGGCCTACACTGAGAGTTAAAAAAAAAATGAATAGTATATACAGTACCTTGATTTGTCTGCATGTCTTAAGCATTAACATTTATTGTTACACATACAATTATGTTTATTTAAAAAAGGTTCTAGGTTTAGGGTTGTGGTTTTTAAATTGGGATAGGGTGAAAATAATTAACCAAAAATTTTTTTAGTAAGGAATTGTGTCATGGGAATTAAAAAAAAATCTCTCATGTTGTTTGCACACAATATACATTAACATAAATGCCATATTCTTCATAAACGTGACAATTGTATTTCTTGCAGTAATATATAGTATTACTAAAGGATAAGATTTGTACTATGTTAAAAAAGGACCCTGTCAAATCCTCTTGATAGGACAAAAACAGAAATGAAAAACGTATGCCATGGTAGATATGATTGCTCGTTATGTCTTACATGGTTGTTGCACTACAGGAATTTACCATTTTTAAAATCATGCTGATCTACAGTAGCCTACATATACTGTATGATCTTTCTTTCTTACAATAGCTATCTTGGTTGGTATTGAACTACATGTATTTACCACGGTTTAGCAAAGACGTTAACACTTTAGTTTTTAACTAATAAATGTACTGTTTCTTCCCAAACTTGTAATTGAAATACATGCACAATGATAACCAGTCTCCTGTTCGTTTTCTGTCCTAATTATACAAAGTACTGTATGTAAAAATAAATGAAACAAAGCACATAATACTAAATAATAATAATACTGTATAAGCAACACTTTTCAAGTACATCATCATCATCGCAGCAGGGAGCTCAATTTTTTCCATGACTGAAACTTAACTTTTGGTCAATCGCTTGCATACCTGCTGTCCATACTGTAGTGCTTCCCAAAACAAAAACACCTCCAGAAATGCAAAATAACATTAATACGTAACACATTTTGCTAGTTAACGTTTGTTACACAAACAGAAATACACAATCAGAAATGTACAATCATACAATTCATTTGAAATTATTTGCTGCTAATATATATTACAGCGATATTCACATTCCCTTATCTAGCGTAATACTGTCGAATATATCCGATCTACATGTTAATGTAAATTATACGTACAAAAGTCATTTTAAATTATGCATTTTTATTAGGCTAATATATCGGATCTAAAGCGATATTCACATCATCTTATCTAGCAGCATACTGCCGAATAAATCAGATCTACTAATTGATATAAATTATACTTACAAAATTAATTTTAAATTATTTATTGTTCATTAATATATTTGATCAACTTATTTCCTGGGCTCGATCTACTTATTTCCTAGCCTAGGCTCGTTTACATTAGAAACAACGGAACCTCCCCTTTAAATTCTAGAGCTTGATCAACTTATTTCCTGGGTGACCGGGAGGAATGTGGGTTTTTGTCAACATTTTAAATGAATATTCTTTCAGCTTGAATTGGCTGGTATTTTACGATACAAGTTCTCGATTTGTTTTGATATTTTTATTCACACATCATAGGTAAATCAACTAGGGATTTCTTGTTTTTTATTTCTTTTTTTTTTTACTAGGGATACAGAATTATTCTTCTGCACATCGCAGTGTGTCCAGTTCAGGCTCCCTCCTGCAGCAAGCTGGTGATAAGAACATAAGAAAGTTTACAAACGAGAGGAGGCCATTCAGCCCATCTTGCTCGTTTGGTTGTTAGTAGCCTATTGATCCCAGAATCTCATCAAGCAGCTTCTTGAAGGATCCCAGGGTGTCAGCTTCAACAACATTACTGGGGAGTTGGTTCCAGACCCTCACAATTCTCTGTGTAAAAAAGTGCCTCCTATTTTCTGTTCTGAATGCCCCTTTATCTAATTTCCATTTGTAACCCCTGGTCCTTGTTTCTTTTTGCAGGTCAAAGAAGTCCCCTGGCTCGACATTGTCTATACCTTTTAGGATTTTGAATGTTTGAATCAGATCGCCGCATAGTCTTCTTTGTTCAAGACTGAATAGATTCAATTCTTTTAGCCTCTCTGCATATGACATGCCTTTTAAACCCGGGATAATTCTGGTTGCTCTTCTTTGCACTCTTTCTAGAGCAGCAATATCCTTTTTGTAACGAGGTGACCAGAACTGAACACAATATTCTAGGTGAGGTCTTACTAATGCATTGTAGTTTTAACATTACTTCCCTTGATTTAAATTCAACACTCCTCACAATATATTCGAGCATTTTGTTGGCCTTTTTTATAGCTTCCCCACATTGTCTAGATGAAGACATTTCTGAGTCAACATAAACTCCTAGGTCTTTTTCATAGTTCCCTTCTTCAATTTCAGTATCTCCCATATGATATTTATAATGCACATTTTTATTGCCTGCATGCAATACTTTACACTTTTCTCTATTAAATTTCGTTTGCCATGTGTCTGCCCAGTTCTGAATGCTGTCTAGATCATTTTAAATGACCTTGCTGCAACAGTGTTTGCCACTCCTCCTGTTTTTGTGTCGTTTGCAAATGTAACAAGTTTGCTTACTATACCAGAATCTAAATCATTAATGTAGATTAGGAATAGCAGAGGACCTAATACTGATCCCTGTGGTACACCACTGGTTACCTCGCTCCATTTTGAGGTTTCTCCTCTAATCAGTACTTTCTGTTTTCTACATGTTAACCACTCCCTAATCCATGTGCATGCATTTCCTTGAATCCCTACTGAGTTCAGTTTGAGAATTAATCTTTTATGCAGGACTTTGTCAAAAGCTTTCTGGAAATCTAAATAAACCATGTTGTATGCTTTGCAATTATCCATTTTCAATGTTGCATCCTCAAAAAAAAGTCAAGCAGGTTAGTTAGACACAATCTCCCTTTCCTAAAACCATGCTGGCTCCCAGGATATTGTTACCATATAGGTAATTTTCCATTTTGGATCTTATTACAGTTTCCATAAGTTTACATATAATAGAAGTCAGGCTTATTGGTCTGTAGTTACCTGGTTCGGTTTTATCTCCCTTTTTGTGGATCGGTATTACGTTTGCTATTTTCCAGTCTGTCGGTACAACCCCTGTGTCAAGAGACTGTTGCATGATCTTGCTTAGCGGGTTTGTAAATAACTTCTTTCATTTCTTTGAGTACTATTGGGAGGATCTCATCTGGCCCAGGGGATTTGTTTATTTTAAGAGCTCCTAGTCCCTTTAACACTTCTGCCTCTGTTATGCTAAAGTTATTTAAAACTGGATAGGAACAGGTTGACATGTCGGGCATGTTGTCCGTGTCCTCCTTTGTAAAAACCTGTGAAAAGTAATCATTTAATATATTTGCTATTTTTTTTTTTCTTCGTCTATGATTTTGCCATTTGTGTCTCATTTAACCTCCTCTTTGAATGTTCTCTTGCTGTTATAATATTGGAAAAACATTTTGGAATTGGTTTTAACCCCCTTAAATATTGATATTGATATTTCTATCTCTCTCTTTGCCTTTCTAACTTCCTTTTTGACTTGTGTTTGCAGTTCCAAGTACTCTTTCTGTGTACTTTGTTTTTTGGTCCCTTTTAAACACTCTGTAAAGTGCCTTTTTTCATTGAATATTTGTTTTAATTGATCTATTAAACCATTTTGGCCATTTTGTTTTAGATTTAGATTTGTCTACTTTTGGGATGTAATTGTTTTGTGCCTCTAGTACTACATTTTTAAAAAACAGCCATCCTTTTTCTGTAGATGTTTTCTCTATTTTACTCCAATCTACTTCTGTTAGTCTCTGTTTCATACCTTTGTAGTTTGCTTTTCTAAAATTGTAAACCTTAGCTTTAGTCATTACTTTTGGGGTTTTAAAAAATACTTCAAATGAGACCATGTTGTGGTCTGAGTTTGCCAGTGGCTCTCTGACCTCTGTTTTAGTTATTCTGTCTTTGTTATTTGAAAAGACAAAAAAATCAAGGCATGCCTCCCCTCTAGTCGGTGCCTTGACAAATTGCGTTAGGAAGCAGAAGCCATTTTATACAGGAGAAGTTGAAATCCCCCATTGTATAACAGATTATTTTGCTCAGCGTCTGAATTTGGCGGTCTATAGCATGCTCCTATTATTATGCCCTTTGAATTTTTGTCCATTGTTCTGACCCATATTGATTCTGCATTGTTTTCTTTGTCCTGATTTAACACCTGGGCTTCAAGACTATTTCTTATGTATAGCGCTACCCCTCCGCCTCTTCTGTCCTGCCTGTCTTTCCTATACAGTGTGTACCTACTAATATTATATTCGTCTCCATCACTCTCAGACAACCAAGTTTCTGTAACACCTATCGCATCGTAGTTACTTGTTAGTGCAGTAGCTTCAAGTTCTAACATTTTGTTTCTGAGACTTCTAGCATTAAGATAAATACATTTAATAGTGGTCTTACCTGAGTTGTTGCCCTTGATTTGATGTAGTCTCCCTTCTGTTTTTTTTTTTTGTTTTCTCCCCCCTTCCTTTCTAGTTTAAATGCTTCTGGACCTCTTCAAGGATCCTTTCTCCAAGTAGATTGGTTCCCTTTCTGTTTAAGTGCAGTCCGTCCCACCTATATAGATAGTCCTTGTTGTAGAATGTGCTCCAATGTTCAAGAAAGGTGAAGCCTTCCTGTGTGCACCACGATTTCAGCCATGCATTTTGATTTTGTATTTCCAGCTGTCCATATGGTCCTTTGCAAGGTGCCGGCAGTATCCCTGAAAACACCACAGTTTTGGTCTTGTCTTTTAATTTCCTTCCTAGCTCTCTGAATTTGTTTTGCAGGGATCTTGGTCTGTATCTTCCAATGTTGTTTGTACCGATGTGGATGACTACTACCGGGTCGTCTCCTGTTCGTTCCAGGAGTCTGTCCACATTCTCAGTGATGTGCTTGACTGAGGCTCCTGGAAGGCAGCACACTGTTGTAGTAAGGGGGTCCAAACTGCGAACTGAACTTGCTGTGTTTCTCAATATGGAGTCCCAACAATCATGACCTCCCTTCTTTTTGCATGAGACATGAGTGGCGTATTGCGGGAACAGAAAGCCAGCAGGAGGGAGTGTGATCTGGATACACTGTGATCCTTGAGATCCACTGAGATTTTCATCTCCTGGCAAACACTCACGAGGAAATGTGGAAAAACGTATTGCCCAGTTGATCACCCATAATGTGTGATTAAAAATGTCAAAAGAGTTGACAATATGTTTGTTGAACATGGGACACAGCAAAGGTACAGTGTTGTGTTTCTTGTAAACCTTGCCGGGTGTTGTAACAAATGTGAACCCTTTGTAATAATGTGGTGTTTTATAATTCTGTACAGTAGCTCTTGAGTTTAATGGGATTTGGTTTTTGTGGTAATGTTCAAGGCTGCTGTTGCTGGAAACGTTGGCAACAATTTAGAAAAGCAAAAAGCATTGACAAATTGATTGAGGGTTTGACACATTCTGTGGGTTTTCTTGTTATTTGCTATTTTGTTCATGCATGCTCTTACTTCTGATCCACCCCTGAAGAATGCTGTGCTCTACGGAGCTCCCAGCCAGGTGTATGAACTCTTCCTGGCACACTAACAGAGCTCCCAGTCAGGTGAATGAACCCTCCCTGGCACACTGACAGAGCGCACAGCTTCCCCTTGGCTCAGTCAATGTGTTGTTTCCAGCAGTCTAAAACAGGATTCCCAGGTTCATCTTTTTAACCAAAATAGCCCCGTCATTAAAGGATCTTACTGTGCATCATACTGGACCATGACATCGTGACCTGCATACCTCACTGCACACTGTCATCAGTCTATTATCACCCCCCTGCACAGACCTCACTGCACACTGTGTCATCAGTCTATTATCACCCCCCTGCACAGACCTCATTGCACACTGTGTCATCAGTCTATTATCACCCCCCTGCACAGACCTCACTGCACACTGTGTCATCAGTCTATTATCACCCCCCTGCACAGACCTCATTGCACACTGTGTCATCAGTCTATTATCACCCCCCTGCACAGACCTCACTGCACACTGTGTCATCAGTCTGTTATCACACCCCCTGCACAGACCTCACTGCACACTGTGTCATCAGTCTATTATCACCCCCCTGCACAGACCTCACTGCACACTGTGTCATCAGTCTGTTATCACACCCCCTGCACAGACCTCACTGCACACTGTGTCATCAGTCTATTATCACCCCCCTGCACAGACCTCATTGCACACTGTGTCATCAGTCTATTATCACCCCCCTGCACAGACCTCACTGCACACTGTGTCATCAGTCTGTTATCACCCCCTTGATAAAAGCAGCACTTCCAGCTCTAGCCCCCCTCCCCCACCCGGCCCTAGCAGGATTAGCATTTCAATGGTCTCCTAGCAGCAGCAGACAGATCTGCAGGCTGGGCAGCTCCGGTGTTTGAGTCAACAGATCTCAAACAAAGAAGCTCCTCCGTGGGGTGCCAAGATGGGAGTCATTGATGTGCTGCAGTGCACTTGAGCACAAGTTCAAATAAAACTAAAGCATGCAGATAGGGACGAGGTGGGCGGCTTTGCATTCAAGTTCAAGCTGTTACAAAAACACGTTTTGGGTTTTTTCAACTGAAAATCGAAGCAGAATCTGTCTAATCCAGCATCGATTGAAACCAAAAAATTGTGCCAGATTACATAGTGTGCTGGATTACAGAGGTACTGCGAAATCTAATACCGTACCCCCCCAAAAAATATATAGCATAAATGACAAACTATTTGAAAAACTCTTATTACAGTACATGCAGTAGAGGTACAGTCCAGGGATACCCAGTAATGCAAGCATTGTATTCATTTTTATTTCTCTTTCTCCATGCAACATATTCGATTTATATATTTAGAAAGAAGAACCACATGACTCTGTGCCGGACTGCACAGTCAGATTCGCATTGGTTTTAAGTAAACAAGACTTACAAATCATGCCGGATTCCAGCCTGTACAGGTTCATGGACGGAGGGAGGATCACTCCATGCCTTTCAATAGGGATTTGGTTGGGACCCCACAATTATGCAGTGTATAGAGGGGCTGGATCAGACAGATTTTACAGTATGTTGTAAGAATGTTTATGGAGCCGAGCTGTATGTCTAACCATTCTTACTCTCTGCGGGGACATTGTTGTAGAAGACTGTACTACAGAATACATGTCGGCAGAACAGCGCTTTTTCTGTGTGACGGATAACACAAGGATTCTATACATTTTTATTTACAGGCACTTAAATGGTGCCGAATAACAAAATGAAGCACTGCTATACGATGTAACTGAATGTTGTTTAGGTGTTGTGTGCTGTGGTGTTAGTATTAAATAACCACTCACACAGTTAACATTATTTTTTATTAGCTGGTACTTAATAGTGGCACCATGATGAAAATATGCAGTATTAAGAGACTTCCAAACCAAACTAATCATGACATCCCAATCTGGTTTAAAATCCAGGAGTTTAAAACTTCTTTTAGCACAGTAAAAATCTTTAGGGAAAAATATCACAGGAAGGTATTTATTATTTACTGTTTAAAATCTTTAAACTAAAACTTGAAAGGGAGAAAATTGTCCCAATGTTGTTTTTACAACTAACCAATAACAAACTGTGCCAACCTGCTGCTGGAGATTGTTGGACTTTTATAACATTGTTGTTGTTTTTACAGATTTTGCAATCAATTGAAAATAATGTTTTAGAGATGTGATTGTCATATAACAGTGACCATCAGAGGCCCCCCCCCCCTCTCTCTCTTCTACCAGCATTCTGAATCACAGAAATCAAACCCAGTGGCCTGTCTGGATCTTACAGTGGAGCAGGGTTTGTTGAATGATCAGGGAATCTATTATGGATTATCATCTGAAAAGTGATCACAGTTGTCATTGAATGGATGTTTCTCACAAGCTATTCAAAGTCTGTTTTGAAGAATTGAATGGGGTTTGCTTTTGCTACATGTTCAAGGTTGCTGTTTGCTGACAGCAGTCTAGAAAAGCATTCATCTATTCCAGCAGAGCATAGATATTTAAATAAGTGTCTCATTTCCACAAACTGCACAAACACAACTGAGATGGCATCGGAAGTTCTCTCTAAAAACATTACAAGCTCTTTGAAAACATTAAATGTTGCACAGATTTAAAATAATAAATCTGACCCAGTGTTTAATAAGTGTTTAAGAGGTGTAATAGGTGTTTATCGTTCGAATTAAAGGTAACAAAGTGAAAAATACCTCTAATAATATCATTTTTATAATGGTTTTATTATGTGTACTTTGCAAACAGCAATAAGCACTTTAAACTCTGTTATAGCAAGGTGCCAGTCTCTTTAAACTGTGTTATAGCAAGGTGCCAGTCTCTTTAAACTCTGTTATAGCAAGGTGCCAGTCTCTTTAAACTCTGTTATAGCAAGGTGCCAGTCTCTTTGAACTGTGTTATAGCAAGGTGCCAGTCTCTTTGAACTCCGTTATAGCAAGGTGCCAGTCTCTTTAAACTCTGTTATAGCAAGGTGCCAATCTCTTTAAACTCTGTTATAGCAAGGTGCCAGTCTCTTTGAACTGTGTTATAGCAAGGTGCCAGTCTCTTTAAACTCTGTTATAGCAAGGTGCCAATCTCTTTAAACTCTGTTATAGCAAGGTGCCAGTCTCTTTGAACTGTGTTATAGCAAGGTGCCAGTCTCTTTAAACTCTGTTATAGCAAGGTGCCAGTCTCTTTAAACTCTGTTATAGCAAGGTGCCAGTCTCTTTAAACTCTGTTATAGCAAGGTGCCAGTCTCTTTGAACTGTGTTATAGCAAGGTGCCAGTCTCTTTAAACTCTGTTATAGCAAGGTGCCAATCTCTTTAAACACTGTTATAGCAAGGTGCCAGTCTCTTTGAACTGTGTTATAGCAAGGTGCCAGTCTCTTTAAACTCTGTTATAGCAAGGTGCCAGTCTCTTTAAACTCTGTTATAGCAAGGTGCCAGTCTCTTTAAACTCTGTTATAGCAAGGTGCCAGTCTCTTTGAACTGTGTTATAGCAAGGTGCCAGTCTCTTTGAACTCCGTTATAGCAAGGTGCCAGTCTCTTTGAACTGTGTTATAGCAAGGTGCCAGTCTCTTTAAACTCTGTTATAGCAAGGTGCCAGTCTCTTTAAACTGTGTTATAGCAAGGTGCCAGTCTCTTTGAACTGTGTTATAGCAAGGTGCCAGTCTCTTTAAACTCTGTTATAGCAAGGTGCCAATCTCTTTAAACTATGTTATAGCAAGGTGCCAGTCTCATTGAACTGTGTTATAGCAAGGTGCCAGTCTCTTTAAACTCTGTTATAGCAAGGTGCCAATCTCTTTAAACTCTGTTATAGCAAGGTGCCAGTCTCTTTGAACTGTGTTATAGCAAGGTGCCAGTCTCTTTGAACTGTCTAACTGTCCACTAATGTAGGACGGTGGCGTCTAATCTACAGTATGGCCAAAAGTTTAGCATCCCCCCTTATAGACTTAACACATTTTCCTTCATAAAGTCAAATGAAACCTGCTGAATAATGTTACGTTAACATATTGAATTACATACCACTTTGTAGTTTTCAATACTTAATGAAAAGCTGACAGAAATTGAAAAATATTACATTTCAAAATCTAACATGACATACTGTACTACTATTATGGCTTCTGGTAGATTTGTGCAATATAATTTTGTCATTTCTTTGATTACATGATGTTAAATAAAATATCTAAATTATGTTCATGTAGTTTTTTTTTCTGTCTCAATCCTAAAATTCTAGGTGATGCAAAACTTTTTACCATAGCTGTACTTTAAGATATGTGGAAATTGTCGAGCACTAAAGCACATTTTTATTTTCCATTGTGTTTGAGCTTAAGATGTACACTGTGATACTATGCAGAGTCAGGCACAGGTATAGTGTATGTGCAGAGTCAGGCACAGGTATAGTGTATGTGCCTGTATTCTTTAATCACATGCAAATATATTTTTATAACAATCTACTAAAGAATTGTTTTTTTTTTTTTTTTTTTTGCATAGTATTGTTTTAATAAAGCTTCATTTTGTTTTGTGTTTTTAATATTAATATTTGTACTGGTTCCTGATTTAAAGTGCAAGGTAATGACATTGCTGGAGAGCTGAGATGGGAGTGTTTAGACTAGTGCTCATTATTTTTAAGGTGCTGGTAATGACAGCGCTGGAGAGCTGAGAGGGGAGTGTTTAGACTAGTGCTCATTATTATTACAAAAATAAATATTTCCACACATCTCCTGGTTTTTGATGAAAGGTAACTGTCAAAAATCTAAAACCAAGACTAGACAATGGGCACTATTTAGCAACTATACTGCTATCTGTCGCAGTACTCACAGCATCAAACAGGGTAATAATGAAGATTATTCCTCATTTGAACACTTGATAATAATGCTAAAAATTACCTATTCTCATTGTTGTTATATACCGACCTCCAAAATAGAGTTAATATTTCTTAACAGAGTTTGCAAATTTTCTGTTGACACTATCTACTAAGCATAGTAGGATCCTTTTAGTTGGGGATTTTAATATACATGTTGATAATGAATCTTGTTCACAGTCTGTGGAGTTCTTAAGGCTTTTAGATTCTTTAGACGACACCCAAGATTGTTGTAGGGCGGATACATGGCAAATGACATTTAATAGAGAAAAGTGTAAAGTACTGCACGCAGGCAATAAAAATGTGCATTATAAGTATCTTATGGGAGATACTGAAATTGAAGAAAGAATCTATGAAAAAGACCTAGGAGTTTATGTTGTCAGAAATGTCTTCATCTAGACAATGTGGGGAAGCTATAAAAAAGGCCAACAAGATGCTCGGATACATTGTGAGAAGTGTTGAATTTAAATCAGGGAAGTAATGTTAAAACTTTACAATGCATTAGTAAGACCTCACCTAGAATATTGTGTTCAGTTCTGGTCACCTCGTTACAAAAAGGATATTGCTGCTCTAGAAAGAGTGCAAAGAGCAACCAGAATTATCCCAGGTTTAAAAGGCATGTCGTATGCAGACAGGCTAAAAGAACTGAATTGGGTACCTTAGTGCTGCAGGCACACAGTGTGCTCCCCGCAGGTCTCCTTCCAGGTCAGCCTGAAGCAGTGGCAGGTGCAGTGATTGTTTGTGTGTTGAGGCAAAATTGTGTCAGACAGGCTCAGAAAAGACTGACGACTTTTATATATTTGGGAACTTCTCCTACTCCTCTCTATTTCTCTGCCTACGTTGAAATCAAGTGGGCACTCCATATGTCTCCATACTCCACACATACACCTGATTTTGGCGCGCTAACTGTCCGCAAAAGTGTTTTGCGATTGCCTTAGGGGTTTGCTAGAGTTGCTAATAGGGCCCAAGGTGTTGTTTATTCAGTATGGTTCAGTTTAGGATTTATAACTGAATCAAATCACAAAACTGAAGGGCTGGGAAAATTCAATCACACATTGTAAGACAGTGACCCTTGGTCTTGGTTTATTTCACTATAGAAGATTCCCATGGTAAATATGTAAAGTCATTTAGCAGTTTGGTAATCCTATGCATTTACCATAGTTTACAATGGTTTATATTTTAACATGCTTTACCGTGTCTCTTTGTGCTTTACGATGCATCCCTGTGCATTACCATGCTTTCGTGTTTATCCCATGATCATCTACAGCTAGTGTTATCAGAGGACACCCCACCGCAAACCCCAACCACCGAGAAACAGCTCCAGTAATTATCAATAGAAACCTCAGCGCTCCCCCCGGGGTGCATGTCTACATACCTGACAGACTCAATTACTCCTACTACCTGATCAGACAGCTGCATCTTCCTCATTCATTGCTAATTAGTCTGTTTTTATAAGTGATGGTTTTAACTGGCTTTGAACCAAACCCAGCCCCAGAGGCAGTGAATCCACAGTGCATATGTTTACACACACTTAGAATTTACTGCATAATGCAGTCCCTGGTAAAGCATATTTAAAACAAACCATGGTGAACTATAGTCAATGCATTATAACCATGTGAAAAGAAGAGGAAAACTGCAAAATGACTCTGCAGATGTACCCTGGTAAACTGCTGGGCGTGGCTTGCCAGGTGTGTATGTATCCCTCTGTGGTGTGAACATGTCAACATGACTTCAGCACTTCAGGTCCCACGACACAGAAACAGTGCTATTGTTTATTTACAAGAGGAAACATTTGGCCACTTGGTTTGAAACAATCAACCCTGTGTGTGTGAAAGCTCCCTGGCACATACAAGAAGAACATTTACATACGAGAGGAGGCCATTCAGCCATCACTGCTCAGAACTTTGTTGAATCGGGTCTTAAAGGATCCCAGTGATTGAGCGTCAACACCATGGCTGGGTAACCATGGTAACACTTGGAAGCGTATTCCAAGCCCTCAGCACTCTGAGTGTAAAGAAGTGTCTCCTCCCCTCTGTCTCCACTCTGAACGGTGTGCCTCAGGGTAACGCTGTCTCTGTTGTTGTTTGTGTAAAGTTGCAATGGGTTGTGGTCGACAGGCCTGTAGAAACAAACCAAGTCCTCACAACAAGGCAGAGCGCAGAGCTGTGAGGAAGCCCAGCTCGTGATCTCAGACTGCCGGAATGCAGGCTCATCAGCGAGAGATGGTATGGGCTTGTTTTATTGAGTGACGCTGGAGCGAAATCTGCCTGCGTGCGTGGGGGGGGGGGGGGGGATACTGGGTTAAATGGGGCTACTGGGAGCTGGGCTGAGCAGTTGCTACAGGAGAGAAGAAGAGAAAGAAAGAAAGCGAGGGAACTGAGAACGGATAAGGTAATAAGGGTACTCTGGATTTTTGGGGTTGGGTTATTTTGATCTAAACCATATTCTGTTATTATTATTATTATTATTATTATTATTATTATTATTATTATTTGTACCAGTGGTTTTACTGTTTTGTAGAAATAGCAAGCTCTACTCACGAAGCATAACGACTGTTCTAAGGAATCTTTTTAAGGACAGCTTTTTTAAAGTCTTTAAACTATTTTCTTTTAGGTTAAACAGTGCTTAGAAAAACAATGAAAAGACACCAATAAACTCCCCTCTTAAAGCACTTGAAAAAGGGTCCATGAACTGCAAGCTGGATTAAATTAATCAAAGTGGGCTTTCAAAAAACAGTCCTTAAGAGAACATTCCTTCACAGTCTTTAAAGTTTTGTGAAGAGGACCCATCAATAGAATTCACTTACTTGTATCAGGGTGTATCTGTGAACCAATATTATCTATACAGAATGCGCAGTTGTGTATATAATAATATAAGATGATGGCATGAAATAGCCCTTGTAATATGTACAGTAAAACACATGTGGTAATTAATGTTCAATTAGCACTAATCGTGGAACTACTTAGTGTTACCTTGTGTATCATCCAATATTAATGCTAATCAGGGTCTGTGAAGCCAGCCATTCAAGTTGAATTAGTTAGATACATGTAAAACAGTGGCCATTGATTAAAGACTTCTTATTGAAATAATTGTCAAATCATTTTCTGAATTTCTTTTAGTATTTCTGTGTTTTGCGGCTAGTTTCACAGACCCTGATTAGCACTCGTTGCATTGCCTTACCTGAATCAGCATTGAGTAGTGCTGATTGGTGACTGTGAAATCAGCCCTTGAGTTATAAGGTGTATTTCGGATTTGTCCAAAAAAATATTATGATGTGTTGTAATTTTTCTTCTCAGAATATAGTCATTCTGCAGGGTTTTAAATAACAGATACTGTACATTCGGATTTGTATAGAATAGAATTGAATGTCTGAGTTTCCCTTATAAAAGTTTAGTGTGGTATTTTTGCAATTTCCTCATGGCTATGATATACATTTACCATAGTTTGCCATGGTTTGTCATGTTATTTGTTTTACTGTACCACTGTGCTTCCCAGTGCTTACCTGTGCTCTACCATGCTTTCACTGTGCTTTATTACACTTTGCTCTGCTTTTACTGTGGGTCTGATTAGCTGGGAATTCAAACTTGAGCTTTGCCATTGGGAAGCCCTTATTCCAGTGCAGTGCTCTAGCTCAGCCCCTCTTCCTCTCCTACAGAAAGCAGCTGATTGAAGATGAAGACCGTGTTGGTGCTAGTGCTCGTGTGTCTGTTGGACAGCGCTCTCCCTGCCTCTGTGAGTATACAGTACCACACTTTAATAAACTCTTACTGCTTAGAAGCAGGGTCATGTTTCAACACAACACTGCACAGTTTTTCACTTCCATTTCCCCCCTCTTTTAGATCCTGAAAAAGGATATATTAAAGCAGAGAAAGGTAATCTTTACTCTTTGAAATATATTATGAATGTGCATGAAAAATGAATTATCTAAATAGAGGTAGATCTAAATAATAACTCTGTATTAATCCAGCAGATGATTTTATATTTTATTACTAACATAACTAAATGCAATAAAAACACAGTGACATGATATCCGTGGAAAATGAGTTGTATACATTACAGAGTGGCTGTATTAAGGGCAGAATTTGTATTATTAACCGTTCTGTAATTACAACAGTTTCATATGTTCCTATGACTCCTAAGTTACATTTCTTATTGCATGCACCTTGATCTGGGATGTTGAACTTATATGAAGAGGCTTTATCAAGTTCACAGTTTAGGAATAGGCAGTGTAAAATCCAGCCCTGTACTTCTTCTGAATGAGTGTTTAGAGCTTGAGAATATGAAGAAGTAGACCGACGCTTACCAGTGCCTTCATCAGTAGTGCTGATCGTTTGTCTCTGTGAGTGTTTTCAAATAAGGGGGATGATGTTCCTGTGACCCCTCCTGACCTGTCCATGCTTCACTTCTAGGTCAGATCGGTAGCTGAGCTGCAGACACCCCTTACAGAGTCCACTTCCACCTTTGTACCCCAGACACAGAGCAGTGCAGCCCCAAACCTGAACCCAAACCTAGGGGAGGCAGTACCAGGGCCCTTCTACCCTCCTCTCCCTGCCCTGTCCAGCCCCTTCACCCACAACGAGCCATCCCCTCCAAGCACCGATCCCTACATAGTGCCCATCTCTGGGCAAATGCCCCCTTACCAAAACGGGGTCCCCCCACCCCCTTCCCCATTCCCCATGCCACCCAGCGGCTCACTCTACCCCCCAGTCTCCCAGTTCCCCCAGTACCCCCAGTTCTACTACCTCTACCCCGGCTCCCCGAACCTGGTCCCTCTTCCCTATTTCCAGCAGGGCATGTACCCCTATCCCCCCCAGCACCCGGCAGCCTACATCCCCGCCGGCAGGGGGGGCTTCCTCCTCAGACCGGCCGCAGTGCCCCCCTACCCGAGGCCCCCAGTGCAATCCAACAGGGCTCCTTATCTCTCTGGACCTCTGGGCTCTTGGTACCCCTCGCACCCGCCTTTCAATCCTGCCCCCTCGGGGGCTGCCAGACCCCCGTTTCTGCCCTACTCCGGAGGCTTTGCCCCCCCTCAGTTCCTCGTGGCTCAGAGTGACGAGAGCGGCCACGAGGGAGACTCCATTGAGGAGGTCCAGGGGGCGCAGCCAGTGATGCAGGTAAGCACAATTATAGTCCCGTCCCCATTGGAACCCAGCAGCAGCTACACTTATAATATCGCTGATGGTGTAGATCTGCACTCTGAATGTCAACGACAAAGCATTCGGAATGTTTAAACTACAGCAGGATCTACAGCTGGGCCAAAGGTTTTGCATCACCCTATAGAAAGAACTAATACCTGAAACCTGCTGAATAATGTTATGTTAACATATTGAATTGCATACCGCTTTGTAGTTTTCCATATACTTAACAAAAAAAGTGACAAAAATTGAAAAATGTGACATTTCGAAATCTAACATGAAATACTGTACTACTATTATGGCTTCCTGTAAACTTCTGCGATATCATTTTATAGTTTCTTGAATTACATGATGTCTTATTGTATTACTTGTATTGTAACACTTGAAATGTATTTGCTTACGATTGTAAGTCGCCCTGGATAAGGGCGTCTGCTAAGAAATAAATAATAATAATAATAATAATAATAATAATAATAATAATAATAATAATAATAATAAATATAAGATCTAAATTATATTCATACAATATTTCTTTTATTTTTTTAAATTTATTATTATGTTTCAATTAAAAAATTCTAGGTGATGCAAAACTTTTGGCCATCGCTGTATATAACCTTACAAAAGTCTACCGCAGCGTTTTCTCACTGTATTTCCCCCCATGCTTTTCCTATGGTTAAACTGTGCATCACCATACAGTAGTTTGCCATGTTTATTAATATGCTTTACCATACCTCTCTGATCTTTACAATGTTTGCCTATGCTTTACCATGCTTTCACGGTGCGCATCATCAGATGCATTATTGTTAAGGCTTGTCTCTGTTTCTTCCAGGTGTGAATTGTCTTTAAGCAGAGGAGTGAATTCAGATTGATGTGTGGAGCAGATAGTCAGTCTGTTGTGCCTGCCTGATTTAACAGAGAATATTCTAACAGGCAGAATATCTATTGCCTGTGATGTCTGGTTTATGGGAAAATATACACATTCTTCACTTTCTGAAATAAAAAAAAAAACACTGTCGCTTTGTTTTGTACAGAATTTATGTTCTGAGTTTTAATTTATAAAAATAAAGCAAGTGTGTGGTCTTTCTTTCTCTTTTCTTTCTTTCTCCTCCTTTCTGCTTGTCTCCCTCTTCCTTTCTTTCTCTTTCTCTTTTGAGTGGGTGTGGTCTCATCATCTGGTAATAGGCCCATTGTCTAGCATTGTGTTCTCTGAGCGCAGACCTTGTTGAGTTTCAGTTAGCTTACATTTCAAGAAGTAGTATCAGCATTGGAGACAAGACCCTCCCCCTCTAAATACTATTAGCTTTTGAATGACAGAATCGTGTTTATACGTGCCGTGGTTAGCTTTGTTTTCTACCCTCTTTGCTTACAGGCACAATGCTGCAGTGGTGTAGCTGGGGTAGCTTCATGGTTTAAACCACACACGTTAACTCATTTCATGTTGTTTGATAAAACACAGTTACCCCACTGAATGCGTACAAAACACTTAAACTCACATTTAACCTTACATTTAAATCTCAGACACTTTCAATGAATTGCATTATATTAAAAGATGCAACGTGACTTGCATTTATTTCTCTTTTCTCAAAACAAAATGCTGGCTGTGGTGTCAATGCTAGATGGAAGTTGCAATATGAAATTCAGACACGGATTTTTGTTACAAATGTACCCTCTGCAAGAATAAACTAAAGTATGTAATATGTTTTAAGAATTTAATAAATAGGGCTAATCACACGTAAATATGTAAAAAAAAAAAAAAAATGAAAGCATGTGACATTGAATCTTTAAAGAATTATTTATTTATTTTTATTTTTATTAATGCTAAAAAGAACAAATAATATGTAATATACATAAAAAATAACAAGTGCCAGGGAAACTTTAATACATTGATGTGCACAATATCACATTAGAAAAATGAATAATACACATTAAATAAGCCATAGTTCTGTGGTGCTTTTTCACGTTTCAGGTTTTTCAGTATATTAATACACTGCTTGATGTCTTCTTGTAATCAAATACAAGGATGGTTACATTTTAGAAACTTAGCTTTGTGCATATTGTATTTCCCTAATATAATTCAAACATGTATGCTGTAAATCAAATCATTTTCAGCATGCACTACATGGAATGGAATGGGGTTATTCCTGTACCGCACAAGAGCTCCAGTGACATCATTGCTAAAAGCATGTGCTGCTGGCATGGTGTCTGTGCAAACCAGTGAGCTAAGAAAATAACAAAAAAAAATACATAAATAAACAATAAATACAGTTTAAAGAACAACACATGCTTGGGAAGGTGTGCTGTGAGCAGTGAAGGGTGCTGCACTGTTGGTTTGATCACCTGTTAATGCCAGCACGGTGCCAGCCTCATACTGCAGGGGGAGCTATTATGCAGGAAGGGTGCTAACTACTGAAGACAATGGTGCAGCTGCTCCAATTACCTTGTGAAAGGGTCAAAACAAACACCTTCAGTTTACAGCAAATGCATTGGGAAGCCGGGGAAACTGAAAACTCCTGTGCAATGGTCAAGGGTCTAGAATGGGGATTGCTGCAGCAATGGCACGCTTTCCCCATGTTTATATCATGCATCTCCCATAGTGTCCCCCAGGTTTGCTGTGTTTATTGATCTGCTTTACCACACCTCTCTGAGCTTTACGGCGTCTTACCTATGCTTTACTACACTTTGCTGTGCTTTTACTGCGGGAAGCATTTATAAGGGTCTCCTTTGCTGGAGTTATCATGCAGGTATACTGCAGACATGAACTTGTCTATTGCCACATTCTTATTTTTCCATGTCTATGAATCCTTTGCGGGTGCACTTGTGCAATATTTTAAGGTGTTTTCCTAAGTCCTTTCTTTTATGTGAGTGCATTCTTTAAACGATGTCATGTGTTAATATGAATCCCATCGCATGATGCAACATCCGAAGAATCCGACCCTTCCTCACCAACTATGCTACCCAGCTCCTGGTCCAGGCCCTGGTACTCTCCCGCCTAGACTACTGCAACTCCCTCCTGGCTGGCCTCCCTGCGTCCGCCACCCGTCCGCTCCAGCTCATCCAGAACTCTGCTGCCCGCCTGGTGTTCTCTCTGCCTCGCTTCGCCCACGCTACTCCACTACTCCGCTCGCTCCACTGGCTCCCGATCACCGCTCGCATCCAGTTTAAGACTCTTGTACTAGCCTACAGATGCCTTGACCAGACTGCACCCAGCTACCTCCAGACCCTCATCTCTCCCTACACCCCCACTCGACCTCTCCGCTCCGCCTGCACTAGAAGACTGGCTCTACCTCCGCTACGCTCCCCTGCTTCCAGAGCCCGCTCCTTCTCCACCCTTGCTCCGCAGTGGTGGAATGACCTTCCTACAGATGTCAGGACTGCACAGTCCCTGACCACATTCCGGCGCCTCCTTAAGACTCACCTCTTCAAACAGCACCTGTAGAACTCCTCTGTTTGTATCCTGGGACACTATCACCCTTCATTTAGATGTGCTTTATTTTTATGTGCCCCCTATTTTACTGCACTTAATCCTGTACTTCAGAATACTGTAATCTGCCAAGTGTTTAACCTGTAGTACTTTGTATTTAATCACATCCTGATGTAACTATCACTATTTAATCATATCCTGATGTAACTATCACTATTATCTGCTGTATTATTGAATTGTGGTTTGTCACACTTGTACTTTGCTTGAACAAAAGTTATTGTATTTCTTGCTCTTATTGTATTACTTGTATTGTAACACTTGAAATGTATTTGCTTACGATTGTAAGTCGCCCTGGATAAGGGCATCTGCTAAGAAATAAATAATAATAATAATAATAATAATAATAATAATAATAATAATAATAATGCCTAACAAGTTGTTTAAGATGGCACGGAACAACCTCCATGGGAAATATTTCATTTGTGGTCGTCGCTTGCAAGCAAAACTCCCATCTTATAGAGCCCTGTCCTTTACCAGGTAAGACTGATTTGCATTCCAGTTTATTTACATTGTTCAACAATTGTTTCAGCTGTAGGGACACAAGCTTTCTGCCTCCTTGAGATCTTTCAGAGGAACTTCCTTCAGCATTATTATTATTATTATTATTATTATTATTATTATTATTATTATTATTATTAGGAACTGGAACTGCAGCTACAAAACCCAACAGGCATAGCTTGTTATAAACAACTTAGTTAACAATGGTTCAGTGTATATCTCAATATATCTCTAAAATCATTGTTTCCAGTCCTGCTGCTTTAACGATCAAAACGACCCCTATATTTTATATATTGATGCCACCACCAACCGAGCGCGTAAACTAGTACCCGCCTCCAACTCCAAGCCTCAGCCAACCCGTGTCGAGAGCATGGCAGAGCGACACCAGTGTAAACCAATCGCAGGAGCCATCCATGCGTTTGCTCACATAATCGACACCACAGCCCTCCAATGGTAGCTCCAGGTGGCGGGGAGGTAGCAGTTCCGGAATGGTGTATAAAGGAAGCGGCCTGCCATGTGGGATCAGCAGCAAGTTTCAGAACCCGTATTGAAAGAACGTTTCCAAGTAAGTGCGTGCAGTGAAATACTTTTTAAAAAGAATACAACCAGTCTTTTCAAATGTTTGACCTTGTTTCGCTACCGGAGTTTTAGCTCAAAGATTGTTTTCATTTTCGTCGTACAAGTTTTCGATAAATCTTTATTTTGAAGATTGTGTTGTTATAATGAATGAAGGTTTGTCTAGTAGTACGTTAGCTATACTTCTACCAGTATAACTTTGGTTGTAGTAGAATTCTGGTTAATATTTAAAAAAATATGTGTTGTTGAATGCAGCGGTTTTATTTTTTAATGTAATAATTTTGGTTAACAAGTTGTTCTGTTAAAGTGGAGTGTTCAACTTGACAACAAACCGACTCTATTGTTCGGCCATACTGTCTAATCCAATTCATATAGGCATGTGAATAAACTTAATGCAATTTAAGGATTTTGTTCATAAATCCATTTTTTTTCCTTGTGCGATGAATGGGTTCGAGTGTCGGCTACTATCGGTGTACTGATTAATGAACCAGCGGCTTTCTCAGTAGTATTATTGTGTTAAACGCGACGTGCTTCCTCGATTGAGTTCTCCGTCCGCACAAACATTTGGGAGATGTATCTTCCGTTGCTTGAGACGGGATCATTACCGAAACTACGCTGGCCTATTGGAGTATCCTCATTAAATACTAGTGCCATTGTGTGTGTGATCGTGTGAACGAAGCTCTGTTTTAGTTAAACAATGTCACAGTAGTTGCTGAGGTTATATAAACAACGCGTTTTATTTTAAATGCCACACGAAACCGTCGCTTTGTACACTTGGACGCTGTGTTTCCAATCTGGATGCTAAACGCACGCTGATAGATACAATACAGCCCAGTTTTGACTTCATTTAGCAGAATTTTCATTTCTTTTGTGTCGACTGAGTGGAGAGGCCTAGTAGTAAACGGCGTCGGGCGACAAACCTCGCCCTAGATAATCAAACTTTTTTTATTTATTTTTTAAAGTGTGCCACAATCGACTTTAAGCTACTTATTGTATAATGTATTTTTTTTTTAAATCGGAGTAATGCCGCTTTGAGCTCACACTCGGGAGCACTGGGTTGAATTCAACGTCGTCAGAAGGCGCTGGTGACAGTGGCCTAGTTGTAAAGGTCGATTATAAGTGGGGTTAACGCTTTGTTTGCATGTTAGTAGCGAGAGACATTTACAGCGAGACGGGTTGACTGCAGTTGTATGATTAGGAATGCCGTTGTGTACATTTGATTTTGATTCAATATCCGTTTGCTGCATTACTGATTTTTACTATGTATAAATCGACACAGCTGAGCATGTTACCTGTGCACTGGGGCTGATTTCTTCAAACGTCTGATCATCGAAATATATTCGAGTAGTTCCTGAAACGCCCGCCCCACTTTTTGTGTAAACAATAGCATGTCCTCTCCAGAACTAAGGTTGTACATGTTTTAAACGTTAAACATAAATGCAAATTCTAACCTGCATTGTATAATTAACAAAAGTTTAAATAAGTACTGTACTTGCGCCCCTTAAAAGTAATTTCTAGTATCTTGATGCATTACTGAATAGTGAATCTACCTTATTGTTGAAACAATCATACGTTTTTAAAACTGTAATCTATTAAAGGTAAAGTTTTTACACTAAAGTGTTACTTTCATTCAAGGATGCTGCACAAAAGCCGCTTTAAAATGAATCAAAGAAATGTATCGAGTGTTGTCCTTAACCCTTTAAGTCACACAAGGAATTGAGTGGTTCAGACGGTTTATTTAAATTCATTTGGAGTGATTTAAAGTATCACAAGGAAACTAGCTGGATAACCCGATCCAACCTGTTCCTGTTAAACCCTGTTCCGTGCACCTCATTGTAAAAATAAAGCTGCCATCATTTGTGGGACACGTATGTCTCTTGTACTGTAAAGGGTCAATGTGTTTTGTGCAGCCAGCCCCTAATCAAACTACTCTGTTGCTGAAATGCACAGTGTGTGTGTTTCTCTCTCTCTCTCCCCCCCCCCCGCCCTGTTGCTTGTGTGCTTTAAACAAGCCCCCTGTGCAGGGTACACAGTGAACCGTGTATTCCTCTGCCTAACCCTCCTCTTCCTCTGCACAGCATGGCTGAGAATGACGTGGAGAATGAGCTGCTCGATTACGAGGAAGACGAGGAACCGCAGGTAGCCCCTGAGGCCACTCAGGCTCCTGGGAAGAAGGAGGTCAAGGGCTCCTACGTCTCCATCCACAGCTCCGGGTTCAGGGACTTCCTGCTCAAGCCAGAGCTGCTCCGAGCCATCGTGGACTGCGGGTTTGAGCATCCCTCAGAAGGTGAGCCCAGAGACTGGGTCAGCTGGGGGGGGGGGCGGGACTAGTGCTCCCCTTATAACACTAGTCGGGAGCCATGATCCTTTAGACATCTGTGCTTTTAGTGTTGAGAGTGTTACTGTAATGGCGTCGTGGGTTAAACAGGAGCCAGGACAATACCACCTTGTAAGATTCCATGGTGTAAAAGTAACACACTGTAATCCTGTGTATCGATGAATCGTAATTCTTGTTTATGTAATGGAGGTTTAATTAATTAAATCTTGATAGAACAGAAGCACAGCTTATTTTAGTTTACCAAGTGGATGTTGAATGAAGAATAAGTTTTATAGTTCATATGGATACTAGCAGTGAGTCTTAATATTTGAGATGTTTTTTTAAATAAAATTACTTGAATACTTCCCTCAAAGGGAGGAGTGTGCTAACCTGGAGAAACTTGGCCTGGTATCTGAGAGGAGGAACTTAAGTGATCAGCCACTGTTGTCACCTCCCTGGTAATTGACAAGGAGGCGGGTGCCCTTCATTACCTAACTCTGCTATTGGCTAAGGGAGTACATGAGTAGGGATGGGGATTTTAAACGTACTCTCTAAAGAAGTGGTTAAACAGAATATGCCAGACCTGTAACCGGTCACGTGACAAATTTCACCAAACACGTTGGATATTATAAAAAGGAAGGGGTTTGGCAATTGCCTCAAATAGTTTTCCTAATTGGTGCGACAGAAAGATTGACAATGGGGCGGGTTTTATTCTCGGTTGATCTGGCGCTACATTGGTGCACTCTGTGTTCATGCTGTAGCGGGCGTGGTATGGTTTTGTCCTCACAGGGGTAAGAAACATTTTTTTTCTGACATTATATCTTTTATATTGAATGTTTAAATTGCATCCCTAAACAAAGGAACAAGGCAAAATTTACTTTGGAATTATTTTGAGGAACCGGACAAGAGAACCATGGTATGTAAATTATGCCAAAGAATTGCCGTACCACAAGAATCCAAGTTGAATGCTTAATCATTTGAAATGAAAACATTCAGAACTACTGTGGATAGTTACTGAATGCAGTAAAAAGCAAACACCCATAATAAACAGAACGCTCTAATGCGACTGTGAATACATATAACACGATTTTAAAAGGACTTTTTTTTTTTAATATTAATTCAGAGAACGGAGAAGTGTTACATGCAGGACAACCGCTATGAGATCGTTGCCTTTTATTAAATGTGCACGGATGAATCTACTGAATAATCAACTAATGTGTGTGGTGTGTGTTTTTTTTTTTTGTTGTGTTTTTTTAAATTAAACTTTGTAGTTAAGTCTTTGCAGTGTTGAAATGTTATTTGCATATTTAGGGGTTCTTGGTTAAATACTAACCAGGGCTGTCGGTATAGATCAGAATGTAATGTAATATAAAGTGTGTGCATATGTAGATATAGTTTAAACGCTGACACCTGCATAGCATTTAAACGTTCATCCAAATGTATTTTAGAAGTTAAACAAGACCACCGTGCACAAGTATTTCATGTTGTAATATCAACATGTTGAATGGTTAATCCTGAAATGCAAGCGTTTTACTGTGCTCAGTGGTTGGCGATGCGTCACCTGTAGGGGGGGGTTGATTAATTTGGGGTGATGAATACTTGTTCTGGTAAAAGCTTGAATATTGGCAAATCAAGATTTACAGGTAAATGTCGACCATTTGCCAAGTAAAGCGGTGAATGTCAGAAATAAACCTACCGCTTTGCTTCTGGAGATTAGCCGTAAATCTCAAGAATAACCAAGTGCCTTTTAAGAACATAAAGTTTACAAATGAGAGGAGGCCATTCAGCCCATCTTGCTCGTTTGGTTGTTAGTAGCTTATTGATCCCAGAATCTCATCAAGCAGCTTCTTGAAGGATCCCAGGGTGTCGGCTTCAACAACAAAACAAATGTATTGATGTTGAAGGTGATGAGACAGACATTTGCGTGAAGGCGAATGTGTCTCATTGCCTTCACACATTTGTGCAGCGGCCATAAATCTTTCCTTTTGACATTTTATTGTTTAACCATTTATATGCAGGAATAAATACATTCTTCGATTTGATCAGTAAATTCCGTTCCCTCTAGGGATTCATTTAGTCAGCCACTGTGGCTAAAGTAACTTAACATTTTTTAGCCACACTGGAAACTTAAACTACTTACAATACTGTAAACAAGTTAAATATACTGTTTCACAAGGAAAAGACACGTAGATATTTACAGTGCACAAATATTTAAATTGCCTTTTAACTGATTCCCATTTAGTAAATGCCAAACTTAGTCCCATGTGAAATGTCATTAACAGATTTCCTAAGTTCTGAATAGGTTTGCAGATATTAATGTACTGCATAATCCTTTACATTATTGACTGATACAATTTTCTTTACAGAATGGTATTGTGCCAGTAGACAGTGCTATTAGTATGTTATTAATGCCTCCCTGACCAACCGCAGCTCTAGTTACACCAGATTGTACTAATGTGACTAATATTGTATTACTTGTACTGTAACACTTGAAATGTATTTGCTTACGATTGTAAGTCACCCTGGATAAGGGCGTCTGCTAAGAAATAAAATAATATTTTGATTGTACAGCCACTACTGTATTTAAAATTATATAATATATTAGTGTTCTTTCACCTGGGACTACTGACAGTAATATTGCACCGATTCTGACATTAAAACTCAATATCATAGTGAGATGAATCCTTTTTAAAATGTGTTTATTCTTATTAAATTGTTCGTCCTTTTGAATCGACTGTTAATGTTTCCAAAATATATTCATGGCTTGAATTTCAGCGTGGGATTGCGGGAATCAAGCATTTTCCAAGTTGCTCCTGCATATCTGCAACTTTCAGTGCGGGAAAATCCCGCAGAGATATTTTAAGACACCAAGCTACTGTATTTTTCACCAAATTTAGAATGCCTGAAATGCTACAACAATCTATAAGGCAGTGGTGTCAGTGATGAAAGCACTATGAGCCGCATTCTGAGTAGTTCTGGTTTAAAATAAATACATAAAAGTAGTGATGGATATTAAGCACCGCAGGTATTCTCTCGTACGTAATTCTCGGCTGCTATTTTTAGCATTATAGAAACTCAGTACACTGCAGTAAGTAAACAGTTTTGGGGAAAAGCGATAGTCTATATAGGTGTTTTGCGAGTGGTCACTTTCGCTTGCTCATAACTCGGCCCCATTCATTTTGGGGCGCCAGCACACCAAAGGTTACGCACATCTTAGTCAGGCACTGTAAAAACCACCTCATGCTCGTTTACTAGTATAGACTCTACTTTCCAAAGACGTATTCAGTGTGTGTATGCGGTACTCCTAGCCGGAACTACGATCGCCTGAAGTTAAGCCTCTCATCATATAACAGAGTTCACAGCTTAGTTTTGTTTTGAGTATTGCTTTGTCATTTGTAGTAGCTAGACTGAAAGGGGTGGTATCGTTTTGAAAGCTCAGCCCCCCCCCCCCCCCCCCCCCCCCCCCAAATGTTCAATGTGCTGGCAGTCTCGCACAAGTAAGCCTGAGCCGCAAGGGCCGCTTGTGGAGAGCGGCTAGCGGGAACGTAGGTAAATCATGAGATTGTGAAAGGCAATGTTCCTTAGTTCCGGGCACTTGCCACCTTACTTGGGCAATGTTGACAGTTACTGTTAATGTAAGATTTACCAGACTTGAACTTTTTACCATGACATACGCTCATAACTCAATTTGTCAGTCTGTCATTTTAATGGTCGTTTGATCTTCTTGCACTTCATACGAGTAGCTCCTCGGGACTGTCTCGTACAGTGATTATATATATATATATATATATATATATATAATATATATATATATATATATACACAGTATCGCCACCTACAGATCGTAATGGGTATTGTCACACACTGCTCACAAGGTCCTGTCTGGATCCAGGGAGGATGGCCAAGGGAACAAAACTGTTTATTTTTATATTTTGAATTATTTTAAAGAAATACTTGATTTCCGGGATGCCAATGTGTTCCATATTGCATTTCAGAAATCCCAAATGACTAAAAGAAACCTAGTACCCCATCAAACGGCCATTTAGATATATTGCAGTAATTAACTAGTGACGGAGGGCTCAAGATCTTTGTTTAAAAAAAAAAAAAAAAAAATCGGCAGTGTGTTAAAGTTGAAACATGTTTTAATCACGGAAACTGACGCACCCCAATTCTGAATGTTTGTGAATCCTGCCATGATGTCTCTCTCTCTCTCTCTCTCTCTCTCAGTTCAGCACGAGTGTATCCCGCAGGCCATCCTGGGCATGGATATCCTGTGCCAGGCCAAGTCTGGAATGGGAAAGACAGCCGTATTCGTTCTGGCCACACTGCAGCAGATCGAGCCAGTCGACGGTCAGGTCAGTGCAACACCCATACAGCAGTTTAACACCTGTATCAAAAGGGAATAAAACTTGACAGAAATCTGCAGGTACAGTTGAGTCCACCTTGCATCCTGACGTGGTTCTCCCCAGTGTAACTTTGCTGTACGCATTGCATAAGGTGTGTTAAATCCTGACTAAACCCCTGTATTGATATGAGGATCAGCAGGGGTGGAAATCAGACTCCCATTGCATGGCACTTTGATCCATTCCTGGTTTTAATCAAGACACCTGAGCTTGTTACATGTACATTGTGGCTAATCAAGCTTGTAGTGAAACCTGGAATGGGTGAAACTGCTGTGTAATTGGAGTCTTATTGCCATCCATCTGGTCAGTGACTCAAACTTGTGCTATTCTATTAATAGCTGGGGTATTTTAAAAACTGCAACCTGGCCTTTCTGTACTTCCAGAGGAAGGGCATGTCCCTGGCGCACACTGACCCCAGTCTCTTCCCTCAATCCCAGGTGTCCGTGCTGGTGATGTGCCACACCCGTGAGCTGGCGTTTCAGATCAGCAAGGAGTACGAGCGTTTCTCCAAGTACATGCCGACGGTGAAGGCTGCCGTGTTCTTCGGGGGACTCTCCATCAAGAAGGATGAGGATGTGCTCAAGAAGAACTGCCCCCACATTGTGGTGGGGACCCCCGGCAGGATCCTGGCCCTCATCCGCAACAAGAGCCTCATCCTCAAGAACGTCAAGCACTTCATTCTGGATGAGTGCGACAAGATGCTGGAGCAGCTCGGTAAGGACTGGATGCAGCGATCACTCGCTTAATTTGCTTTCATTTTGCAGCCCTGTTAAAGTTTTTCATGGATGGGTTTAATCTCCCCAGTGCCAGATTTGGATATAATATTGCTAGCATCTGTTCAGTTATAATTTGAAGTCTACTCTCCTACATAACTATCAAATCAGGGGGTGTCCCACTGCAGTCCTTGAGTACCATTCCACGGGTTCCACAAGCAAGTGCCACTTGGCTAAAGTGATGACTAACGGGATGCCTCTTTCTCCTCCCCCCCCCCCCCCCCCCCCCCCCTTCTCTGTTCAGACATGCGCAGAGACGTTCAGGATATCTTCAGACTGACTCCTCATGAGAAGCAGTGCATGATGTTCAGTGCCACCCTCAGCAAAGAGATCCGGCCAGTCTGCCGCAAGTTCATGCAGGATGTAAGTAAAGCAGCTCTGTTCTCCAGCGGGACTGCACGCACACACTGGCTGCTGCCTTTATCAGTGCAGTGGCGCCCAGGTGTGTGTCTACATGAATTGAAGCCGGTTTTGCATTGTAGTGTGAGAAGGACGGCAACAATGTAATCGACCACAAACCCCTGGAAGCCCAGAGCTGTTAACAGCAGCAGAATACAGTAACCCCAGTTTCTTGCAACAGGAGTGATTGGTGACCAAATGTGTACTGTTGAGAAATTCTTAATGACGTTGCTTTCAAGAAGTGTAGAATAAGAACTGAAAAACCAAACTAATGAATTCGGGCTTGTGTGTTGCGCACATGCTCTTAAAATGCCTGAAGACTTTTTAAATAAAGAGAAATTATAATGAAGAGCTGAAACTCGGCAAAGGTCAAGAATTAAAAATAAAAAATCATAAGTGAAAAGATTACCATGCCAAGCTGATGTTTTCTTTATGTACTCCAATAAACGGTCTGTCTCTGCACCAGTCAATTGTTGGGTATCTAAATAGCGTTTTTAATCAACAGTAAGCTTCTATTATCTCCATCTCTTGCATCTTTAGCAGCCACATCTATCCTGGGTGTAATGGGCTTGGGTATTGTTTGATAATTAATTTCACAGCAGCATTCCTTGTTTAGGAAATTAGCATAATTACTTTTTACTTTAAGCAGTTGAATATGGGAGCAACTCCTTTGCTCCTAAAGTGGCACCCAACAAATGGATTGGGTGACCAATTTCTTTGGCTGAAGTCATTGGATCCTTGGCCAGAAAGTTTGTCTGGAGGCCTGAACTAGCAAATAAGATGCATACCAGACTTAACCCTTTGCGGTCCATTTATTAATCGCGCGTCAGGCACGCCAGGAATAATTAATTTTCACACGCGCAGTTAATTTTATACGCGCTGTTTAAAAGTATTTTTCACAGTCAAACGGGTTTAAATGGCCCTGCATATCAACAAAGCACACACTAGGCATCTCCAGCCCCTCCCCAGCCTTTTGTTTGCTATAGCGTTCAGCTGTGTAAGAAATAAATAATAATAATAATAATAGTCGTACATACCGATCGATCATCTCCAGATCACTCGTTTTATCACCAAACTCCTCAATAATGCGATCAAAGTCATTATTTTATTACTATAACATCTGAAAAAAGCTCTGCAAATGTCCATGATAGTCTCAGTGCGCTGACGCACTTAGCCAGCTTGTTTATTATGGACGCCCATTATCTGATACCTGATACCATGTATGACTATTCATGAAATACGCCTTTTTTTTTTTTTTTTTTTTCCGGACTTGTCTCGGCTCCTGTCGCTACCACTCGGCAATTGAATGGTTTTCTCGGCTTTTTCCGGAGAAAAAACGACTAAACACCCGTTTATTGCGTTGCTATAATGATGTCGGACCCAGTCCGACAAAGGACCTGTGAGGAATAATTGCAATGTCGGACCCAGTCCGACAATGGACCGCAAAGGGTTAAATGATTTATTACAATTTTAAAATCCAACTCTAGTTTTTACAAAAAAGGCAATTTGTCTCTGTCCACTGTTTTTTCTTAAGTTCTGGATGACCAGCACCATCATTTTAAATTTAGTAAGTAGAAATATTGTGATTGACCAGGATAAACTGGACTTTGCAAGGCTAGCTATCATTGGCCTCTGACTGTGTAGAGCATTGCTGTACCAGGGATAGCAAAACGACTTGCGTTGCTTAGTGATTTGCTCCATGCCTGGTTTTACGCACCTGAGCTTGTTACAGATACGCTGTGGCTAATCAATTTCTTAGTAGAACCTGGAGTGGGTAACACTGCTCTGCAGTAGGAGTCTGTCCAGACCCATGACTCTGCCCCCTCTCTCCACAGCCCATGGAGGTGTTTGTGGATGATGAGACAAAGCTGACACTGCACGGCCTCCAGCAGTACTACTGCAAACTCAAGGACAGCGAGAAGAACCGCAAGCTCTTCGACCTGCTCGATGTGCTGGAGTTCAACCAGGTGAGGGCGCCATTCTCTCAGATCAGTCCTCCAAGGGCTCTACCTGTGCTTGAGATTATCCTTATTACGACATGTGGGTGCTGCAAAAGTGTATTTGTATTTCAGAGGCTGGCTTGTGATGTCGCAATGACAGCTTTGCCAAGCTTTGAGTTCAGGTATTCACCAGAGCAATGTTTTAAACAAATGACTCCAATAAGTAAATGGTTCATTCCATGCGGGATAAACGGAGGACGCAATGGCTGTCCATTACGCTCTGTCTCTGATCTAACCCGCTCTCTGCTCCGCTCTCAGGTTGTGATCTTTGTGAAGTCTGTGCAGCGCTGTGTTGCTCTCTCACAGCTCCTGGTGGAGCAGAACTTCCCTGCCATCGCGATCCACAGAGGCATGGCTCAGGAGGAACGGTAAGTCTGGAGATTTTAGAAAGGGCTAAGACGATGTGTGGCCTGTGAAGGCTTCCCTCTTCTGCTTTCAACTGGAGCGGACCTCCATTAATAGAATTTAATTCAGCTCAAAACACTGTTAATGATAGTAGACTGTAAGAGGCCTTCTTGCCATGAAGGTTTGGGAACGAGAAGAGGCTGTTTGGCACATCAAGCCTCCTAGCTTCTGTAATTAACCCTTTCCAGGCTGGGCTTAGACTGCTGTGCTGGAATTCTGAACCGGGTTTTGTTTTCTCTTGAATTTGTAAAGAGAATGCACGTGCTTGTTTTGAGTCCTAAGCCATTTGTTTTTTATCTAACTTTTTATAGAACTTTAATATTTTCAAACTGTTTACAGAATTCAGAACATGGTATTGTAAAGAATTGGCAGAAACAAGTTAAACATTTCTTAAATTTTCCAAGACAATGTATCCCTCTACTATCCAATTTCAGAGTTTCAGGTCCCAGAACATCGTGCTCCAGATAAAAGAATGTCTCCATAGGAGATCAGAACAGAAAAGACCAGCAGTAGTAATCTGTCTCCACAGGAAGCTTACTTAAAAAAAAAAAAAAAAAAAAAAAAAAAAAAAATTCAGAACCTGCTGGAATATAAGGCGCAGAAATTACAAAGCAAAACTACAAACACATTTCAGTAATTATATGTATTCACTTCACCATGAAGTATACCTATGACTTTGAATAACTATTGATCTCTGTCAACCAGAATGTAGTGCCCCCATGGGGTTCGTGGTAATGCAAGTCCAGATTGAGGAAATAAAGTTATCCAATAAGACCATAAACAGGATGAATTTTGACATCAAGTCAAATAAATAAATTGGTAAATGCATGAAATAGTAAATATATACAAAATTGTTAATAAAACAAGTAGTTAAACGGTAAAAAAAGGCTTTCAACAAACTAATACATCAGTAAATTAAACCACTGTTGGGCCACATTTTAGTTCTTTTCTGTTGTGTGCCACCCTCAGCAAAGAGGCAGAGTGGAATGTTCTCACAAGGTGTGCAGGGCAAGCTGTCCGCCTCCACAGATGTGCTGAGGCACTTGTCCTGTCTCAAGCATGGTATTGGAGAAGTAGCCCATGGTGAAGCCACATTCGTGACTGAAAGTATAGCACAATAAATGCATGGGAGAAGGATGAACTGCAAAATGACTGTGAATTTATCAACTGTTATAAGGGTAGTGTTTACTTGTAAAACAAAACGGTAACCATGAAAGTAAGTCTACTGTGCATACAGTGTAACTAGTAATAAACAGCAACCTTGTACCTAAAGTCAGTTGTACAAGATTTAAAACAAAAAATCAGGTAAATATATACCTTTTCAGATTGTATTTATTTGTAATATATAAACCTGTGTAGAAATGACTGACTTGTTAAAACGTTGCTCTTATAAATTCAATTATTAAAGTGATCAATCTAACAGGTAATTTATATATAAACACAGTAAATAAACAACGTGCACGGAAACCGGCAAACATAATAATGCCTCCTAAATATGTTGCTGCTGTAGTAAGGGATATGTGAGCAAGCAAGAAAGTAAATCGATACAAATCCTGAATCTTGCCTTCAGTGTCGACTGTGAAAATGGGGTCCGTTATCTAAATGCTTTGATCCCCCACTGGAGTAATCGCAATCACTCCCGTTCTCCAAAACTAACAGATTCCAGCCTGCGCATCTACCCTCTTGATCGCTTGCCTAATCCCATTTTAATAACTTTTTGCAAAATTTAGGGTTAATGCAAGTTGCATTTTGGAATAGATATATAATACTTGCACAGTAGGACAATAGCATAGTATGAACTTTGGCAGGCTTGTTTTGGTCCTTTGACTAAAATAGTTAACAAAAAGTCTTTGCATGAATCCTGAATTGCCAAGCTATACGCAAGAACAAAACAAGCACTTTATTTAATGTTTGGTTCCCTCTTCCTTTAAGCAAGTTGAAGCTTCCTACGAGCCTCTCTAACCGCGACTCCTCCCTCCCCAGGCTGTCTCGGTATCAGCAGTTTAAAGATTTCCAGAGGCGCATCCTGGTGGCCACCAATCTATTTGGGCGTGGTATGGACATCGAGAGAGTGAACATCGTCTTCAACTACGACATGCCTGAGGACTCGGACACGTACCTGCACAGGGTGAGCCTCGCACCATGCACTGTCCAGCATGGCTTACTTGCAAACTCGTTTCCAACAAAGCTACTTGTTTGATGGTAAATGCAACAATCAGAATTAAGTTAACTATAAAATAAATGTAAATTTAGTGCGTTGGACTAAGGTTAAACTAAAACTAAGTCAAGTAGACATTTCAGCCAGTGCCTTAAGTACACTGATGAAGCAGTAGCCAAAACAGTAGTTTACTTGGCCTGTTTTAATCTTGGTTTGGTCCTTAATCTGTTAACTAGATAAATGGTGTTTGAATTCTAGAAAAAATGCTCCAGGTAACAATTTGTCATATTTTTTATTTTATTTTTTTGTAGGTTGCCCGAGCGGGTCGGTTCGGCACAAAGGGTCTGGCTGTAACGTTTGTGTCGGACGAGACTGACGCTAAAATCCTGAACGATGTGCAGGACCGCTTCGAGGTGAACGTGGCTGAGCTGCCTGAGGAAATAGACATCTCCACCTACAGTAAGTGCGATAGACGGCTCCATCTACACAGAGTGCAAGTCTTCATGTCCACGGTGAAGGCATTTTGTGCGGTCCTTCCTCAACCAGTCGGGGTGTATTATCTAGGTCCTCGTTCACGTGTGCTATGAATGAGTGGCTTTTTATTTACTATATTCCTGAAGTGTCAGTGTCTCTGTCCCTGTCCCTAGGGTTCTCTGCTTCTGCACACTGATGCACTTTCAGCTGTCGGACCAGTAGCTTGCCCTGAATCCTTACACAACACAGAGGCATGATAGTGTTATCTGTTAAATGTTTTTATTAAACAGTCTTCAGACAGGGTATGAACCCTGCTTGCTGAACTGGGTCTGTGTACTGGGATTAACTGGTGCTCATTTAGCCTGTTCATAACCATCTCTTAGCATCTCATCCAGTATCCTTCTGTTCTGAAGTGCAGTAGATGTGCTGTACCATAACGAACTTGGTTGTAAGATTCAGGAAAACCGTTGTGATTAGACTCTGGACTTATCAACACATTGAACTCCTGACTACTCTTCAATACTGGTCTTGCCTGTTATTGCTGCATCTGGCCACAAGATGGTGCAGTAGACTATGTTGAAAACCATTCCGTATTCCAAGATCACCAGGCTTAATCTAAAAAAGTGATTTGGATTTTGCATGCAAGCCATTGCAGAACATCCATTGCTAATTTGTATGTTTTTGTCTTTTTGCAGTTGAACAGAGTCGATGAGCTACCTCTCTCCCCTGCCTCTTCCTGTCGTAGAGAAAGCTGTTGATGCTGTTTTTAAAGAGAATTTTTAATTATGATCCTCTGTCTGGATACGCTAGTTTGTATTTTTTTTTTTTTAAATGTGCTCATTTTGTGAATGGAAAAATAAAAAATTTTTACTACGCAAGTGTCCTGTTACTTTCATTTTATGAAACAAATAAGTTTTTAGTCAAGTTATGAAGCCACTCAAAATCAAAACACCAGAACATTGCAGCAAGTGTGCAATTCTGACATGTATAACGACATTAACTATAATGTTTTAAAACATGACTTTTGTAATTGGTATGTACAGTTGACCCTAACTCTTGTGGTGTAAGTATTGTGGACAAGAGGACTCCTTTCTTAAGGCCTTTCTACACCAGACGCGACGCAAGAATCAATCAAACCTATGCTTTTCAATAGCACCCTTCACACCAAAGAGACACGACAAGAGACGTCGCCGCGACACAAATTCCAACGTGAGCAATTGGATTGGGTTGGATAGAAACTGGTCCTATTTTTGCGAATTTCTCTCGCAACAATTGCACAACTGAGCAGAGAACAGCTTCATGTCATGTGGTTCAAGCCCTGTTTCACTTTGGGACGGGTGCCAACCCCTTGTGTGTGTTTTATTATTTATGTAGGTATTCATTTATTATATTTTGTGTATGTGCAGACGGAAGAAAGCCGTCCGACACGATTATTTAAGATGACGGCGCAAAGCCTTGTTTTGTTTATTTAAAAACCTTGTGCAGAAGGTGACCATCTCCCGAATTAATTCATGGATTAATTGTTAAATCGGGAGATGGCCACCTGTATAAAAACCTGCAGCTTTCTGCGCTCTAGGAGAGTGTCGGAGGCAAGACGCGAGTCTAAATTAATAGAGAAACAATTGCTATATCTAAAATACACTTGTTTAGAATTGTTAGTGTTTGTTTTACTTTGGCCAGTGTCCTTTGCTTTGCTTTGTTTAAACTGTTTATTTTGTTAATTATTAAATAAGAGCACAGCAGTGCAGTTTTGCCCGTACAACCATTATGGTTTCATTTCCTGGTCTGACGGCACCACCCACACGCACCACAAATTTCCAGCTGTCGTGTCTATGATCGCTTCTGGTGTGCACAGTGATCTCGCAGCGAATTTGTCGTGTCGCTCCAGTAAAAGTTGTGTTGCGTCTGGTGTGTGAAGGCCTTTAATGCAGATATTTAATACAAATTCAGAAGTACAGCTGTGCCTTGTAATACGGGGTCAACTGTACACTCTGCTTGTATTGAGTGGTTTAATGTGTGCAGTCTAAATGAGCATCGGCCATACTGCCACAGCACAGTCCTGTAGAAGTCTACTCGGAGACACTGCCACAGTCCTGTAGAAGTATACTCGGAGACACTGCCACAGTCCTGTAGAAGTCTACTCGGAGACACTGCCACAGTCCTGTAGAAGTCTACTCAGTGAGACACTGCCACAGTCCTGTAGAAGTCTACTCGGAAACACTGCCACAGTCCTGTAGAAGTCTACTCGGAAACACTGCCACAGTCCTGTAGAAGTCTACTCGGTGTGACACTGCTACAGTCCTGTAGAAGTCTACTCGGAGACACTGCCACAGTCCTGTAGAAGTCTACTCGGTGTGACACTGCCACAGTCCTGTAGAAGTCTACTCAGTGAGACACTGCCACAGTCCTGTAGAAGTCTACTCAGTGAGACACTGCCACAGTCCTGTAGAAGTCTACTCGGAAACACTGCCACAGTCCTGTAGAAGTCTACTCGGTGTGACACTGCTACAGTCCTGTAGAAGTCTACTCGGAGACACTGCCACAGTCCTGTAGAAGTCTACTCGGTGTGACACTGCCACAGTCCTGTAGAAGTCTACTCGGAGAGACACTGCCACAGTCCTGTAGAAGTCTACTCTGCGACACTGCCACAGTCCTGTAGAAGTCTACTCGGAGACACTGCCACAGTCCTGTAGAAGTCTACTCAGTGAGACACTGCCACAGTCATGTAGAAGTCTACTCGGAGACACTGCCACAGTCCTGTAGAAGTCTACTCTGAGACACTGCCACATTCCTGTAGAAGTCTACTCGGAGACACTGCCACAGTCCTGTAGAAGTCTACTCTGAGACACTGCCACAGTCCTGTAGAAGTCTACTCGGAGACACTGCCACAGTCCTGTAGAAGTCTACTCGGTGTGACACTGCCACAGTCCTGTAGAAGTCTACTCTGAGACACTGCCACAGTCCTGTAGAAGTCTACTCGGAGAGACACTGCCACAGTCCTGTAGAAGTCTACTCGGAGACACTGCCACAGTCCTGTAGAAGTCTACTCGGTGTGACACTGCCACAGTCCTGTAGAAGTCTACTCGGTGTGACACTGCCACAGTCCTGTAGAAGTCTACTCGGTGTGACACTGCCACAGTCCTGTAGAAGTCTACTCGGAGACACTGCCACAGTCCTGTAGAAGTCTCCTCAGTGAGGCATTGGCTCAGTCTTGTACAAGTCTCTTTTTTTGTACAAGCTCACCCTCTCCACGTCTTGTTTTTTCCTCCAGTTCTCCCTGCACCAGTAGGGGGTCCCCCTGCAGTTAAACGTGCGGTAGACTCTATTAAAATGATTTGAATTGTTCCCTCAGCTGTTCCCTCATCAGCAGATTTTCCTCCCCCTATAAAAGTCTTCACACATCAAAGCAAGGGGAAGGGTGTGGGTGTGAACTGAAGGAGTCTGACTGCTCTGCTGCTAACAGTCGTTCGGTTTTTAGTTTTTGGAAAACAACATCTTTGCAGTTTCATTTGTGGAAGCTTTTTGTTCTTTCCAGTGCTGTGCGTGGAGTAGAGTTTGCCAAAAAAAAAAAAGAGCAAATGCAAGCCTTCCATGTTGCGGAGGGTTAAGACACATTTTAGTTGTAAATTTTTACATTTGAAAGAGTGCTAACCAAGGCTTTTTAAAAATAAATTCTTACCTCATACAGCTAACCCACACCTCCTTAAAACCCATTTCCATATCTCTTATTAATACTGGCTACATTATCATTTGACCCCATTTCAAGGAGTGCTAACTGGGGCTTCATTTTCAAATCCATACTTATCCTTACTTATTTACATGTGAGCCACATCGCTTTCCTTTTTGAGTTTGGTGTAAGGTCCCTGAGAGTTGTCCCTCGGTATTTCATCGTGAGAAAGGGCCTTGAAGCGATACTGATCCCTCAATCCAGACGAGTCCACTGCTTAACTGTTGTAATGTCTTAATAAAACGCTGTGTGTCTGACACCTTGTTCTACAGCCGGCATGCTTGCTGTGCTCTTCCTCTCTAGCTGCTTTGCCTGCAGACAGTAATCCTAGAAGTCCATGCTAAGAAGTGGACACTGTGACGCTGGCGTATTTGAGTATTTTTTTTGCACTCCTGCAGTTACAGTAGACACTGTGCAATGATAGCTGCCTAGACTGCACTCTGCACACAGGCCGAGCCCTGCTCCCTGTCAGGCTTCCACCAGCCTCATTAAGAGCCCTGCCTGACCCATACAGGATAAGGAAGCTGCAGTGTATAGGCAGGTGCAGACATTGATCAAAATCCATTGATCGCTTATCGATCGCCATAGGCTTTCATTATGCAAGCCTCAATTAAACATTCACTGCTGGATTAATTGACCTGGTGCCCTGTTTATATATTACTAGGACACATTTCCACGTGTATTTGAAGGTATGTAGTGAAGTGTTGCATCTTGTATGCTGGGTATAGAAGAGGGGTCACAATGTTTTCAGTGGCGTTCAAAGGCTTTTTGTGAACTCCCTTTTCTTGCTTTTAAATCAGGGCTTCTCAAACTCGGTCCTGGGTCTAAAAGGGTCTAAGCAAATTATCAGTTCAATTAAGGGTCTTGTTGAATAATTGAGAGTTCGGTTGGAATGAAAACCAGCAGACACAGGGGGTCCCCAGGACTGGGTTTGAGAAACACTTTACTATTTAAAACAGGGCATGCCAATGTATCAGTGATTGTCAAACACTACCTGTCCTCATGCTTGCTGATTGTACCTAGCAGTCACCCGCAGTCATGTTGAGTTGGACACTACAGTATTACTCTTGGGTGTCTCACTGACTACATGTTTCTATAGACTTTAAACCTTCTGTGCGTTCTACTCTTATTAGACACCAGGCAGACCTTGTTGGCAGTCCTGTTTCTTTACATTCCCTGATATTTAGTTTACGGTTTCTATAAGGTTGTGTGGGCCTGGTGTGCTAATGTGCTACATTAGACTGTGTGTGTGGAAGCCCACGTGGTACTGCAGGGATGAAAATAAAGACTCCTATAGCAGTTTTAGCCATTCCAGGTTTTACTATGAGCTTGACTAGCTACAGTGTAGAGGTAACAAGCTCAGGGGTGTCTTATTAAACTCCTAGTAAAACCAGGGATGGAGTCATAATTCCATCCCTGTATTTCAGGGCAGTATGGTAGCATAAATAGTATAGGACTCGCCAACATACTCTTAACAAGTCTAACTTTGGAACTGAAACAGATCCAGAAAAAGAAGGGAAAAAAAGCACATTATCTATAAAATAAATTTATTATTCAATAATTAAAAAAACAACAACAATAATAATAATTAAAATAAACAACAATAGACATTCAATATATAATAAACAAAACAAAATCCACTATATTATTAATATTAATATTATTAATATTTATCTCCAAAATAAAACAGATGCTACATTTTCGATAAATACAAAATACACAGAGATGTACACGTAGTGTAATTATGCAGCCGTGGGGTTGAGAATGAACGTTTGCATGAAATAGAATCCATGATGTACAAAGGCCTGATCTAGCCACATCTAAAGGGCTTTCCCCCTACTGGCTGTATGAATAGAGAGAGGGACCCAGACAATGGCAGTGTATGTACACTGTGCAATCTAAAACAACGCTTCTGCTTTCAACAGCCCCAAACCCCTGTGAGCTCCACCAGTGCACCATGTTCCTGTGCTCTTCCACTTCAGGAGCTTTTAAAAGTGACTTTAGGGCTTAAACAATAATATCTCTCTCTCTCTCTCTATATATATATGTGTGTGTGTGTGTTATTCAGATGCTACTCCTATGCAATTCTATGAATCTCTATGAAATTCCTGGAATTTGCAGCTGTTATTTTAAAGCATTACCAAAATAATGAAAAGCTTGCTGTCGTATACAAAGCTTTTTAGTATATATTTTTTAAATAAATGTTTCATAAAAATGTTAAAGCACAGCACTGTTCTGTACAAACGCATACCATTGAATGACATTTCCAATATAAAATGTAAAATGTCATAAAACTCCAGTACACAGTAATGTACACACAATACATTCTATTTCAAGTATACTAGTGTCATATACTCGTTACAGTCTCAGTCCCATTTTTGTTTTTTAAATAGAAAGGCTAGTTTAGTAGCACAGGGCAGAATTCACTGTACAGGGAACAAAACAAAAGTAAAATAAAAACACGACTAAACAAGCCGAAGTGCTTGACAGCCGAAACGAACATCTCCCCACGGCGCAGTCTGATATACTGAACAAACATACATACATACAAAGAACAACAATATAACATGAATTCAATATGAACATGTGTTACAAATGGTTGTATAAGAAACAGCTTCCAAAAAAGAAGCTAATTTTTCATAGTTCCAAAACAACAGCGTTTTGAAGCTTTTTTGTGCAAAATCTAGTATCTAAATCTAAAGAAAAAACAGAGATATGCAGAAAAAATAGTTACTGTGGCTACTGCTGCTTCCCCTTCAGAGTGTACCGTTTACCATGGATTCTAACAGGGCCTCTGCTGTTCTATTGCAGCGTGTAAAACAGTTTGGGAGAGAATTTGGGGAGAGCGCATCTCTAAAGCATTTACAAGAACTTTGTAACGATGGCTACGTTATTGTAATTAGCTGCCATTTTGGCCTGAACCAGGGCTTATTGCTCTGTTGTCTGCGTGGCTCTCGGCTCTCCCTCTAGCGTTCCCAGCACTTGTTTCAGAGTATGAAGCAGGGGGTTACAACAGGTGTTGATACAAGTTACTAGAGGTCAACTTGAGACCACGTTCTCACGCTCCATTCCATTGCCTTCCAGAAGGACGGATCCATTTTATTCCTTAAAGGACTTGAGACTCAGTTCTTTTTTTAAACATTTGCTTCCCAGTCTTGGTAGTAGAGGATTGTTGCTTTCAGAGGGGGGATAGGTGGAGTTAGAGATTCAGAAAGCCCTGTGAAGTACAGCATCACCAGAGAACACACCGTACTGTTCATACAAACACAAATCACAGCCACTGAACACGAGAACGGGCCAGAAGCCGCGCGACAGATATTATTAGTCCCAAAGAAGGGGACAGTCGCACATCGACCGCTAACTCCCGTCAGCAGACATCCAGTCTCGCAAAACATTCTGTATCTTCTCAGGAGTGCTCAAAGAGTGCAGGAAAGATACAACACTTTGGCGTACACCTTTTGGTTTCCCCCAATGCCATTTGAACATAGCCTCACACGCACGCACGCACACACACACAGTCCTTCCAGTTTCAGTGCTGTTGGATTTTCTCCCTTCTTCTCCCTCTCTGTGTGATCTGCCCGGATCCCTCTCACTCACTGAACTTGTGCATGTCCCCGTACAGCCTGTAATAGGGCTGGAAACCAGCCTCGTTCAGCTGGCTGCACTCAGAGCTGCACTTGCAGGACTGGATCATCATCACGTTGCGGTCGAAAGCCTCTCCGTCCTCACAGATGAAGCGCGCGCTCACCGTGCGGGTCCTCTGAGGTGCGCAGCAGCGGCCATCCACACAGGTGCCGCAGTAGTTGGGCTGGAAGCGGCGCGTGCTTTTGCACCCTGCGTAGGACAGGTGCAGCGGCTCCTTGGCTTTACGGGTGCGAGTGCACTTCTTCCCTTTCTGCAGAGAGAGAGAGAGAGAGAGGGGGGTGCAGGGTTAGTTCAGCAATGCTGTTAACTAGTCTACTTTGAACATTCAAAGTCTCTGTTCGTAGTTGTTTGTGTAACTGAAATTATAAAATTACTGAATCAAAAATATGCAAAGGAATACTACTATTACTAATAATAATAATAATAGGAAACCAATGACTAAATGAACATCTGTAAAGCACGTAGGGGGGCTTCTCTCCTTTCCCTAACAATAGTTTGATGGGGTACCATGTTGAGACATTTTAATACCAGCTAATTAAAGATTAAAACAATATTTGAATATGCGTTTTAATTTAAGAATTTTCAAAACGTTGCCTCCAGCCTTTAATTAACTTCTATTTTTTGAAAGGAGAAAAAAATCACGGGAATGTTACAAAACGAGAAACCCCTTGCAATGCTCAAGAGGACTTGAATGATAGAACTCCGTGGTGCAATTCTAGTTTTGTAAAATTAAGACTGGAGTAAACGCTTTGAAAATGTGACCATTGTTAAAATGTAATGTTTTACAAACAGCTCACAGACAACTAGGGAAGCCCCAGACGAATGCCCTGGAATGCTGTGGCTGTGTTTGATTGTGTCAGGAGGTTTCACCACACAGAGCCTCAGCTCAGCTGCCCACACCAGCCTGCATGTTTTTTGTGTCAGGAGGTTTCACCACATGGAGCCTCAGCTCAGCTGCCCGCACCAGCCTGCATGTTTATTGCTGGAGCATTCCTAAAACCCTGCTTCCTAAATCAGGCCCCTGGGTTGCCAAGCAGGGCCGCAGGAAGCGACTATATTTAAATGGGCTAGATTTACGAGCCTGCCTGTGCATTTTATAGAGGTGCTGTATAAATACATGACATGGGATAGCCTTCGCAGGACAGCGCCGGCCCCTTCTTGGGGTGAAGACGGGAGAGATGGAGTAATTTATTTATACCAGCTTGCCTTTCCAAGTATGCGTTTACGTGGGAAAGAGCTTCCTTATGCACGGTAAATGCTGATAATTTAGGATGCAGCTGCAGTGTAGCACCCGGTGCCAGCCTGCCTTCTCAACAGAAACTGTGGAACATCTCTTGGAGAGAAGCACGAGACTTGAATTCTGCTGCGTGAAAATTGGCAGACAAGCTGGCTGATACTTCAACCAGTAAGGAAAGCAGAACGCTCCACTTGCTGTTTCAAACAATTCAGCTCACACCTGCAGATGTGAATAGGAACGACTGCATTTACTGTAGTTTAGCCTGGTTTGTCATGTATTTAAACATCATTTACCATACCACTCTGGGTTTCACTATGCTTACTTATGTTTTAACATGCTTTTTAAGACTTTGCTATGCTGTTACTGTGCTAAACTTTTATAAAGGCGCTATATAAGTGAATGGTTGCAGCTAAAACAGTCTGATGTCTGATTCGTACCTTGAGTTTGGCGATGTGGCTCTGGTAGCAGGGCCGCACGTTGCACAGGCGTGTCTCCTTCATCAGCTTGCACTGGCCGTTATCGTTGGTGATGCGGGTGGACACGCCCATCCCACAGGTCCTGGAGCACTGGGACCAGTCCGTGGTCTGGAGGACGCACTTCTTCTGCAGGGAGCGACCTTCGAACAGAGGCCTCCAGGCTGGACACAGGCAGTGAGAGTTTAATAGGAGACACGGCAACAAGCACTGCAAATATCAGCACAGCCCTTTTCCACAAAGAGAAACGGCGGCCCCTTCACTCCAGCATATTAATCTGGGGCAATACTGTTTGAAATATATTTGTGGCAATGCATGTTCACATTCAAATTAACTAGAAAAGAAAAGATTAACATTGAGAAGGACTTCTAGTAAAAACATTTGTCATTTTATGATGTTTCTTTACGATTCCTAGTAAAGACTCCCTGTCTTTGAATTGTGTTACATAATAAATAAAGCTGCTCTTACCGGCCAGGTGTTTGTACCCGCGCTGCTTGCCGAAGTCGTAGAGTTCGTTGTTATAGGCGTTGCTAGGACCCTTGTTGCCGTGGTGCCTCTTGACCTCCTTGTCGCACACGAACGTCTCGCAGCACTGTCCCGGGACCTTGACGAGGCGCGGGTTGGGGCAGGATGCAGAGGTCAGGGGCAGCTCGCTGGGGCACAGAGGCACGCAGCCCACCGCCCCGTCGATGCAGGTGCACTGGTGCTTGCAGTTGGGCTGGAAGTTCTCCCCGTTCTGGAAGATCCTGCCGTTGTACTCGCAGGTGCGGCCCTCCAGCTTGGCTGTCGATAAACAGAAAGAAATTGTGAGATTCTGTCAACTTCTTTAATAAGCGTGAACAACAAAGCAAAAAAAAAAAAAAACATAAAGCAAATCTGTAAGTGTGAAACACTCACTGGCGCTGAGTGTATACGTTCAGTGAGAAACATTGACAGGAAGTCTTCAATTGACCCATAGGTAAGCAAGAGCACCAGCGGATTGTGCATGGCTGGTAGTGTCTGTACGCATGCTGGCTGCACACACCTAGAACATGCATGTATGTTTGTAACATGCTTGTGCTCGGATATGCTGTGCTCACTAAACTGCCTGTGTGTTGATAATTTACACCTGGTTTTCTGAGGCAGACTAATGAAAATTCCAGCTTGCTGCTTTCTGCACCACACACACAGACACACACACACACACACACACACACAGGCCCCCCGTCTCAACTCTCCGACCTTCACATTCCTCAGGGCTGACTTCATTTTCTCCCTAGTCTGTCTGCTGCTGGTGCCCGCAGCCAGCATGGTGCATGCTGGGATATTGGCAGACCCAAGCAGGAGCCGCACCAGCACAGTAGCGAGATCTCTAACCCCCACAAGTGTCCCCTGAAGCACCTCAACAAAAAATAATAATAATAGAGGAAACAGCAGGAAAGCTGTATTTGAATCTGCTACTGTGCTGGAAAGATTCTCCAACTCCCCAAAGACCTGGGAGCTGAGCTATTGTGGCTGTCTGGAAAAAGAACACCCAGTCAGCCAGCAGTGTGTTACTAACTCAAGGGGCTGAGATCCGAGCTGCAGGTCACATTGACTGCACTCCCTGCTCTCCTGCATGTGCAGTCACATGGATTCTGCATTGGGTTCCTTGGGTCGTGTGGAAAAGCACTTTACTCTATGTGCATGTAGTCCATTGGGAATCAAAAAGCTTTGCTGCAGGACAGTGGCCTAAATCAACTTGTTATTGATGTGAGAATACAGAGAACGTCAACATCATGCCCTGCCCTGTTTTAATAAAGGAAATGCACGAACCAGACCAACTGTAAAGTGAAGCACATATATGTTCAAAGGCAGGGCATTTGAAGTGTAGATATTTCTGTCGTAGATATTGTGCAGCTGATTATTTCAATAGACTGATTTCTACAGTGAGCAGCTTCTCTGACCAGCTAAACTAGACTAAAGTTCACAGGACAGACCCCTCTCCCCCCCTCTCCCCTTTCAAAACACCCCCACCTCCCCCTCTCTGTCTCCGAGCTGCCAGTTAGCAGTGGATGATCGTGAGCCTGCAGGCTATTCAGTCAAAGCTCGTGCACGCTCTCCAATACATTACTCAAGTCACCAAGGGGCCAACTCCCACTGCATTCTACCATACAACTGCAAATGGCAATATATATATATGTCTGAAAATACAAGACGTTTACAATGTACTGCCAACACGGCCCGACTGTAAATTAAGGTCAAACATTGAAGCAGCGCTGTGTATACAAAAAATTACAATATCGAGGAAAGCCACAAGGGGGTGCTGTGGTTCCCCTTACACAAAAAAACCAAACCCTGTAAAGAAAGCTGTGTTGTATTTCAGATTGTGTTATACAACCCAGAGAGCGAGGGGATTGCCACTGCAGTTTTATTAAGAGCTGCTGACACTCTGGCGAGTGCTTTATGAAAGGAGGGGTTCTACATTTAGAGCATGGCACTTCTCACTTGTTTACAATGTCATTCTAGCTAGCTAGCTATCTGGCAGATAGAATTCACATTATACAAAAATACACTCCCCTTTATATAGTTCAGATAAATAGCCCATCTCTTCCTATATAAAGCCATTGAAACCAGACCCCTTTAGACTGCATGCACGCACACACATGCACATAGTTATACAGTGTACAGAATAAAATAAACTGTTCCATAGTTAACTAATACGCAGTACAGGTCACCTGTGTAGCCCTGTGAACTAAGACAACCAGAAAACAAGCTTGCAATCCTTATAATGCAGGTTAGCTCTCACAGCGTCTTGCCATGAAGACTGTGACAGATGCAGGTTAGCTCTCACAGCGTCTTGCCATGAAGACTGTGACAGATGCAGGTTAGTTCTCACAGCGTCTTGCCATGAAGACTGTGACAGATGCAGGTTAGCTCTCACAGCGCCTTGCCATGAAGACTGTGACAGATGCAGGTTAGCTCTCACAGAGCCTTGCCATGAAGACTGTGACAGAGGCAGGTTAGCTCTCACAGAGCCTTGCCATGAAGACTGTGACAGAGGCAGGTTAGCTCTCACAGAGCCTTGCCATGAAGACTGTGACAGATGCAGGTTAGCTCTCACAGCGCCTTGCCATGAAGACTGTGACAGATGCAGGTTAGCTCTCACAGAGCCTTGCCATGAAGACTGTGACAGAGGCAGGTTAGCTCTCACAGCGCCTTGCCATGAAGACTGTGACAGATGCAGGTTAGCTCTCACAGAGCCTTGCCATGAAGACTGTGACAGAGGCAGGTTAGCTCTCACAGAGCCTTGCCATGAAGACTGTGACAGAGGCAGGTTAGCTCTCACAGAGCCTTGCCATGAAGACTGTGACAGATGCAGGTTAGCTCTCACAGCGCCTTGCCATGAAGACTGTGACAGATGCAGGTTAGCTCTCACAGCGCCTTGCCATGAAGACTGTGACAGATGCAGGTTAGCTCTCACAGCGTCTTGCCATGAAGACTGTGACAGATGCAGGTTAGTTCTCACAGCGTCTTGCCATGAAGACTGTGACAGAGGCAGGTTAGCTCTCACAGAGCCTTGCCATGAAGACTGTGACAGAGGCAGGTTAGCTCTCACAGAGCCTTGCCATGAAGACTGACAGCAGAATGTTTGTGTACAGCACGTGCATGTTACATAGTACAGTTACATCAGAGTTTGTCTTCTAGTACAAACTGAGCTCCATCACACCAGCTTGTTTCTCTGCTGTGTCCCAGGCATACCCCCACTGCGCTGAATGCTGACCATGTTTTGTTCCAATGTTTTCACTTCCTCCTGCAGCTCTGCTTTACCATGACTTCAGCTAACCTCAGTAAACTATTAAGAGTTGAGATCATTGGCTTTAAGTTGAATAATTAATGTATCAAATCCACCTTTTTAAAATATGTTGGGTGACAGTCTTTGGAGGAGGCAGCCCTGCAATCAGCGTGGGTAATGGTAATGGGCGATGGTTTCTTTCTTACCTCGGCAGATGCCCCGGTAGCTCCTCTGATCCGCCCCGAAGTTGCACTCCAGTCCCTTGTGGTGGTCACAGGGCTGGGCCGGACCGCAGTCTTCGTTCAGCTGCCGGGCGCACACTTTGCAGCAGCCGCAGCCGTCCGGCACTGCACTTACCCCCGGGGGACACTGGGGTGGCTCGGCGGGGCAGTTACACTCCGCGGGGCAGTAACTCTGGACCTAACATCGAGGAAAGGATAACGGTAAGGGTTAAACGGTTCTGCTAGTTGAGTGAGTGAATGAATTGCACGGATGTAATGTGAGCAACGTGTTCACTGTTTCCAGCACCAGACTGTAGTCGTGCAAATAATAATGATATAGGTTATCTTACAGTATGAAATGCTTGTATGCATGGATCATGCTGTTTAATGAGTGGAATGTGAATTATTAAGACTTAAACAAATGTGACAGTACAGTAACATGTATTAAAAAATGTTAAATCCTTAAAAAAAAAAAAAAAAAACTTACCAGAGTAATGCTTACAAATGTAAGGAACGCGAGCAAAACAACTTTCTCCATTGTTTTTTAAAAACTTATTTAAAAAATCCGAGATTTAGAACAAGTCCAAAATTCTTTCTCCAAGTTGCGGTTCGCCGAGGTACTTCAAGATCAAGCTGAATACTGACTATATAAATATATGGAGAGCTTATTATTTACTTCTTCTTGTTTCTGATCCGAATTCTATCGCCTTTCTGTTAGACTGTAGTTCAGCACAGCCTCGCAGCACCAATTTATACGCTTCTTGTGCTGCTCAGCGCAGCCCCGCCTACCCCCGGGCTACGAGCCAATCGACAGTGAGGCACCGAGCCAGGACATTCCAAAGGGGTGGAGGGGCTGTGGGAAGGCGGGGCCTGTGAGCTCTTTTCAGAAGTGCGAGGAGCAACGAGCGGGGTTTCGGGGCGTGTCTGGGGATGAATGGAGTCATTCATAAATTTATAGAATTACTACATTCCATTGCGTTCCAACGGCCCGCGTGTTCCTTTTGGATTAATAAGGATTCAATGACCGCAGACACTGCAGACAGCTTCACAATAGTCCCAGCCCCCACCCCAAGATAAATATACTTAACATGCCTCATTAATATGCTCACATTCCAGTAAAAGAGAGACGCTATGGGAGCTCAGCATGTCCTCTCCCTCCCTACAGATAATATTATTATTATGCCAAGGCTGTGCAAATATTTAGCAGGTGATATTCAATATTACAGCAAGCAGACAGAAACGGAAACGGATGGGCTGGATTGCCTTCTACAGCAAGGTGCACATGAAAAGGAATGTGCAGGGGAAATTCGTATGCGTATCTTAGTGGGTTTTAATGTAACTTTCGAATTGCTGCTTTTGTATTATTATGTGTATATTGTTATTTAAATCTGTTATTTAAAGGGTCTGACTGTGGCAGCTGCATGTGTGACACGCTATACAAATGTATTGTGGTTTGTTATTTTTTTCTGCTATGTACTGTATCATTCTTTGCGATACGTTTGTATAAAAAGTGCAACATAAATGCAATAAATAAATAAATAAATGCATTGTGTAACCATTGCAAAATGAGTTTCATCTCGAGTGTCTTGTTTAATTCACATTTAATTGAGTTTAATTTATATTTAATTAAATTCAGATACTCAGCTGTAGGGTTTAAGATTCCAATTACTAAACCGGACAGCTAGCTAGGAGTTTTCTTTGTCTTTTTTTAGCACTTGATTGACAGGTCCGGCTTTTTGATAAATCTAGGGTTGCCAAATTTCCATTTTTTCAAAACCGGACAAAACCAGCAATGCCAGCGAAGAGGGTGGAGGAGGTTGGCGTTTTGGACCGGACATCCGGTTTTAAGGGAATTTGTACCGTGTACGGTCAGAACCACTGACCGGAGAGCAAAAGTCCGGTTCTTGCGAATCTTGCTTAATTACTGTTCATTGCCGTTTGGGTATTTCTAAACTCTTTTTATTATTATTATCGATCTGTTAAGTTTGAGAACTACACTGATCATCACTTGAACATCACTTGGCTCGCATTGCTGGTTTTGTCCGGTTTTGGAAAAATGGAAAGTTGGCAACCCTACTGAGAATGCAAGCTAAGCGATCCGGACAAAACCGGACAAAACCAACAATGCGAGCCAAGTGGTGTTCAAGTGATGACCAGTTGGCAACCCTAGATAAATCGTTGAACAAACAATTGGTTAGTGGCGTCACTTTGCATTCATTCAGTCTATAGTATTACTGCTCTGCCGTGGTTTTGTGACTACAATCGTGGAGAAATTGTATGTGTGGCACAGACAGATGTTGAGATATTATTACTCACCATGCATGAGAAAACGCTGCCCTGTTATATATACAGTACATATGTTATATTGTATTCAACAGGCCTACCATGCCAAATGAATTAAACTTCATTAAAAAAAAAGAGTTATTCCTATGTGTGCAAACACAACATCATGATTTAATTCACGAAGCGGCTGCATGGTGTTATTGTGAGCAATGGGGTTTGCCAAGTGGATTTTAGGCGGGCGCATGTTGTTACCTGAATTCATCTTTTCTTTGCTCATACTGAATTGCATGCAAAATAACTACGGCGCAAGACGTCCTTGGTTTTGCACGAGGGATCCGTTTTAGGAGTCATGTGACCCACAGCACTGTTCTGCCCAGGATTCTCAGATGAAGACGGGCGGCGGTTCGAGGAGAAGCAGCGCTATGAAAACATGTGTGTATTTAAGTTTTTTTTTTAATTTAAAAATTGACGTGAGTGTAAGCATATTGCATAACTACAAAATTCTGTATTTAATATTTACAAAGGTGCCGGTTGACTTATTGTCGTGTTTTGGGGAAAACTAATTGAGTAGTTTTTGTAACAGAACAATTTTTGTGGTAGTCTCTGTACCCATGCCATAGTATTACGTTTTTCTATAAAATGTGTTTGACATTACAACTAAATTCCATCATGATGTGATACATAACGAGTTGCAAAATTCAATAACGCATATAGCAGACTTCAAAAAACAGCCCAGGCCCCGGCTGAGGTGCAGCTATACCGTCTACTTTTTTTTGGCGTCAATTGTAGTTCCTAAAACAAGGGAAATGACAATTAATTTTAATGGAGTATTTCCCCAAATCTCAATTTTAATTGAGACAGTAGCTAGCTTTATTTATTTATTTACTTACGGTATATCTATGTATGTATGTATGTATGTATGTGAATCTATGAAAATGACCTAGGAGTTTATGTTGACTCAGAAATGTCTTCATCTAGACAATGTGGGGAAGCTGTAAAAAAGGCCAACAAGATGCTCGGCTATATAGTGAAAAGTGTTGAATTTAAATCAAGAGAAGTAATGTTAAAACTTTACAATGCATTAGTAAGACCTCACCTAGTAGAATATTCTGTTCAGTTCTGGTCACCTCCCTCTTGCTGCTTTAGAAAGAGTGCAAAGTAGAGCAACCAGAATTATCCCGGGTTTAAAAGGCATATCGTATGCAGACAGGCTAAAAGAATTGAATCTATTCGATCTTGAACAAAGACTACGCGGTGATCTGATTCAAACATTCAAAGTCCTAAAAGGTATAGACAATGTCGACCCAGGGGACTTTTTCAACCTGAAAAAAGAAACAAGGACCAGGGGTCACAAATGGAGATTAGATAAAGGGGCATTCAGAACAGAAAATAGGAGGCACTTTTTTACACAGAGAATTGTGAGGGTCTGGAACCAACTCCCTAGTAATGTTGTTGAAGCTGACACCCTGGGATCCTTCAAGAAGCTGCTTGATGAGATTCTGGGATCAATAAGCTACTAACAACCAAACAAGCAAGATGGGCTGAATGGCCTCCTCTCGTTTGTAAACTTTATGTTCTTATGTATGTATGTATGTATGTATGTGTATGCATGTGTGCGTGTATGTATACTGTGTTTTTAGTTTATGTCTGTACGGTACAGTACAGCACACTACAGTATTGCATCCATACCTATGAGCACTCAGTGCTGCTGTCTGTTGTATCCTAATACTGTAGTTTGGGGACATTTGAGAAACTCATACGCAAAACGTTTGTCATTGAACTTTATACTTTCTTTTAGTATTATTAGTAGATGTGTCATAATGGCTCTGTTTCAACACTGACTTTATTCAAATACACACTTCAGTATTTCTTTTTGCAACAGGATTAAATGATTAAATCATGATGCCGTGGGCTTGTTTTGAAGAGCTGATTCACTGTCCTATCGACAGTGCTGTCACTATAGCTGTGTGCTCGGACTATAGAGTGGCTCTGACTATTTATTTAGCTAAGTTTACTTATGATGATGAGGATGACTATGATGTTAAATGAAAACAGTGATAGCGCTGCAGCTGTATGGTGAATGTGTGCAGTACTGGACTGAGTATTCAGGTGATGGTGTGTCATTCCAGAGTTGTTTGGATAGTGGCTTCATCCACTGCGCTGTCAGGAATGCAGAGATTATCTTTTCAAATTGTAACTGCATTACACATCACAGCAGGGCTGCCATTCCGGTCATTGTGAGTGGTGACTGTGCTTCCTCTGCTATGCCTTGCATGCTGTTTGCATGACTGATAAAGTCTCTGCTTCATCAGCTGCTGTGGGGGGGGGGGGGGAGATGGTTTCAGGTGGTGCTGTAGCACATGCAGAAATGATCCTGACAAAGCAATGTTCCCCAGGCCAGGGGATCAGTTTATTTACACGAAGCTGCTGCCTAATTTCCGGGCGGGCATCCTCAGTCCGGATTCATAATGTCATGGGGGGCCTTGAGCCCTAAATCACAGGCTCTCAAACTTATGATTTTGGAAAGGGACCCTTCAGCTAAAATCTGAGGAAAAGTCAAATTAAGAACATAAGAAAGAACATAAGAAAGTTTACAAACGAGAGGAGGCCATTCAGCCCATCTTGCTCGTTTGGTTGTTAGTAGCTTATTGATCCCAGAATCTCATCAAGCAGCTTCTTGAAGGATCCCAGGGTGTCAGCTTCAACAACATTACTGGGGAGTTGGTTCCAGACCCTCACAATTCTCTGTGTAAAAAAGTGCCTCCTATCTTCTGTAACAAGGTGACCAGAACTGAACACAATATTCTAGGTGAGGTCTTACTAATGCATTGTAAAGTTTTAACATTACTTCCCTTGATTTAAATTCAACACTTCTCACAATATATCCGAGCATCTTGTTGGCCTTTTTTTATAGACATTTCTGAGTCAACATAAACTCCTAGGTCTTTTTCATAGTTCCCTTCTTCAATTTCAGTATCTCCCATATGATATTTATAATGCACATTTTTATTGCCTGCATGCAATACTTTACACTTTTCTCTATTAAGTGTCATTTGCCATGTGTCTGCCCAGTTCTGAATGCTGTCTAGATCATTTTGAATGACCTTTGCTGCTGCAACAGTGTTTGCCATTCCTCCTATTTTTGGGAAATTTACTGCGATAAACTTTAATTAGGGGAATATCGTAATTCAGGAAACAAAAACTCCCTTATAAAAGTTTCCCATAGTAAAAGCAGAGCAAAGTGTAATAAAGCACAGTGAGAGCATGGTAAAGCAGAATTAAGCATTGGAAAGCACAGAGAGGTTTGGTAAAGCATGATGCACTGTGGTAAATGCCTAGTATAAACATGGGAAACTTACACTGCAAATCTATGTAGTAGAAGCATAGCAAAGAGTAATAAAGCACAGTAAAAGCATGATAAAGCATATTTAAAAAAAAAAAAAAAAAGCTTATGCAAACCTTGGTCAATTATGATAAATGCATATTTAAATATTGGGAAAAGCGTGGGGAAAAACTGCAAAATTACTGTGCAGATTTACTGCGATAAACTTTAATTAGGGGAATATCGTAATGACATGCCTAGCTCTGCGTTGTGAAACCCAGGACTGGATGCATTACAGCTGAGTTACAGTCCTGACCCTGTATGGTAGAGCTGGATGCAGAAATCCGAAAAAGTCATTAGAGCTGTTGTTACCACTTGGATGATGTCACCTACTATCATTAAAAACAATGGCAGCTGGGTCTGTATTCCTTAGCGTCTGCGCTGCGATGTAATGGGGAGACGGTGCGTGTCTCTTGCCAAGAATGGAATGGCTTTTCCATGCAAGAAGGCAGACAGGCAGGCAGGCAGGCAGGCAGGCAGGCAGTCATATGCTCCTATACTTGTACTCGTTTTATTGGTTGACATCCATAAAATCCAAATGCTCAGTCAGATGTTTGAAACTCTTAAGTCACATGGACAAACGTTTTTGGGCTAGAGTAAAAATTCCTCTTATGAGAACAAAGATAAGCCAGACATCTTTTTATGTACAGGCAGGGTTAGAATCTCACACTAGCTCTGCACCCAGTCCTGGGTTTCTGAACTACCATCAATTAAGTATACTGTTTAAATGCTTCCGTAGCCAGGAGTTTGAGCAACCCCTGTTAAACATATTGTTCCTTCTCTTATTGCTACATGAACAGTCAACATACAGATGCAGGTGAAACTTTTTCAAGTGCCATCAGTTCAGAGCAGATTTAGCAGGAGCCTTATTGTTCAAACTCCTGGCTCCTGATCATTTCAATAAGAGACCTAAACAAGGAGAGCTGTGAACCCCAGGACTGGGTGCAGGACAAGTGGAAGTTTCTAACCCTGTACAGAGCTCCTGGATTCTGCAATCGGTTACCAATCGACATTCGAAATACAGCTTCTCTGCGTAAATTTCAATATTTGATTCAGAGTATATGTAATCACTGACCAATGAGGAACCTGTGTGAGAACAGATGATGTTAAAATGTGTTTCTCTACTTTTTGCTTTCAGGGTTCCTCTTGAAAACAAGCTGGCTGTGGCAGCTTAGTGAGGTTTTGCTGGTGTGCGTAAATACAAATAAATAAGTGAATGACAAGAAAACATTGGCCAACTTGACTTCCATTTCTCATAAGTTTGATCTAATTGGTTATCTAATAGGTCCATGTGGGTTACACACACTGTGTTCTTTTTTTTTTATTTCATTTTGTTTAATACAGCACTACTCTGTCATTTCCTTTGGTGATACTGGCCCTGTTTCTGTTGAACACGCATTGCGACTGGTATCCTCAGATGCTGCCAGCCCTTCTGTTTTTATCATTAACGGGACTTGGCCATCTTCAAAGAAATGCCTTATGAGCTAAGCGGACATTGCCTGTCTGCCTTCCTCCCTGGCATGTCATTTTATTGTTATTAAACATCAGCGTCAGGTATTGACTGTGTGGATACATTTTGATTTGATAAGGTAAGAAAGTTCTGTACTGAACTACAGAAACAGATTTCAGCAGTCACAATATAATTTATATGGCCTGTTGTGTTTGCATCAGCCCTGTTACAGAATGAGAAACAGTCAACTTGCAGGGAGAGGCTTAGAAACCTTACATTATAGGACTTGGTGGTTTTTTTTGTTTGTTTTTTTAAATAAAATTAACAGGTTTCTTTCCTTTTCCAAAAATGTAGTTTTAAAGATGTATCGTGCGTTGTTGCATTCCACATCAACCTCAATTATTATTTTTTTTTTAACAAAATAGTTCCATCATGAAATGATCTTTTGATCTTATTATGCATCATATACAAGTAGCCCATCAGGACCATTTTATGTATTGTGATACATGTCACAATATCGCAGTACATATTATATCATGAAATGCGCATAACTTCAATCAATACTGCAGACCAGTGAGCAAATCTGATAGAGTAAAACAGATTGCCCACACCCCTCTGTTATCTGGACAGCCCCTTGGTAACCTGTCCTGTTGTGTGCTGTGCTCTTCTGCACTGCTGTCATATAGAACCTGTCAACCAGCCCTCAATCTCTGGTATTCACAGTGCAGTGCTGTGTGTTATATATATATATATATATGTATATGTATATGTGTGTGTGTGTGTGTGTGTGTGTGTGTGTGTGTGTGTGTGTGTGTATATATGTGTATATATAGTATCCTCCCTGAAGAAAACATGTGCGTATGCACATTTTGTTTAATTGTTTTATTATTTTGGTAATTTGTTTATTGTTTAATTATCACCCGCACCTGATATTTATTGTAAAATAATGCCAGGCGCAAGGTATTTGAGACGTGCAGCTTGTCCTCACAGGGCTGCTGAGTAGAAGGAGGCAGAAGGTGCGCTCTGCTTCCGAGCAGTCAAAGCACTGAATTAAAACGTATGTGGTTTCCAGTGTTTTTATGACAGGTAAACGGCGTAGCCGTCCTGCGAGCTAGTCAGGGACCTGCATGAAATGTTTAGTTAGTGCTCAAAACGGAGCTAGGTGTTTTGTTTCGTTTTGTTTATTTATTGTTGTGTATATTAAAATTAGCGCGTAAGCGCTTGAAAATCCATTTCTTGTGTCCTGGGTCCTGCTTTTAAAGGGGCAACGAACGACCGTGAGTGCCGGCCGGTTACAATATACAGACGTGCTCAAATTTGTTGGTACCCCTCCACAAAAAACGAAGAATGCACAATTTTCTCTGAAATACTTTTGTCAGTTTCAAGTTAATTGGCATCCACCATTGTTTATTCCATATTTAATAGAAATCAGACTTTGCTTTTGATTTTTTATTCAACATAATATTGTAAATAATAAAACAAATGAAAATGGCATGGACAAAAATGATGGGACCGCTAACCTAATATTTTGTTGCACAACCTTTAGAGGCAATCACTGCAATCAAACGTTTTCTGTAGCTCTCAATGAGACTTCTGCACCTGTTAACAGGTAGTTTGGCCCACTCTTCCTGAGCAAACTGCTCCAGCTGTCTCAGGTTTGATGGGTGCCTTCTCCAGACTGCAAGTTTCAGCTCTTTCCATAGATGTTCGATAGGATTCAGATCAGGACTCATAGAAGGCCACTTCAGAATAGTCCAATGTTTTGTTCTTATCCATTCTTGGGTGCTTTTAGCTGTGTGTTTTGGGTCATTATCCTGTTTGATGACCCATGACCTGCGACTGAGACAGAGCTTTCTGACACTGGGCAGTACGTTTCGCTCCAGAATGCCTTGATAGTCTTGAGATTTCATTGTGCCCTGCACAGATTCAAGGCACCCTGTGTCAGGCGCAACAAATTAGCCCCAAAACATTACCGAGCCTCCTCCATGTTTCACTGTAGGAATGGTGTTCTTTTCTTTGAAAGCTTCATTTTTTCGTCTGTGAACATAGAGCTGATGTGACTTGCCAAAAAGCTCCAGTTTTGACAGATCTGTCGAAAGGACATTCTCCCAGAAGGATTGTGGCTTGTCAATATGCATTTTAGCAAATTCCAGTCTGGCTTTTTTATGTTTTTCTTTCAAAAGTGAAGTCCTCCTGGGTCTTCTTCCATGGAGCCCACTTTCGCTCAAAAAGCGACGGATGGTGCGATCAGAAACTGACGTACCTTCACCTTGGAGTTCAGCTTGTATCTCTTTGGCAGTTATCCTTGGTTCTTTTTCTACCATTCGCACTATCCTTCTGTTCAATCTGGGGTCGATTTTTCCTCTTGCGGCCGCGCCCAGGAGGTTGGCTACAGTTCCATGGACCTTAAACTTCTTAATAATATTTGCAACTGTTGTCACAGGAACATCAAGCTGCTTGGAGATGGTCTTGTAGCCTTTACCTTTACCATGCTTGTCTATTATTTTCTTTCTGATCTCCTCAGACAACTCTCTCCTTTGCTTTCTCTGGTCCATGTTCAGTGTGGTGCACACAATGATACCAAACAGCACAGTGACTACTTTTCTCAATTTAAATAGGCTGAATGACTGATTACAAGATTGGAGACATGTGTGGTACTAATTAAAGAAACTAATTAGTTTGAAATATCACTATAATCCAATTATTTATTATCTTTTCTAAGGGGTACCAACAAATGTGTCCAGGCCATTTTAGAATATCTTTGTAGAATAAGCAATAATTCATCTGTCGCTCTTATTGTATTACTTGTATTGTAACGCTTGAAATGTTTTTGCTTACGATTGTAAGTCGCCCTGGATAAGGGCGTCTGCTAAGAAATAAATAATAATAATAATAATAATCTCTTTTCACAGCTTCTTTGCTTTATTCTATGACATACCAAAGGCATGCAAGTATACATGATAAAATAGCTTTTAATTTCATCACTTTTCAGGAGGAATGAACCATTATTTCAATGAGCTGTAAGGGTACCAACAAATTTGAGCACGTCTGTATATAATATGTATTTACAGGGAAGGTCTATAAAAACTCCCTAGTAATTGGTATGACTCTTTGCAAAAAAGGACATCAAAGGTTGTTTAAGCTAAGGACTGAAGACTAGGTGGTATATTCAGGTTTATACCACAAGCGTGGGTATATCTAGTATGGGATATATTTTTGTTATTCCACTGGAGTGGGATAATATGCTTACTGGGATTAGTTTCAAATGTGTCTTTGCAAACATTCCAATCCAGTGGTGTGCTGCTGAAATTGACAGCCTAAACTCAAGGTGCTACCGAAAAAGACAGAGGCTGTAAACAGTTGAAAATGAAAGAAAAGAATTAATTGATTTGATATAAAAATGTACACATTGTAATGTTATTTATTTTAAAATCTATACAGAATATGAAATGATTGTTTGTGGTATAGGGTTTACATGAACCACTCGCCCCTGTCGGCCCTGTCGGTTTCCTGTGCTGAATATGGACTCTCTTCCCTTGTAAAAGTTTACCATAGTAATTTTGCAGCGTTTCCCATGGTTGTACTAGGCTATGCATTTACTAAAGTTTACACTGATTTGCCATGTTTGTTAACATGCTTTACCATACCTCTTTGTGCTTGTACTTTACCATGTTTTCTCTGTGCCTTATTACACTTTGCTGTAACTTGTATAAGGGTTACTACAACAGAAATCATTTAGCCCATTTGAGTAGGCAGAACCACTCAGCTTTGCTTTGAGGTCCTCTCGACAAATTGTACGATTTTACAACAGACACACTATGTATGTACGTTAACTTTTAATATTTGGTTAAAGCTGTAAAAGGCATAGTGTGTGCGTCAGCAGTCTGTGTTTGAAGGTAAAGCAACAGCAGCAGTAGCACATCTCCCTCCATCCCAAAACCTCTTTCAGAAAAACAAGCGTTTCACAGCAGCTCCATTGAAGCACAGGAATGTCTGGAATGCAGACCGCTTGGCAAGGTGCACCATACAGGCACAAGCGTTTTCCATATCAACAGGAAACCTGCAGTCTGAGGCAATGAGCATTGACTTCCCCCGCCGACAGAAAAAATAAGAAAAGCAAAGAAGAAACAGGCATCTCAGGAACCCCCCCCCCCCTCCCCCCGGACCCTTTCTATCCCACCCCACCTCTCTAAAAGATACGCTGCATGCTTACGGGGAAAAAACTGCTTCTTTATAAGGAATGGGAATTATTATTTAAGAAAAAATGGAGACTCAAATAAGCTAAATATGTGAGTGTGTGTATAGGGATGCTATATTATTAAATATATTCTTTTATATGCAAGTCCCAGAACTGCATGTTTCCAATGATATTGCTCCAGTGACGGTAATGCTGGATCTGTTTTGTGTTGTTTTTTCTAGGAACTGGCTATCTCTGCTGTCCCCTCTCTCCACCTCTCCACCGGCTCATGATTGCTTCCTGGTTGTGGGGAAGGCTAAGGATACCAGTGGACCACTCGTGTCTGCTTAGGAGAGCCAGGGACAGGAACCTCTTTGGGAAAAAAAGGTACGTTATTATTATCATTTAATTTGAAATAAGGGGACACTTGCATTGAACGTGATTCAAATTGTGTATAGCACAGTGGTGACTATTGGACTACCAGATGATTTACCTGCTCACCTGGATTTATTTTTTACATGCAATGTACTCGCAACACATTCCAGACTCTGCATCTTAACCCAGATTCCTATTTATATTGTGGACAGGCAACTGTTTGTGCACTTATTTTAACATGAGGCCAATACAGTTTTCAGTTACTGAACTGATGCATGGTTTTCATTGCTTTGAAATGAACTTCTTTAGCGTGATAAACGTTTAAAAAGAAAACATGCCAAAGCATTAAAATGACGTGGGGCTGGTTTTATTGTTACTTGCTGCTATTGATTGAACAATGTAAGTTGATTTGCATGTTTATTATATGTATTTATTTATTTATTTCAATTTATTTTACAGTTTACAAATGTGCTGATTTAGCATTTGCTTTTAAAAGAAAATCTTGTAAGAACAGTATTTTTTATTTTACATTTTGTTTTAATTGTGTCTTAGAAGAATGGTTTACCGTTACGTGTTTTGTCTCGGTTTCTGCAAAATGTTCTCAAGGAATATTAATGTGTCTGGTCTGCTGAAGCCATATTTATTTTCTTTCTCTGCTGTTTTATAGTCAGCACAGTACTGTCTTCAGTTTTGTACAGGTTGTAGACAGTTTGCTAATAGAACTCGGAGGCGTTTCAATGTCTACTGCTGGAACTCTTGGCCTCAGTCTTCCAAATAAGCACTCTAGCTAAGTTAAAGAGTAAGCAGCAGGGTTCCGAAAAATATAGCGTTACCCATCCCCGCGTGCTGCTACAACTGTTTAAATAACATACCTGTCATTTTTATTTTCATTGTTAACATCCTGACAACTTTTTACACAGGGGTTTCTCAACCTTTTTGCTTTTGAGACCCCCATATACATTATATACACACACACACACACACCCATCAGGGATGTAAATTAGACTACTATTGCTATTGCATAGCAGTTTTACCCATTCCAGGTTTCACAACGAGCTTGATTAGCCCCAGTGTGAACAAGTTCAGATTTGTCTTTTTAAACTTATATTACTAAAACCAAGAATTGATCAAACTGCTATGCAATGGCAGTCTTATTTCCATCCCTGATAATTATATAATTATTTTTGTTTTACTTAAGAACATAAGAAAGTTTACAAACGAGAGGAGGCCGTTCAGCCCATCTTGCTCGTTTGGTTGTTAGTAGCTTATTGATCCCAGAATCTCATCAAGCAGCTTCTTGAAGGATCCCAGGGTGTCAGCTTCAGTTCAGGTATTTCTGGTGTATACTGTACCTCCATTTTATCTGAGAAAGTTTTTGAAAATGTTTTTAATTTGTGAAAAGCAATTCAAAATATTACTAAGTTCTCAATATTATGCTCAATAACTGTCTCTTTAATAAGCAATATTTTGCACGAAATGTCGCTATGTTTATACCCTACCCTAACATATTTATGTCCCGCCTCTGCTCACTAATTGATTGGACAGCTGTAAAACCAGGGCAGATCTTTGACTTTCCCATTGGTTAAACTCCCTATTGTGTCCCGCCTCGTTCAGTCATGATTGGACACCTGTATAACAAGGTCCAGATCTTTGACTCTTCCATTGGTTAAACCTACTAAAGACCTTCTAACTGTTTATGTCCCGCCTCTGCTCACTTATGATTGGACTGCCGCAGAGAAAATGCAGACCTTCTATTGGTTGATTTTATTTTATGTACAAAAATAGAACTGCATGATTACATTTAAAAAAAATAATCTGCGATCAACTCTTTAGTTGATTAATCTGTCTGATTTAATGTATCAGTCGGAGCAGCCCTATATACATATTTTTGTGTAACTTCTAAAAGTTTACTGTGGTATTTTTGCATGGTAATTGTGCAGTTTTCCCCATGCTTTTCCTGTGTTTATACTATGCATTTACTGTAGCCTGCCATTTTTTGCCTATGCTTCACTGTGCTTTATCACACTTTGCTATGCTTTACTGTTGTTTTGTATTGAGTGTCCAGGTTGCTTTGCTAGTGCTTATGCAATCATAATAATAATAAGCTCTTCCGTGCTCTTATCTTGCTGTGTGAAAGTGTTGTCAGTTTGTAAGAGATCCCATTAATAATAAACTCTTCCGTGCTCTTATCTTGCTGTGTGAAAGTGTTGTTAGTTTGTAAGAGATCCCATTAATAATAAACTCTCCCGTGCTCTTATCTTGCCTTGTGTAAGCGTTGTCAGTTTGTAAGAGAGCCCATTCTGACCCTCGACACGGTCCAGGTGTTGACATTGTGTTATACGATATTGGCACAGGCGCACAAACAGAAATTTAATGTCATCAATTCCTCTTAATGTGAAAAAAGCTTTAAACGATCTGTGTTGATTGTTTCCATTTGTATTTATTTTGGGGTTGTAATAGATTTACACAAGTTTAACAAATTTGCACAGTATTTTTGCAGTTTTTTGCCCCGTGCTTTTCCCATGGTTATACCATTTACCATTGTCTGCCATGGTTTGCCTTGTTTCTAAAATATGCTTTCCATACCCCTCTGGTTTTACAATGCTTACCTATGTTTTACAATGCTTACCTGTGTTTTATTTTATTTATTATTTTATTTATTGCATTTATATAGCACTTTTTATACAAAAGTATCGCAAACACTGTACAGTACATAGCAGAAAAAAGAACAAACCACAATACATTTGTATAGCATGTCACACATGCAACTGCCACAGTCAGACCCTTTTAAATAACAGATTTAAATAACAGTATACACATAATAATACAAAAGCAGCAATTTTAAAGTTACATTAAAACCCCTACAAAGAAGACTACGCGGCGATCTGATTCAAACATTCAAAATCCTACAAGGTATAGACAATGTCGACCCAGGGGACTTTTTTGACCTGAAAAAAGAAACAAGGACCAAGGGTCACAAATGGAGATTAGATAAAGGGGCATTCAGAACAGAAAATAGGAGGCACTTTTTTACACAGAGAATTGTGAGGGTCTGGAACCAACTCCCCAGTAATGTTGTTGAAGCTGACACCCTGGGGTCCTTCAAGAAGCTGCTTGATGAGATTCTGGGATTAATAAGCTACTAACAACCAAACGAGCAAGATGGGCTGAATGGCCTCCTTGTTTGTAAACTTTCTTATGTTCTTATAAGAACCATTTTATAAAAGTGTGTTTTTTAGTCTTGACTTGAAAACTGTAACGGTCTCAGCTTCCCTGACAAACGAAGGCAGAGTATTCCATAATTTAGGATCTCTACAAGAAAAAGCCCTACCTCCCGTGTTGCTTTTGTTGACCCTAGGAATAACCAGCAACCCGCATCCTGTGATCTCAGAGAGCGGTTTGGAAGATACGGGGTCAGTAACTCCTGCAAATAACTAGGTGCTAATCCATTCAGGGCCTTGTAAGTTAACAGCAAAATCTTAATCAATTCTATACTGCACAGGGAGCCCATGTAAAGAGGCCAAAACAGGGGTAATATGTTCACTTTTCCTGGTTTTAGTCATAATTCTAGCTGTGGTATTCTGAACAAGCTGCACCAGAAAAAAGTGCATTGCAATAATCAATTCTAGATGAAACAAAGGCATGCATTAGTCTCTCGGCATCAGATATGGAAATAATTGGTCTAAGTTAGGCTATATAAAGACGACCCCCAAACTCTTAATTTCTAGTTTATGTTTTGATGAGAGACTGCAAGGGTCGAGCTCATGTAGTCCCACATTTCCTTTTAGTTGGTTCTGTGATCTCACTCGCATATTATTATTATTATTATTATTTATTTCTTAGCAGACGCCCTTATCCAGGGCGACTTACAATTGTAAGCAAAAACATTTCAAGCGTTACAATACAAGTAATACAATAAGAGCAAGAAATACAATAACTTTTGTTCAAGTAAAGTACAAGTTTGACAAACCACAATTCAATAATACAGCAGGTAATAGTGATAGTTACATCAGGATATGATTAAATAGTGATAGTTACATCAGGATGTGAGTAAATACAAAGTACTACAGGTTAAAAACTTGGCAGATTACAGTATTCTGAAGTACAGGATTAAATGCAGTAAAATAGGGGGCTGATAAGAGCAAAATAAAGCACATTTACATGAAGGGTGATAGTGTCCCAGGATACAAACAGAGGAGTTCTACAGGTGCTCTTTGAAGAGGTGAGTCTTAAGGAGTCTGTTTTATCTGAATTCAGCAATAGAAAATTCTGTGACTCCTAGGCAAAAGAAATTCCTGGCTTTAGGGACAGATATAGCTGGGTATCATCAGCATAGCAATGGAAGTTCACTCCGTGTCTGCAGATAATGTCCATGGAATGGAGCCCTGTGGAACACCAGACAACTTCCGATCATGCCGATTTTACCTCCCCAATAGAGACAAACTGAAAGATAAGATTTGAACCAGGATGGAATGGTCTACAGTATCAAATGCAGCACTTAGATGAAGAATAATTAATACTGATGGAAAGCCAGAGTCAGAGCTTATCAGCAGATCATTCACAACTCTGACAAGGGCTGTCTCGGTGCTATGTGCAGCACGAAAACCAGACTGAAACTTCTCGAATATGCCATTAAGAGTCAGAATTTTTCGTAATTGAATTGCAACAACTCTCTAGAAGCTCATCTAAGAATGGTAGGTTGGAGATTGGCCTATAGTTATTGAGGACTTTAGAGTCCAAATTGTGTTTCTTAAGCATAGGCTTTACCACAGCTACCTTAAGTGCTGAGGGAGCTATACCAGAAGAAAGTGAACCATTTATAATTTTTATATTCATAATTCTACATCTATATCTTTAATAGTTTTGTAGGAATAGGATCAAGAGAGCATGTAGTAGCTCCCATATGTTGAACTAGTTCTGTCAGTTCCTGTGTAGTAATCAAATAAAAAGCCCCCATAGTTTTATTTTTAAAGAAATGTAAGAAGCCATTGCAGCTGTGAGAGGAGCCAATGTCAAGGGTAGGACTATTAGGGGAAGGATTAATTTAATTTTATCAAGGGTAGCAAAAAAAGAAATCTAGGATTATTTTTATTAACTAGAATAATATGATGATCAAGCCAACGCCAGAGCCTTCCTATATTTAACCAGGTGGCCCTTCCATGCGATGTAATGAACGTCCAGTTTAGATTCCATCTCCATTCTAGTTTACGACCCTCATATTTCATCTTACGAGTTGTATCATTAAACCACGGTGAGCTTTTTTTAAAAGACACTCTGAGTTTTGATTGGCACTACAGTATCTGTAGGTATTAACCAGTTCATCTACTGATAAGGACTCAGAGAGTGGTAATGAGCTCAATACATCAGAAAGCTTAACAGCAGTTGAAGAATTAATTGCCTGGGATTTAAATGTACGGTCCACCTTCTTTGTAGATACTGGCAGATTCACTTCAAAAAGAATGGCAAGATGATCAGAAATAGTAAGATCTAGGGTTGTGACGTTCTTAACAGCTAAACCACGAGAAATTACCAGATCTAAAGTATGGCCACGATGATGCGTAGAACATTTGACATGCAGGATATAATCTAAGGAAATCCATTAGCCTCAAAAATTCCAAGGAGTTAGAATCAGAATCCATGTCCACATGAAGGTTAAAATCACCCAATAAAAGAATCCTATCACACTTGAGTGTCAATATAGATAGCAGATCACCTACATAATGGGTTTGACTTAGGCGGACGATAAATAATTATAATATGAACAAGCAATGGGCTATTTAATGCTAAGGTTAACACTTCAAAATATGAATAGCCTTCAACAATTTCCTGTTTGATTCTAAGTTCACTACAGAAGACAGTAGCAAGTCCACCTCCCCGCCCAGTAGAGCAAGCTTTCTGGAAAAAAGAGTAGTTAGGTGGAGAAGCCTCAATCAGGGAAACATTGTCATTCAGTCCAAGCCAAGTTTCAGTTAAAGAGAGAATATCAATGTTGTAATCCTGAATAAAATCAAGAGAGCCTTGATAGACAGAGACCTGACATTAAATAAACCTAGGTGTAAATTGGTCCAGTCAAGAGCATGTGATTGAGCAGGGGTAATAGGAATTTGACGAAGGTTACTGTAGCACACACCTCTGTGTTTACTAAGCGGGTAGCAGGAATGGCAGGATACTTTAACCTGAATTTTACATGCCTCTCTAGATTCCCTCCCTTCCCCAGTTCCTAGTTTTAAATACCTTGCAAGGTGATGTTCGATGTTATCAGCTACCCTGCCTGCTCCGGACCTTAGGTGCAGTCCATCTTTACTAAAATATCTATTTCTTTTCCAAAAGCAATCCCAGTTGTTTATAAATCCCAGCCCTTCTTGCACATCCCAACCAGCCAGCCAAATATTTAAGGCCCTAATTCTACTGAATCCCCACCACCACCAACAGGTAGTAGACCTGAGAGAATAATTCTGCATCCTAACCTTTTTCAGCTGTCTTGTTAAGGATTTAAAATCCTCTTTCAGAATCTCAGATTTTCTGTTCCTCATGTCATTTGCACCAGCATGTACAATGACCACAGACTTTCTTTTGTGATTTAATAATCTGTGCACTCGTGATTCAATATCCTTTACTTTTGCTCCAGGGAGGCAGGTAACAACCCTATTATGGGATCTTTACGGCTAAAATCACTGTCAAAACAGCGTAGAATTGAATCACCTACTAACAACACCTCACCCCTGTTTTCATCCAGCACTAGTCATTGCTCAGTGCTTGGAATCTATTAGCAAGATCAATCTCCTCTCTATGCTGACTGCTCAGTGCCATCCTCCTTTTCGTACTTTGTCTAACAGGTGCCCAGTCCCCATTCACTTCCTTTACCTTCTCAGGTCCCTCTACACATACAGTTCCACTGTCATGCTGTGGCACTGAAACGCAGGGAGCAGCTGCATTTATAAAGTTAAAATCAGAGTCATTTTCAGTCTCACCTTCAGTATCTGAAACTAACCAAGTGTTATTAATTTTGTTAAAACTGTTTTCAATGCACTGCTCGTTTTCGTTTATGCTTCTAAGTATTCCAATTTGTTTTTCAAGTTCGGCAACCTTCTGCATTAAATAATACATGACAGAGCACTTCTTGTTTTACAATGCTTTCACGTGATGCTTAATATTGACTTTGCATTGTCGTCAACAGAAGGTTTTTATGTATTTCAATTATTATTATTTATTTCTTAGCAGACACCCTTACCCAGGGCGACTTACAATTGTATACAAAAAATACAATATAGAGCAAGATACAAAATACAATTACTTCAGTCCTGATAAGAGCAAATACAAAACACTGTACAATTTGATATCGGGGCAGTTCAAGAGCAGATAGTTACATCAGGGTTAGATACGAGTGCAGGTGAAATACAAAGTACTACAGATTGGGTTAAGTTCAGGATTAAATACAGTAAAATAGGGAGCAGATAAGTGCAAGTTAAAGTGCATTAAAGGCAGAGTGTTATATTGTCCAGAAGGGAAGAGTTGAGTTTTACAGGTGTTGTCTGAAGAGGTGTGTCTTGAGGAGGCGCCGGAAGGTGGTCAGGGACTGGGCAGTCCTGACATCCGTAGGGAGGTTGTTCCACCACTGCAGGGCGAGGGTGGAGAAGGAGCGGGCTCTGGAGGCAGGGGAGCGTAGAGGAGGTACGGCCAGTATTCTAGTACATAAGAACATAAGAAAGTTTACAAGCGAGAGGAGGCCATTCAGCCCATCTTGCTTGTTTGGTTGTTAGTAGCTTATTGATCTTTGTTCAATATAGATATTTGTTCTGAATAGTCATCTTTGTTCAAGACTGATCCTTGGGGGACTCCTGTTGAGAGAGGGTGGGGTGTGGAGGTTGAGCCGCGCCAGGTTACCTGGTAGGTGCGGTCAGAGAGGTAGGAGGACAACCAGGCCAGAGCAGTGCCAGAGATTCCCAGGTCAGCGAGAGAGGATAGTCAAGTTCATCGAGAAAGCGAGTGAGAGGTCCAGGGGGACGGTACAGTACAATTAGCAGGAGTTAACAGGGAGAGGTTAGTTGGACAGTGTGAAATTCAAAGGTGTTAACAGAGAGTGAGGAGAGGTAAGAGGGGACAGAAAAGAGTAAGGAGGGAGAGAGAAGACCAGTCCCACCTCCCTGTCCAGTGAGATGTGGAGTTTGGGACAGGATGTAGAGAGAGGACAGGGCAGCAGGAGTTACAGTGTTATCAGGAGAGAGCCAGGTTTTAGTGAGAGCAAGGACATCGAGAGAGAGGTGGAAGGCAAAGGCAGAGATGAAATCAGCTTTGTTAACAGAAGAGTGACAGTTCCAGAGGGCACCAGAGAGAGTGCTGGAAGGGAGAGAGTGGGAGGGGGGAAGAGGCAGAGGGATGAGGTTAGGGGAGCAGCGGCGGACAGAGGACAGTAGTGAGAGGACAGATTAACAGGCATGTGAGAGACAGTCATAGCAGATAGGTACAGTTGTAGTGGGAGCAGGAGCGGTGGGGGGAGGGTACAGACCTGTCTAGTAGTTGGTGTCTTCCAGAGCGCTGCTAGGTTCAGATTTTCTCCAACACTCGCAGGACTCCCACAACTAGACTGCTGGCTGTTTGGTAGAGAAGCTCTTTGGCTGACGCTTCATGCTGGCGCACAAATAGGCTAGCTGTCTATTATACTAACTAGATGGATAAAAGCTGTGTGTAAACCAATCAAATTGCAAATCAACCTCTTCAATTTAACTACACTCACCTGGTACTAATCACAAACAGTAGATCACTTAATTAAAACAACACCACCTTTGTAATGGTACTTCAATACAGCTAATGTTAACTATTTGATGCAGGATCACTTACTTACCTATCTGCCTGTGACTCCGGTTACCTGTAGACCTGTAACACAATTATGTTTATAAGGGATTTATTAAACCACCCAGTGGATACAAGAAAATAAGCAGCAATATTCTCAATATACAGTATAACCTTGATTATCCAAACCCTGATTAAACAAACAGCTCCTTGGTAACTGTCCTGTTGTATGCTGTGCTCTTCTACACTGCTGACATAGAGAATGCACTAAGCAGCCCTAGATCTCTGCTATTTGCAGTACAGAGCAGTACTGTGTGTTATTTACAGGTAAAGGGGTTATATAATTCATATTTTTAGTGCTAGTAATACAGACAATTCTACAGCTGTAATTTTATTATCCAAATAATTTGATTATCTGTGCACCCCCTGGTCCCTATTTATTTGGATAATAGAGGTATGCTCATGCTGTCTAGACTTGGAGAAATGTGGTTCTGTTTTAAATTTCCTAACTTTCCCCTGAGTAAAACCCCAGTGAGGGTTCTGGTCCCTGTCATGATTACATCATAGATTTGTGTGGGAAGGCATGAGAACATGTGTTTCTATGTTTTTGTGTTTGTTTATCTGTGTGTTTGAGTGTTTGTGTTTGTGTTTCCATGTGTCCATGTCTGTGTGTGTGCGTATTTGTGTACTGTGTCTGTGATCTGCGTATATCTGTGTGTGTGTCTTGGTGTATCTCTGTGTGAGTGTCTGTGTGTGCTATGCAGTAATATTTAGTTCAGCCAAAACCTTCTGATCCACTCAATGCAAGGTCTTCATAATGACAGCTATAGATCCCTCTGTGTGTGTGTGTGTCCATCAGTATGTGTCTCAGTCTGTGTGTCTGTCTGGGTGTTTGTGTATGAGTATCTGAGTGTGTATCAGTGTGAGTGTCTGTGTGTGTCTGTCGGTATGTGTCTCAGTCTGTGTGTCTGTCTGGGTGTTTGTGTATGAGTATCTGAGTGTGTATCAGTGTGAGTGTCTGTGTGTGTCTGTCGGTATGTGTCTCAGTCTGTGTGTCTGTCTGGGTGTTTGTGTATGAGTATCTGAGTGTGTATCAGTGTGTGTCTGTGTGTGTCTGTCGGTAGGTGTCTCAGTCTGTGTGTCTGTCTGGGTGCTTGCTTGTGTATCTGCTTGTCTGTGTCTTTGTCTGGGTGTCTTTCTGGGTGCAAGTGTCTGGGTTTTTGAAACGCAATCTGGAAAAGCACTTGGCCTTCCTAGCAGGTGAGGTAATGGCAGGGCCTGGGTTGTGTTCCGGGGAGGGGTGGGGGGGGGTTGCTTCACTTTATAGTTCAGCTGGCTGAGAGTAACTGCAGCAGCAGAGTCCAGCATCACACAGGAACACACAGGAGCAAAGAGCAGGCAGGCAGGCCATGAGCTCAGAGCGATAAAAATAAAACCCAGACATCACCACTGAAAAACGGACTCTCATGTGTGTGTGGGGCTCAAAATTGGCAACAACAATGACAAAGCCAAAAGTTCATTGAATTTGTATAGGGCACCAAGGCCACTAAACTTAAGTCAAGGCCAAAGTCTAGGATGTAATTTTGCTTAGGATTCATATATAATGCTTATTAATGCACACAGAAAGGAACACAGTTTAACTTAATAATGCCTGTTTGTTTATTCAGAAAATGCTGTTTTTTTTTGTCAAGCACCAGCTTAGATTTGAGCCTTCAAAGACATAGCTCCCTGCGCTATTTAGTAGTCGCAATTAATTTTAGGCTCAGCTCACCGCTACCACCCCTGCGCTGACTCGGGAGCGGCGAAGACAAACTCTGTCCTCCGAAATCTGTACTGTCAGCCAACCACTTCTTTTCACTATGCAGGTCCACCATGCAGCCAGCCCAGAGCTACAGTGTTGGCGGACAGCGCAGCTCTTGGCAGCTTACAGGCAAGCCCACAGGCACCCGGCCAGTCTACAGGGGTCGCTGGTGCACGGTGAGCCGAGGACACCTTGGCCGACCTAAGCCCCCCCACCCGGGCATCGCTTGGCCAATTGTGCGCCACAATCGGCAGTGGAATAGCCTGGACTTCAACCGGCGATGTCCAGGCTATAGGGCGCATCCTGCACTCCACGCGGAGCGCCTTTACCGGATGCGCCACTCGGGAGCCCCACAGGCATTGGCTTTTATCGCTAATCCATGGGACCGTTTTTGTTCGATTTTAAGAGCATATATTTTACTCAGTTTAACATAAACGAAACTCAGAAATCTCATTCCCGCGTGTAACATACAAGAGTCACTGTGTTGCATTTGTGGATGAACTGAAAAAACAAAAATGTATTTTTATCATATGATGGACAAATAATGATAATAAACAGTGTAGAATAGTATTTCCTACCGTTTTGGTTTCGTTGTGGTAAAAATAAGGAAATTAAAAAAGGGATAACGGCTATTGAAACATATTCTAGTTAGTTAGAGGAAATCATTTTTTAACTACCGACTTAAATTTTTTTTTTTTTTTACAGATTGTCCAAGGATTTCTACTTTTTTTCTGGACTCTTGTCTGAGATGGCATTATTATGCACGGTTGAAATCCATGTTGTCGTTTTTCCGCTGTTGCTACTTAACCACACAAATCACATAATCATGTTATTGTTTGGATCCAAACACTTCCTAATACAGGCGTCTTGAGTTACTGTAGCTGAAAGGGCACTGCAACCATAATTGCAGTGAATAGACTTGCATTTGAGAAGGGCACCCATGGCATTTGCCGCTTGGCTGTGTGTGCTTATTTGTGTACTCTATCATTGTATCTGTGAGATTTGTGGGTGTGTGTGTGTCTTTGTTTGTGTGTATGTTTGTGTATGTGTGTGAGTGTTGTTGTGGCTGAAAGGGAACTGCGGCCATAATGGCCGTGACTAGACATACATTTTAACTGACACACTGTGTAAAATAAGGAAGCTGGCTCGGTCATGGGATTGGAGGACATCCACTGAACCTTAGGATCTCCAGAGCTGTATAGGGAATCACTGCGGCGAGGAGAAAAAATAATTGGACGTTGCAAATTGGGGAAAATAATTGGGCACACCAGGCTCATACTTCCATCCCTGCTACTAGCGGTGATGATTCAAGGTGTGTTCTGATACTCGTGCAAGGTGTAAAAATGCATTATCGTGTGTGTGTGTACCTCAACCTGCTGTAGAACAGAGGACATTGTATGTGTGTGTGTGTGTGTGTGTGTGTGTGTGTGTGTGTGTATATATATATATATAGGAGGCTGTGTGGTCCAGTGGTTAAAGAAAAGGGCTTGTAACCAGGAGGTCCCCAGTTCAAATCCCACCTCAGCCACTGACTCATTGTGTGACCCTGAGCAAGTCACTTAACCTCCTTGTGCTCCGTCTTTCGGGTGAGACATAGTTGTAAGTGACTCTGCAGCTGTTGCATAGTTCACACATCCTAGTCTCTGTAAGTCGCCTTGGATAAAGGCGTCTGCTAAATGAACAAATGATAATAATAAAAAAAAAATATATATATAGTATGTATATATATATATGTATGTGTGTATATATATATATATATATATAATGTGTGTGTATGTGTGTGTGTATATATATATATATATATATATATATATATATATATATATATATATATATATATATATATATAATGTGTATATATATATGTGTATATATATATATGTGTGTGTGTATATATATATATATATATACACACAACAAAACAAGGACAATATATTTTGCTATTTTATATATAGATTTGATTTAGAAAAAAGTGTTTTGCCTTTTTAACACTAGTCGGGAGCCATAGTTTCTAGACCCCGCTATTGAACACTCAATACTCCTTAATTAAGAAATACTAAGAGACAGCACATCTCTCTTTGTATTAGTGCTGCACTATTGAGACGTACCTGTGCTGACCCTGTGAGCACAAAGTGAATAAACTAGACTAAACCTTTTTTCACTCAACAAGGTTTGTTTTAAATGACGTCCCATACTAACAGAAACATAGTCAAATGAATTGATGAATGTTTCAACTGGGTGAAGCTGCTGGGTGTCAGATAACATGAGAAGTGTTGTTTAAAGCGCCTCTAACGGGAGAGAGGGGGCTGGACGACGTGACGCGACACACAAAGCAGACTGGTTCCA